>NC_085119.1:8673333-8987916 GCF_030269925.1 Bombyx mori
TAGAGAGCTAGATAGCATTTCATACACAATAAATAAATTCAATATACCTGAGTGTAAATTAGGATCTGCATCTTTCTCCAATAAATATTGAACAATTTTATCTTGAGCATGGAAACATGCATGCATTAGTGGGGTCCATCCACTATCCAATTTTATGTTAGCATTGTTCTTCAATTCTGAAACACACATATAGTTTATGGTTAAAATGTGGTCTTTCTTTACACAATGAATTATTTTGCCTCAATGTTGATACTTTATGAAAATAATAGAAAGTAAGTTAAAATTTATTTGTCTTTAATCTTAATTTGTTTGGCTGCGGGATATTGATTTTAAATTCAGTTCTGTGGCCCTCAGATCAGTCGAAATTACTTGTCTTATTAAAATTTGACCACCTTGGAATATTGTATGGTTAGTGTTATGAAAATTGATATATTTGTATTTATCTAACATCTTCATTACACTTCATGCATACATTAGCCTAGATTATCTTCATACCATTATTTATAAGATCCTCTACATCTTTCATGTTTCCGTTTATGATAGCTTCCTGTAAAGCCACTTCTACCTTCTTCTTACTGCTAATTTGACTAGAATAGTCATAGTTTCTAACCTGTAAATATAATTTAAATACATAATTAACAATCACAGTGCCTATTGTAATTTGGAAATAACACATTCTTATGCATAATATATGGTGCTTTTCAATTTCAGTTGACGGGTTGATTGATAGTCATACCATGACATGACATGATAGTCATTGTTTGTCAATTCTCTAAATACAAAGAAAAAATAAAGTGAACTGGATATTTGTGTATTTTGTTGACACTTTAGCTAGTACATAAAAACAGAAAAAAGTGGTTTGGAGATGTTAGATTCAGTAATATACTAGCCCAAAACAGATGCAAATTTCTATTTGTAAACTATAAACCACTGCAAAAGTAAGTAACAGCATTGCCACAGCTGTTTCAGCTACAAATTAAGTCATTGATTTAGTGAGTAAAAGTGAGAAATAGGGTTGTACGGCTAAGACGATCATGCCAACACACAGTATTAAGGGAAAGGTGAACTCAATGCAGTAAAAGTGGAACTTACAATGATCTCACCATATCCGGGTTACAAATGTAATCATTGAAGAGGATAAAACATGCCTGTTTGTCATTGACCACTGCTGTTCATGGACATTAACGATGTGAAAGAACAATATGAAATAGAAGAAACTTAAAAATTGATAGCTGAGATATTGTATTCGAGGAAGGCTGTTTTTTTTTTTAAATTTAAATCTTGTGTCAATTGTAGTAAGTAATGTAATAAATGTGTAATTTTGACATAAGTAAAGATTTGTTGATAAACAATTGTATGATAAAAACAAAATGTGTCCATGAGCAATGGTAACCACTCACCATCAAGTAAGCCTTAAGCTCGTTTGCCTATAAGGGCGATTTAAAAAAAAGTTTACATATAAACCTTCATTTACCAAAAAACGTACAATGTAAATGAATTAAAAAAACGTGTATTCTTTCATTATATTTGAAAGAATAAATTTATATACATATGTAATCTCTCCACAATTAGTACAATTATACTACAAGTGTTTCTCAATTATTATTATTTAATTTGCTGTTTAGTTTAAAATAAGAAATGAAAAGTATGTAAGCAAATCGAGATCTAATTATTTTATACACTCTATGAACTTGTGCATGTTATTGGATCATCTTAGTAGATAAGGGAAGGTGCTCCATATGGATTATTATTACTGTTGGGATTTTTAAAAATACAATTATTTTATGAATAGTAAGAAATCAAAATGTAAGGCAATAATGTAAATTACCGGCTTCTCATAAAATCCGTAATCATCACTATCTGAATCCTCATCGGAAAATCCGGCTGGTCTGAATTGAGCCATTGTTTTTATTTGTTTTGGATAAGCTGAATTTGATGCAAAAATCTTACATATTACTTTAAAACACAATCAAAACAAATTTCATTTACAAATCAAACATACTATCAGACTATCATCTATGATTTAAATTGAGAAGATTTAGAGTATAGACAATAAACATAAATATGGAGGAAAGCTTTTGACATTTAAATACAGGATATTATCTATGCTTTTAGTAGTATTATTTCTATTTTGCCAACTGGAATGGCAAAAGTATCATACCATATACTTTAATTTTTTATAATTTTATTGAACAATATTAATAGGATGTGAAATGAAATTAAGTTGATTAATTTATTGTTTAATTAATATTGTTAATTTGAAACATCAATCAATTGGCGTGAAATTAAATGAAATTAATTAAAAAAATAATAAATAACAAATTAAATAAAAAAAATAGTTAAAAATGAATTGAGATGAGATGATATAGGATGAAATATAATCTCAGTAAAATGGTGGTTATTTACTAAGACTTTTTCAGCTGATTTTTTGGAGGATACCGAGAAGCTACGTCTAGCGGCTTTGTTTCATTTTCCCACATTTGTGCACTTTCACAGATACAAAATATAATAAGCCACTGTTATTACACTTTTAAACCTGAAGAAACATTAAATAGGTAGATAAAATAAAACAATTCAGACAGCTTTGCTCCTCGCGTTCCCGTTAATAATCTTCTATATGCTTTTAGCATTGACTTCTTTGAGAGAAAAAAAAAATCGGTTGCTGTAAAGTCGGTTTACTGACGCTAGGTGAACGTGACAACGTCATAAAAGAAAATACTGATGGAATGGTTTCATTTTTCAATTATCGCAATTATCGTTGCTCTAAACAATTGACACCACATTCACTTTTCATTGAATTTCATACATAACGAAAACATGTATTATTATTAAAATGTATTATTGTATAGCAGCTGTCCACGCGGATGCATCGCTCACAATGAAGTAGGAAACCTATGGAAATGAAACGTCAACCAAAATTTCGTGCCACTGTGACGTCATCTGGCCACAAAACATGGCGGCTTTAGTGCTGTACAAAAGATTTCAATGTTATCAGGTTTTATCGATAAACGTTCTTGGCTCATTTTATTTTAAATATTGTTGAGTATTATTTATTTGTAGAATTTATACTTTAATGGGAAGTAAGTAGGTATATTGTTATGTGCAAATATGATATGATTTAGATGGGTGAAATCTAAGACAAGTTCGTCCTTCGAATTTGCCAAGTAAACGATATGATGATTTTTAAAAGTTGCTACACTGATTTTATAAAGTTGTCGTTTGTCGCAAAACATAAAGATATGGCGTAGTTCAAAGCCATCAGCCCATTTCTAGCATGCTAAATGTTATCGTATTTTGAGTACGTGTTTTTCTTAGACTATTACAATCTATTTTAATTGTTTTGCTGACTCTAAAGTCCGTAACATACTACCGCAGCGCACCCCAAGGAAGGTGCGCCGCACCATTTGAATCACTTTCGCTTGAGAGTGATTCAAATTTTAAACTTATCAAGGGACCGCGTGAAAAAAAAAACACCTACAGAACATTTATTCATTAATTACAAACGTCATTCCTTGTGACTTCCTCTCTAAAATCACTTAATTATTAAAAATTTAACAAATTTACAATAGTGTTTTACTCACTGCGGAATAAAACTATTTTATTTAAATAGTTCCGAAGAGATTTTGTCGGTAGCCTTTTTCCCGAAATATCTAAACAGAATGTCTAAATATGTTTTGATGACATATCTTAAAGTGGTATTTATGACTAGTGTCATGATCAATAGATTCCGACCGAAAAATGGATTTTTCGGATGAGGGCTCCATAATGAATTTAAATACATATAGATAATAGTTTTAGGACATCGACTTTCTTGAGATCCTATAAAATACGTTTTAATTATTATTTTTGTATGTTTTAAGCATGATAAATTATGAAATTTTATATAATCAATCATATTAAATCGATATCATAGTCAATAAATAATGTACAACCCAAAACAGACGGCCGAACTGACGTGACAATGACATTTGGCGCGCTAAACATGGCGGATTTTCGGCCTCATTAGACGGAGACGGAGATATTTACGTATATTCATGTTTCATTTTATGTACGCACTGAAATACTGTTATATTGTTTTCCTGCGAGTTAAAGTGCTGAGTAAGAACGAGATAGATATATGTTTATGTATGTGCCTTCAAAATGGGTGCTATTTATATAAGCAATTGTACGTATAGAACAATATGTCGTGTCCCTACTATATAGGTCTATGATCGCTCACTCAAGTAGGAGAGAGACAGATGTCGAACGCTGCCAAACGCGGAGGCCGACTGTGCCTCTTTGTCGCTCGTTGCGCGCTCTCGCTTGCACTTCAAGCCTTAAATGGAACGCCTCATAAGTCATGTTGCTTCCGCTTACTTTTTGACATGAAAGACTGAATTTATATCTTAAACCTTTTTAATTTGATTATTTTCGAAAAATAGGCGATTCTGTGAAATTAATGTTTTTTGGAGTTTACTCCTTTAGAATCGATTTACATATATAGGCCCGGGGTATGAAAATTATGGGGACCAAAATCGTACTAGCATGTCACACGAAATGCGTTATGCGCCTGATTGCGCATGTCACACGAAATGCGCGCCGGGCTGCTGCGCCGGCAGTCCGCCACAAAGCCTCGTACTGATCGCGCGTTTCTCTCATTATTGTATTTTCATATATTTGTTAGTCGTTTGTTTTGTGTCTCGTTAATTTGTTAATAATCTGTAGTGTATCGTGTTGTCGTAATATAGAACTATTTCTCGTATTGTTTCGTTTAATTTTTTATATCCAGTAAACTCCAGTCGTGCGTCGGAGCGGACACACACACTTTTTTTTTTTTGCATTGTAGGCAGACGAGCATACGGCCCACCTGACGGTAAGTGGTCACCGTCGCTCATGGACGTCAGCAATGCCAGGGGCAGAGCCAAGCCGCTGCCTACCGTGTGTGATTGTGTGTAATTCTCAATAAAAATTTACTTTACTAAAAAAATTTACATTAATAGGTATGATGTCTTATCTGACATTTTTTTATTACAGATTATTTTATTATAACCTATGTATAGCTCGTAGTCTATTTAAGCGTTAAAGAACATTACCCGCAATGACGAAATTATAATTACAGCCCATTTTTACCAAAAAATACAGGGCAACCTCGAAAAATGAAGGTTAATTACACGAGGATAGTGGCCACCGCCACGATCTGGCATTCTTTTAAAACTTATTTTAAAGAAAGACGTCACTAAAAAAATACTGCTTAGGAGAATTAACAAGTTCTGATATTGGAATACTAGAGCTTGATAAAACGGAGTTAAAGTGTTTTCTGGAACGGTACTGCGATGAACAGAATGGTTAGAGTAAAAGAGATGAACTCTACTACAGTGGCGAATATTATGGTGTCGTTAACGAAATTATCAGCACTCTTCGAGAAACATCTGCAATGATGACAGAAGTATCAAAATTCTTTACGACTAATCGACCACGAATAAAATTGTTATACTATGTCTGTGTGTGATCGTTATACTTTTAATTTTAACGCTGATAAAGTTTAAATCGGAAATAGCTCTGTAGATTTTATTGGAATTTATTATTCGCTGGCCAAAGAACGAGTTACCAATTGCTTTTAAGCGATAGGTAAGGTGCGAGGGTTAGATAAGGTGCGATTCCCCATATCGACATCACAAGGAAATTATGCCTCTTATTTTAATGGGATAAACGTGAAACATATATATTATTCTTAATTCATTTTTAAGTTAATCATTATTTAACCTATTATAAAAAAAAAAAGTTTAAGCACTTCACCAGTTATTTACTTCCTAAATTAAAATTATAATGAACATTCTCACGTTTTGGTTCATCTACCTATCGATTTATATTACATTATTTCTATATCAAGCTTCAGAACAGTATGTAAAATAAATGAATGAGCGCCGGAGTAAGTTACTTTAAAAACAAAAGCTCTGTATCCCACTCAACTTGAAGAATTCTCTGTAAAAGTCTGAAGTACAATTCTAAAGCTTGGAAGTTATTCTTCTCGTCGAAAGGTAAGGATAATAGGCAACAGTTCCAATTAGGCGACGAGGGCGTTTGTTAACATTTAATTAACGTCAGAGAGCTATTGTGTTGGAACCGTCAGCCTCCAGGGCCGCCTCGCTATACCTGCCGGGTAAGTCGATGTACTACGGATATGGGGAGTTTAAATAAACGCAAAAAAATGACAATACACAGAAAGATACACCAAAAATGAATACCAAAATTGATATTATATGAATTGAAACGAATATAATATTCATATGAGAATGTAATATCGCGGCAAGGGTCGGCTAGTGTCTTTTATTGTGTTAGTTGGATAGATGACCGTATTTGTGATTTACCGGTGGTAGGGCGTCTTGTGAGCCCGCACGGGTAGGTAACATCGTCCTGACTATTTCTGCTGCGAACAAAATAATGCATTCCAGTTTGAAGAATGGGGTAACGATTGTACACTATAAAACAAAGACTTAAAACTCATCAGTAATAAAAGAAATGAGGCCACGCTCCATCTGGTATTTAATTGTTATCGGAATCTGACATATTTTTTGCCGACCTATGCGCCAATACTCGTAGTCTCGAAGGATTATTCTGGTTATGCCATGATTGGGCCAGCTCATAGGGCTCAGCTTGCAGAACTTGTTAAATTATGCCCCAACAAGAGCAGTGCTTCGTGGTGTTTACCATTGCATCGGAATCATGACCCACTGAGAAGATCCGGTCAGAAACTCAGTTCTGAACTTTAGGCTCATACATTTCGTGTCGCCTTCAAAAATGGGTTATCGCTGTTGTAAAAAAACAACATTCCCATTGGAAAGTCTACAAATACCTCTTTACACAAATAGTTACTAAATTTGTAACAAAATATTGATTTGTTAGAAGCTTTTGCTGTGAAAAAAATACAGTATAGGGAGTAATTTCATTGAAATCAGTGGAATACTTTATCCAAATGATTATGACATATTATACAATACTTGTCTGTAAACGTAAGGAGTATTTGCGAATGTAATAAGGATTTTTGTAAGCGACGGAGGAGGTAAGAAATTTGATTTATCGTCGTAGGCCAGTAAGGCGCGCTGACCACCCCGCGCGACCGCCCGCTGCCCAATACTCGGACGCTGGGCCGCGCCCGCCCGCCCGGACGCGTTATTAAACTTTTCCCCATATTAAACATTCCGGAGACGAATACATTTTATTGTTGCCTCGGACCGACGTCAGAGGCCCCTACAAAGCGAAACTCAAAGACGGCAATTGCGAAATAAATTGAAAGCAATTTGATATTGCGTTGTAAGTAATAGCCGTCAGGAACCCGCAAGTCTGTTCGGAACATTTTGTATGCAATTTAGAAAACCGAGAACGGGTCATTTAGTAACTGTAACCAGTCGATTTTATGTTGTTGTTGAGAATTGATTAACTTTAATTACTTAGCTAAATATTCATTTTCTCTTAACGGAATGGAACAGTTATTACAAGCGATTAAGATGTACCAAAGAGTTTCTGAGTGAGATTAAAGCATATAGAGGCTTTATAGAAGTCAGCTAACATATTTGCTCGGAACAGGACTGTTGGAGTTTGAATATAAAAGTAATGGCAGGCAACACTTGACACATGTACCTAAGGTTACAGTTTCGAATATTGGAATGCTTATTTAAATGCTTAAAACAGATGATTGTCTTCTCTTCAGTGAAGACAAGGACTTCTCATCTAGACATGGACAGTGCAACATCTTAGAGTTTTATAAAAGTCAAATATTGTAATGGTGTAATAGGGTAACAAAGTATTTTACCACCATTACCATTTTATTTATTTAACCATGAAGCAGAGTGTTTTTAAATAGCCACTCACCTACAGAACCCAGTCCCCTCAAATTTAACCGTCTAACAAGGATACAGGGCATTTCGACATGGGGGACACAGAGAAGTACCTACGTAAAATGAACCTGGCTAACTTTAGGAAGTCGTCATGGTTTAAAGGTTAAGACGCCTGGTATATTTGTATCAGCAAAACAATTGTTGTGTAATTGCGTTGTGAGACAAACTTCATGTATCAAGATGGTCGGTAACATTCACGTTGCAATGTCTACGGACTCCGTAACTACCATCAAGTGTCTACAAGCTGGTTTTGACATCTATGCAATAGTAAGATTGCATCGCATACTTGGTATGAGAGTCTGACAATAGTCACGTGTACTAAGAAGACAATAAGTTCTTATCTCTAAGCGTTATTTCAGGATGAATGTGGCTGGTGTTTGTAGATCAGGAGTAGACGGCTGAGAATTAACAGAAATTATCCCAAAGGTCGAAAAGTCGGGTAATTATTAGCTCGTCGTAAATATAAGATGTAAAATATCTCCTGATGAGTCTACCTGCTTAGTAAAATACCAATTATAATCATTTACTCATGAGTCTTTGATTGACATTAGTAACCACAATCTATGTAGGTAACTATATCACACATATTAATGGATAACTCACCCAATGAGGTATAAGTTTCGATGACTTCTAAATAATGTAATTGAATGGTAACTCAAGATTACAAAAGATCTGTAACGAAAATGCAAACTAGTTATAAAGAAATAAAAAATCTGTGATATTTTTATTAGGTATAATAATATTATAAATTTCATAGCATAGAATATCACGGTCCACTTTATTTAACTCACCACTTTGGAGGATAATGATCACACTGAGAGATATTTTAGTGTTTGGATCATTTAATAATGTGCAATATAAAATTTTAATTGTTTCATATTCGTTCCTTTTTCTAAATATTGTCAATATTTCACCTAATTTGAAGTTCAAGTAGTTTAGTTATTAAAAGAAAATGAAATTACAAGTTATATATGTAATTCATTTCAATTATTGAAATTCTAAGTCATAGGCCATGACCCACAAACACTTCTATATAATCTTCAATCCTGTTTTTTCTGATGTGAAATATCACGCAAGAGAGTTTTTTTTCTATTTTCATAAAAATACTTGGTGTTGAATGAACGCGATATTTAAAATCCTGAATTTTTCTACAGTGCCATCGTACTTAGGCCTTGAATCGATAGAATGGAAGTTTGTATAGTTCGTATTGGCATTTCAAATAATAACTCTAGCATAGTTTTTTTTAATTTATTGCACAGATTGGTGGACGAGCTCACAGCCCACCTGGTGTTAAGTGGTTACCGGAGCCCGTAGACAACCGCCCGTCTACAACGTTAATGTCGCCACCCACCTTGAGATATGAGTTCTATGGTCTCAGTATAGTTACAACGATTGCCCACCCTTCAGACCGAAACGCATTACTACTTTTCGGCAGAAACAGGCACGGTCGTGGTACCTACCCGTGCGGACTCACAAGAGGTCCTACCACTAGTAATTACGCAAATTATAATTTTGCGGGTTTGAAGTGGAAGTCAATCGTGAACATTAAAATTTGTTAAGTACGTATTTCATTAGAAAAATAGGGACCCGCCTGGGATCATCTATTACAAATGACATGTGAGCTATTTTTACAAAGAGTGTAGAATAATAATGTTGCATATTTTTATTTAATCCTCTTTAAAACCCGCGCTCTTAGACTGTCTTGTAGATTTTTAATTCTGTAAAGTGGCTATATATACTATGGCTTTGTCAATTACACGTAAAGATTCAGTGAAATATTAATGATATATTTTGTGTTTGTTTTGCCACTCGTAATTGTTTGTAGTTCCACGTCGTATTGTGGATTTTGGCGTCTTTAGACAGTCTAATCCGAAATCTCATTTCCGATGAATAATTTTAGGAGGAGTCGGATAAAAATATCTGTGAAGCTCAATCTCGCTTTTATTATATTCGATGTTATGAATTTAAGTTCTATAAAAACTGTGATTGATATGAATCATGTCTGCAGGTCCCAAAAAAACCTAAGAAATTTTTATGTTGCTTTATTAAAAATACCTAATAAAAAATATTAACGGATTCATCTTTTTTTTCTTTTTTTTTTATTGCTTAGATGGGTGGACGAGCTCATAGCCCACCTGGTGTTAAGTGGTTACTGGAGCCCATAGACATCTACAACGTAAATGCGCCACCCACCTTGAGATTTAAGTTCTAAGGTCTCAGTATAGTTACAACGGCTGCCCCACCCTTCAAACCGAAACGCATTACTGCTTCACAATGTATTTTTAGACAGTGTATGTGATACTTGGTTTTGAATTGTCCAAATCGGTACTATTACTAGATTAGTTTTGTGATTTGTCATAGTAACGTTTAATGGTTAGAATCCGTTAGATTAACCGATCTACCCACTGAGTAATGTTTTAATTTAACTACGTCAGCATTTTTGCGTCTATACTCTTAGTTTAATCTTTACAGATATTCGTACATGCTCAGTTTCTAAATAATTCATAAATTAGACGAGTCTCATTTTTTTTAACGAAAAAATCGATTCATCAAATGATAAATCACCGAACTAGTACACTACCACTTCTATGTGATTATTCTTTAATTACATATTCGACAGAGTAAAACACAAACTGAAATGTTATATTTTATCAACGAAACCAAGCCTTTGTGAGTATTATTTGTGTGCTTGTACAAAGATTTAGAGAGCTGTCAAGAATCTTAACATCGCTATAGAGGAGTCCGAATCGGACGCCTGCTAAGTGATTGGATCTGTTCATTATGTTGTATGTACTGATTCTTACGAGCACGCCCAACTCTTTTGATTCACTCGAGGCAATGAATACAAATGTGTCGTATTTATCTGTTTTGCTATTGAAAAAGAAAATACCATCCTGAAATTACTTACTTTGTATTTCGAAATTAAATTTTGTTTAGGAGTAAGTAACACTAAGTGCATTTTTAATACGCTTAGCTTCAGTGTGTTTGTAACGGAATCTTTGAACATGATTTTGACCCCCTTCAAAACGTCTGATTAACCCGAAATTTGGTATAATTATTAAGGACAGATGACAATTCAACAACAAAAAATTGAAAAAAAAAGGTTGATTTTTTACAATAAATCGATTACAATAATTTGATTTTAAAAAATGATTTTTTAAAATCATTTTTTCTTACACTATTATTAATTCAAATTTATTAAAAAACAAATCCCTAATTTAGTTGGATTTTCTACAAAAGCGTATTTTGTTAGTTCTTTTAAACTATTATTTATACTTAAACACTTTTGATACACATTACTTCCTCAAAAATGCGGCCAATGTAAAAAAAAATTCAATTGTGGTTTTTGAATGAATTGAAAATAAAATTAAAAGACTATTCTTTTATTTGAATTTTATTCAATCAACATTCAGGTATTTTCATTGCTTATAAGTAATACTCTTACATATGAAAGAATCGCTACTCTATAGTTAGTTTTTTTTTTATATCACAGTTTACCAATGATGCGGCTTATCGGATATTCGAAACAAAGTATACTAATCAGCTGATAGCGAATTTGGTGTATTGTTCAATATTTATGTGCATACATATTTATATGTGAAGTAACTAGGAATATTGTTAGAAGAAACGGGAGAGTTACGAGGTAGACTTATGGCTCCCATTCAGCGGTGTAGAGATAATGCTTGCAGGCAATCACATAAGTGGATCAAATAGCTGTATTCCATTTGGATAATGAACTAGCGACTGTAGCCTCGCTGAGGTCTTTTATTGTACAGACGTTGATATAAATAATATCGATAATTATTTATCCCCACGTTTCAATAATTAATTTAATTAGTTTTTTTTGTCTTTTACGTATTTTCTTGACCTTTTAATTTTTTTATTCGTAAGTGATATTGCATCAGTACTTGAGTTTAATCTTTATTTATATTAAAACTAGCTTTTGCACGCGATTTCGTGCGCGTGGAATAGTTCACAAATAATGATTTATTTTAGAACAAATTTGGTTAACATAAAAAACGTTATAGTGAGCCAACCTTAACATATAGACATATGTTATCGCAGATTTTTTTTTAGATCTTTTAAAGGGGAACAATTCTGTTATACACTATTTTAGCGAAACTTTAACTGTTTACGCAGTGTACGCAGCGGAAGTTCTCAAAAGGGAAAAAAACCCCGATTTTGAAACGTTTTTTATTGGTGTTCCGTTTATATTGGTCTTAACGTGATGTTATAATATAGCCTACAGCCTCGATAAATGGGCTATTTAACACTGAAAGAATTTTTCCAATCGGACTAGTAGTTAGCGCGTTCAACAAAGAAACTCTTCAGCTTTATAATACATATTAGTATCTAATAGATTAGTATAGATTCTTCTTTTCGTGTGTACGCGACTGAACGGCTCCTAAACGACTGGACCGATTTTGATGAACTTTTTTGTGTGTATTTTAGTGAATTAGTGAAAGGCTTATTATATCCACAAATCGGTCTATTAAAAAAGTTTCATTTTAAAATTTTCCATTTACGACGTTTTTTCTTTTTTTTTTTTTTTTTTCTTTTTTAAACCTGACGAGGTTGCTAACACTAGCGGACGTCTGTCGTGCTCTCTAGTACTTCATAAATTTTATTGTACCGCTGTCACGCTGTTCTTTTAAAACTAATCCAAACATCTGAAGTGTAGCGCTAAATATTAACTTCGAATTGCAGATCATTGTACATAGATAATATTATAAACTTCATTTTATTTTAAATACAAAAGTTATTTGAAGAGATAATATACCTTTTTTTATTGCCCTTTTAGGCAGACGAGCATACGGCCCACCTGATGGTGAGTGGTTACCGTCACCCATGGACTTCAGCAATGCCAGGGACAGAGCCAAGCCGCTGCCTACCGTTAAGTACCCTCCACAAGCCTCGTTTGAAGAAGGACATGATATAGCACTCGGGAAACCGTGGAGGGGGGAGCTTATTCCAAAGCTGGATGGTACGCGGCAAAAAAGTTTTCTGGAAACGCACTGTGGATGAACGCAGTGGCCTCGGGTAGTATGGATGAACTCTACTCCATACTTAACCCAACTTAAAATGTTGTTAATGCTTTTTACATAGTTCTTGATGCCTAAGTGGTGGAACTAAGCCCAACGCCCAGGTCATGTTAAATCAGTTGGATCCCATGAACATCATAACGAGAATACCGCCGCCCGTATTGAGACATCGGGTCAAAGTCACAATTGTAGAAACGGTTGATACATATTTTTAAGTGCACTGCATAACTCACGTGTTCACAATAACGAAGGACTGGACGAGTAAATTAACCCATATACACAGCCCATTGAGGTTCTCGCCGGGTCTTCTCAATGGGTCGCGTTTCCGATCCGGTGGTAGAATCTGCGAAGCACTGCTCTTGCTCGGGCCAGTTTTAACAACACACCTGGTTTGAGCCCCGTGAGTGCACCAACTAGTTCGGTGAATCTAGAATAACCCTTCGAGGTTAGTAGAATAGGCAGGAAAAAAATTAAAAAAAGTGTTCATAATACGTCACACCCCTTAAAATCTAGCTAACAAGTGGACACAGCCAACTATCGAGAGTAATAAATTAAGTAATTGAAGAGCTTTAACATAAATTGTCCAAGTTTTTAATACAATTAAACCTCATCTCAACATAGTATACCATTAAGAACGATGGCTATTCCGTGTTCACAAACAGTGTATCTGATCAATCCATTATCGGCGGCCGTACTTTGTCCAGGAGCTGTTAGGGTAACTTGGCGACACACATTTTCCATTTCCCTCTAGTCCCAACGCCGGCCCAGTTTTGCGTCTTCCATAATTCAATCCATACCGAATCCATTGTGCGCCGATACACCACTCAATAACACGTTCTACACATATAGCTCTATTGTACTTTATGTGGCCACTATGTTATTGTTCGGCTCTATTTATGATTATCATTTGTATTGTTAAACTTGAAATGCTGAACCGGCAATATTTGGTTTAAAAACGTTAATATAAAAGTTTTTATTTAATATTTATCTTTTAAAATTACTATCGAATTCAGTTATGACACATAGTATTTTATACATAAATCGCGTACAGAATATATACGCTTTTTTGCATTTTTACTTCATAGCTTTAGCGTTATGAATTTGCCGAAATTGAAACTGAGTGGGAAGGAGCTATGAACTTTCTGGAAATCTAAGTAGCTGGAACTCCTTAAGCGACTAGCGAAAACGTTGAGATAAAAACTATATTACCAATAATCCTACTATTATTTTAAAAATTGATCGAGAATAATGCTTTTAAAATAACCTTTTGAAGTGAAAACTTCTTTAGAATCGTTGTGATTTCAAACCGGATGCAACGGAAAAAACGACAGGTAAGAGACACAAATACAAAAATGTGTAGGATGAAGCCAGCAAAGAATGAGA
Source organism: Bombyx mori (assembly GCF_030269925.1). Classification (NCBI taxonomy): domain Eukaryota; kingdom Metazoa; phylum Arthropoda; class Insecta; order Lepidoptera; family Bombycidae; genus Bombyx; species Bombyx mori. The sequence goes on from NC_085119.1 coordinate 8,687,633, forward strand.
CAGAAATATACATACTATTTAATACAGCGCCATCTGTGAGATTTTTTAATACTAACGTGTGTATGAAAGCTCTTGTAGTGAATTTTAATTTAGGATTGTACGTGAAAATAAAATATCAATTCACAGAGGGCGCTACCTTACAATTATTTACTAATGACAAAATTTTTCCTATACTTAAGACGTTTAGGATAATTGTATTTTAATTTTGGAAGGTTTCACTTCTACCACGTGTGAATTGCACACATTTTGTTTTTTAATTTTTTTATTACTTTGGTAGGTAGACGATCATCTGGTTTTAAGGGCGAATTTACATTACGATATTAGTTGCATGAAATTAATTTCGTGACATTAGTTTTACCAACATTTTCACATGTAATTTAACATTTTCGTAATGCATGCATTAATTTCATGAATGCAAACAAGTTTCGTGCCCTGCGCGATTTTTTGGTGAAATTAGTGTCATGCCACTAATTTCATAGTGTAGACGCGACGTAAGTATTACATAAGCATCACGTTCGATATCGACGACATAAAATTCATTATTCCTACTGTCAACCTTAAATGCAAAATTACTTTGCGGCATCTTGTCGTATGCGATATATTACATTTCAATTCCTATTTATAGCGATGTCTAAACTTTATATAAACCCACTTTCCTTGTCTTGTTCAAACATCGATGTGCACTTTGTCTTGACCAGGCGCTGTCCCCTGGAGAGGCCATCTCCACTCCTACGTCTAGATATCCGCAAATCATAGATCTAAGAGCGTTTACGTGTAGCTATTAGCATTGCTGTTGCGGTTTTAATTTATAACGTGTACTTGTAAATTCAAAAACAATTATAATTTATAGACGACGGAAGCGTCACGAATTACAATCTAGACACTGGAATAGTTTGACAGATTATATATTATGTAATTCTTCAAATGACTCTAGTATTATTATTTTTTTGATTTGGTTGGTGGACGAACTCACAGCCCTCCTGGTGTTAAGTGGTTACTGGAGCCCAGAGACATTCATAACGTAAATGCACCACCCACCTTGAGATATAAGGTCTCAAGTTTAGCTACAACGGCTGCCCCACCCTTCAAACCGAAATGCATTACTGCTTCACGGCAGAAATAGGCGGGGTGGTGGTACCCACCCGCGTGGACTCATAAGAGGTCCTACCACCAGAAAAAAAAGGAGAGTACTTGTGGAGAGTACTTAAAGGTAGGCAGCGGCTTGGCTCTGCCCCTGGACTGCCATTGCTGAAGTCCATAGGCGACGGTAACCACTCACCATCAGGTAGGCCATTTGCTCGTTTGCCTACAAGGGCAATAAAAAAAAGAGTAAATTAATGAAATATTTGAAAACCACTCTTAAGATTGGCTTCAGTGTATTTTACAAGGGTCGTATCTACAGTTTTAACGTAACAAAAATCACTAACGCAATGTCCACGTTTCCTTGATCCAGTCTATTTCAGAGAGATCCATTACCTCGGGAGTGGCGGCAAGAAGCAATCTCATTGAATGACCGTCTTCACCCCCCGCCCGATCCCCATCTACATCCCGGTACCCCCCCCGATCCACACCAATCGGTAAATATGCGTGTTAAATATGTATGCGCTGTAAGATGCTTGTAAGTGTATTAGATTTTGCTTGCTTTTTCATTCTGTCAAGTAGCCTACTTATGTATTAACTGATGTGGACATAAAGCGCTCAAATAAATTTGCTTAAGAATTCGGGGCACGCATAGATTTATTTACCATCGGTAGCGAGAAATATTTAAGTGGTTAACCTTACTACGATATTCTCTGTCAATTTGCCGTGAATTTGTTATAAGCTGTTTTCAACTAGTTTACTTAAATTTAATGAAAATTGTAACAAAAATAATACGACATAAAATTGAATTAGTTAAAAAAAAAAACATTAAGTTGTTAATTGAAAGCAATAATAAGTTAAATGCATGCGCTGTTTCTCAACTCTCCCAACTTATCAAAGCCCATTAGTTTGATAACTTTGTTATACCTTTAAGAGATGAAAACTTGGAATGCTGTTCGCGAGAAGTGACCAGACTTTTCCATTAAAGGCAATTATCAGGCATAACAGAGGTTCCCGTGGTTTTAGCAGTCGGGGCTGTTCCATCCCGACGACGGAACCTGTTAGAGATAACGTTATAAAGTCGCCGATGCACGGAGTTCGGACTAAACGTCTTTGCTGTTGCGACGCTCTCACTTTGGGATAATGGACTTCGGTCCTTGCAGTTCACCCCTGCACTAGCTTCGCTCGCTCGCCGCAAAATGTATAACGATAATTCGGAGTAGATTGAAACGCCTTCATAACCATGATTCAGATTTGGTTTTTGATTTAAATGGAAAGATTTCAGTGTATTTTTTATTATTATTAATCGGTATACGTGTAAGTTGTAGATTGTTTAAAATCTATTATTAAATTTATTGATTTCTGTGGAAGAGGAGCTAGCCTTACATAATTGATTGTGGTTAATGTAAGATTGTTAATGAACTAATGGCGTATCAAACCTCTCACACCGGCCCCGGCTCGTTGGCCGTTCGCTCAGTTAATGGAGCAATGATGGTCCGTCACTATATAGTTGACTTGGCGGCTTTCACAGCACTTACCTAATACCCGTAGCTGGGAGCTGTGACGTTACACACTATAGATATATTATGTGCTAGATGATAGTATAGTGTGTATAAATGAATATGTGCCTAGGTATATACCTAATAAACTTATAGTGTGTGCTGAAACAAATTTATTCATTTATTTTGATAACAGAATAGGTATGTGACATTGCTGTTCATTGTTATTTATATAATTTAGTGAGCATAGCGTTTTTGTTTAAAAGAGAATTAGCTTGAATTTAAATTTACGTTTCACATCTTTTATATTTAGGTTTTATAGTCCAAAACTGTTTTCCAAAGATTTTATACGTCATTTTAACGGCAATAACAAAACTAGCTATTCTAATATCCATAAACAATGGTAGGTTAATCGTTGGTTGTTATAATTATTTTAATTTCCGTTTCCGATTAAAAGGGCTGGCAAAGTAAGCGAGGGACGCCCGAGGAATGGTTCCGTATTCCGTAGTTAGTATGAAAGTGCACGGAAAATTTTCAAAGTGTAATTGAAATTTCCCATTTCTAAAAAAATTAAGCATCTTGTTTTTAAAGCATTTTTCTAAAGTTTCAATTAGACGAGTGTGTTATCGGCGAAAAGCGAGACTCCATCTAATATGAAAATTGCTTATGTCGATCAAGTTTCTTTTAAGTTTTAAAATGTACAACGATAAATAAACTTATTTAGATTTCTGTGTGTCATTTTTACGATGTATTTTCGACGAGACATCCGTTTTGAGCCTCAGTTCTATAGTAGAACGATTACCCTTACTTTTGAAACCTGATATTTTAATACTTGGCGGTAGAAATAGGCAGGCAAGTAAAAGATGTGTGGATGCGAGCTCACCAATCATTACAAAAATTATATTTTTTTGCTGTATTGATTTTTATAACACGATGTGATTCTTTCATTGTGGAAGTAATTCGTGAACATGAGTACGTTTTTCATTACAAAAAATTGTACCTGCCTGCGGGATTCGAACACCAGTACAGTAGTATCGCTCGATACCGTACCGGGCGTTTTATCCGTTAGGCCACGACGATTTCAGAGTATGACTGTGACATTCAGACAGTTGGTCATTATGAATTAAAGGATACCTTATTTTACTTTTTGGCTACGGAACTCCGAAAAGACCAAGAACGCATGCCAAAACGTTATTTGAAAAAAGTCACAAAAAGATAGTATTTGGGAGTTGCACGATAAAACTTAGAATGTGTGGTATACATACATATTTAAGTGCTTGCCTCTTTCACATTACTTGGCATTTCCTAATGGGCACATCCGAAAGAATCTCAAATAGTAAAATCTTTTTAGGCTTATGTTCAGCGTTGAGTGGGTCCACAAATGTCGCTAAAAGGCTGGCCGTCATTGTTTATCCGGGCAACATTAGGCGGGTAACCGGACACGCGCGCGCTGAGTGCGCTACAAGTATCCGCTTTCAACTCATTACGGGTCGGACGTGGTGCGTGGGCAGCTCACCCCCTCGCATCCCACACCGCGCCGTCTTTGTCCTTCAATCCCTCTTACAATCTTCGATCCAATTTCGAATACCCATACATCCGCCTAATGTGAGATTCCGCGATAGATTAGATGACAACATGTCAAGGGACGCGACTGAAGGACAAACTTGGGCGACGTCGTAATATTAACAAAAAATATGTAACTTAGTAGTGTTCCTCAGTATGGTATTTTTATATTATTATGATTTTATTGAATGCACACAATATCAGGATTGGCTGAGAATGTTGATCGGTAACTTTTGTAGGTAGTAAACGTAATATGTAATGTTTAAGTATCTACTTTAAAATAAACTTACTTGCATAAATTAAAACTGCTTTTAATTTCGAGGTTATTATTTCGTTCGTGAGCAGAAAAACTCCAAACTATTTATTTTAAAATTTCGAATTTGAAACAGTAGAAAATCGTCAATTAAAACTGCAATTAAATTCGTTGCTACTTATATCCGGTAGATAAAGTTATTGTGACAGTTCAATTTATCTCAGAGTCGACTTAATCCACAGCAGTAAGACTTGTACCGAATTAACAATTAAGAGCGTTCTAACCTCATGTCAGATGTAATCGGAAAATAAAGTGACACAAGTATCTTAATCAAGTGTCCATTCCGAGGAGTTAGGGCCGACAGTGCTGTCCGTTATGGGTGATTCCGTATAAAACCGGACCGGCGCGTTGGCTGAACCGGCTCGTCCCGTGCAATAACAGTTTCGACAAATTGAGTCCGCTCACATTGAAGCACGATACGACAGGGTAGCTTGACTTTTCACAATATACGTTACGTACTGAAATTAATTACATTACTCTCTCCAAGATTACTCAGAAGCAGCGGTGTTGAGGTTTTTTTTTGTATATTCGAACACTTTCGAATATTTTTGTAATCTTCGAATCGAAATTAATCTCTATATATAAAAATGAATTGCTGTTCGTTAGTCTCGCTAAAACTCGAGAACGGCTGGATCGATTTGGCTAATTTTGGTCTTGAATTATTTGTGGAAGTCCAGAAACGGTTTAAAAGGTAGAGAAGAAAAAGCTCGGAATTAAATAAAAATAACAATTTTGTTTTTCCTTTGATGTGTCCCCCGTCGGACGGATTCCTTTTGCTTCTGTTAAGTTAATTTTATAAAAAAAAATAAGTATTTTATTTATCGGTTGAGGCACTACGATGTCTGCCGGGTCAGCTAGTTTTAAATAAAAAAAAATCGATAACCTATAAATCGTCAACAGTACTAACATTATTACGTTACGTAACACTATTTGCGAGTATTACGTCTGTCTATTCATTAAAATAATTCGATTCGTATTCGCCAGACCTAATAACCGGTGTTACAGGAGCTATGCATCTCTTCCTTCACACGAGGCTTAAGACGAGTATTTTACGGTCGGTATCGGTGTGACTGCACCTTATGCGTTATAGGTGACCATGGGCGGTGATGGGCGGCGGTGACTACTTCCCATGAATTGGGCTGCGTATTCATTCCTTTGCCTATTGAAGCAATAATAAAAGATTAGATAATGATGGCGGTAAGGAAAGTTATAACTTTGCACCGGACGATAACAGCTTCATTTTTATTTTAACAAAACAACTGAGACTTGATACGCATTGTTCCATTACAAAAATTTGGTCGCTTTGATATTATGAATGTGAGTGCCATTAACTGTCTAATAACTGATAGGCCGTAAGCTTCATCTACCTATGCTAACTCAAAATCAATTACAAATTGCTTCGAGCAAATTCTAATTCAAAATTAAGCGGCTCAGAATCAAGCAACGAATGAGGACAGAAGTAAGTTTTTATTAAAAATCATACAGTGAGTCGGAGGGCCTCGGTCCGGCTTACCGACCGCAATAACATAACCGTTTGGACAAATTGTGGGTTGTCCGGGCCAGGATTAGCGGCTTTATGGAACAATTCGCGTCTACAATACCAACTCCTGTTTCCTGATAATTTATATCAATGCTCAACATCCAACGGGGAAAAGAAATTAAGCGCTCATTTGTCTGTGTTCTTTTTATTAGTTCCCCGCTCGGCTTTCGTACGCTCACCATTTTAATACTTCGTAATTGAACAGATTACTTCGCTCGTAATGAAACTTGATGTTCATGTATAAATAAATAACGTTTATTTTAAACATATAAAAATTATTTGCGGTGTTACGTTTCTGTATACATTCGAAGCATTATCAGTTTTTTTTTATTGCTTAGATGGGTGGACGAGCTCACAGCCCACCTGGTTTTAAGTGGTTACTGGAGCCCATGGACATCTACAACGTAAATGCGCCACCCACCTTGAGATATAAGTTCTAAGATCTCAGTATAGTTACAACGGCTGCCCCACCCTTCAAACCGAAACGCGTTACTGATTCACGGCAGAAATAGCACTACACTGAAAAGCTCGCACTGAAACAAAAAAAATATGCATTTCTCATCAGTTTTAACTCAATTAAAGAGTTTGAATAATAATGGATCAGTTAATTTCATTAAAATGTTAAATCAGATATCCAAGTCCAAACAACGGCGTAAATTAGTTTTTTTTCTCGGCACAAGCCTTTCTGAATAGTAAACAAAATGAATGGGCCGCCCTAAGCAAAGTTTAATCCGTTTTTATTACGAAGAAAAGAAGTAATTACTCTACCCTTGGCGCTATAGAGGGTTGAAGCTCGAGGTAAAAATTTCCATAGATTTATCATAAGCAAATTAAGTTTATAATTAAAAACAGGAGTTTTGTATAGATGTAATTTGAATATGTAAATAATATCTTAAAACGAATGCGAAAAAAAAGAACTACGCTGTCTTTCAACGTGGTTGAAGCGAAATAATTACGAAGGATTCAAAACAATGTTCTCACTAAAACAAAGGATGGGGAGCTAAGCGGTTCTAATGCTGTTTAATTATATTTGTCGCGCATCTCATATGAAAAGGTCTCCAGGTATAGTTTGGGATCCATTACGGTCTCGTGCTAGGGAACATACGTAATTATCTTTCTCCACCACGACGATGTGATTATTCTATTAGATGAGCAAATAATTGTAAGCCCGCAGTTTAATATTTCGCCTATTCGGATCATCATACCCTTGCGGATATTTGATCAGTGATACAACTAAATTGACCATGAACTGGACATAGAAATGTAGTAAGGCAACAGGCGACACGAAAGGACGCTTTAATATTTTTTTTTTATTAATAGATGGATGGACGAGCTCACAGCCCACCTGGTGTTAAGTGGTTACTGGAGCCCATAGACATTTACGACGTAAATGCGCCACCTACCTTGAGATATAAGTTCTCAAGTCTCAAGTATAGTGCTTATAAAAGACACAGGCTCAGCATTGGGTAGTTATTTTTTTTTTAAAAAACGTTTGTTCTGTACACCTTGTTACCTCTTAAAGTTATATTAAAAGAAAATAGTAGTAAATTATATTTCACAAAAATTATTCTCCACAATTTTAATGTGGTTAACTTAATTTTAAAATTATGTACAGGATAAATAAATATAAACAAATAAATTAACATCGTCCGCCAAGTATATGACGATGCAAACTCGATATATTTGACTGATTTTAATTAAAAATAATTTTGACATTGTCACAGCAGAGCGCGACCGTTCTCTAATATACTATTTGCATTGATATTTTGAGCGTATTATTTCGTGATGTATTATTTTGCATGTACGACGCCAATATGATTATTACCTCTTCTTGCATGAAACGTAAATAGTTTCGTAAAACGACAAGACAAAACGATATTAAGACGCGATATCAATGCTACAATTAGCCAGCTATCTGCATCATTTTTGCATTACAGATAGATTAGAAATCGAGTTAAAAGAAGATTAGGAGTCGTGCGCATAATCTTGGTGAAAAAAAACAAACTAAAATAATAAAAACTCAAAATATTTCCTCATCTACCTTCAACAGCATCCATAAAATTAATATACACATAGGTACTTTGTTTTAAAAGTGAGTGAAATCTAAGAATATTAATATTACAAAAAAACAAAATGGATGAATATGTTCACCCTATTTTATTTAATCTAATTAAATTCAATGTATACTTGATAAGAATTGAGCTGAATTTAAAATAATAGGGCCTCCAAAAGAGTTCAACGAAGTTTCTTTGACTAAAATATTCCCTACAATTACCATCACTAATTATTAAGCCGAATGTTTCAAGAAAATAGTACTTATTCTATTTCTTAACTAAATGCTATTATTCACAATTACAATAGTATAAGACCCATTGTAAAACATTTAATTTCTGCTTAAAGAATCATTTAAACTTGACAATTTGTAATAAACGATATTTTAGAACTTAATGTTAACTGACGTGATTTCAAATTTAGATCTTCAAAAACTTCAAACAATGAATTTCAGAATCAGGGTTGTCATTTTTATGATACTTCTCTGACAATTACTTTAAAATTTTAAAAACAGTCGAATAAAACCTCTGTTTAAATGGAGCTTCTTTCGAGACGTTTGTAAAGTCGTTAAGAGATGCGACCGTTCTATTACTTCATCGAGAACCTGAGAAATCAATTCGGAGTCCATAAGGGCGCCGCACCGTCTCACCTAAGAGTCCCTAAAAGTCCTATAGGCGGGCGTCCCTACCGTTCGTCTCGTTCGCTCGTGCCCGTTTATAAACGGTTTTATTGCTTTCGGAGCAACCGAACATTATTAAACTTTTCCAATTTCGATTTATCACGTAGCTGTCGGAATTTAATACCGCCCTACCTTCAGCGGAGGCGATCGCCCGCCGCGTGATTACAATACACGTCGTTAATAATACGAACAGAGTGCGGGTGTGGGCCACTCTTCGGTGTTCCTTCTCTGCCAATTATGACATGACGCCTGAAACCGCTGCCGCTTCCGCCACACGATGCAACACCCGTTACTCGCGATAAGATTTTGGATAACTGAAATCAGTATTTGTTTTGTTGTCCGTTAAAAATAATTCAGCATTTTACAAAATGGTTTGATCAAGAATAATGTTTCTAGAAAACAATAATAGTAAGGATGGTATTTGGAGAAATAAAGTCTGTAAATTAATGAGGTAATTCAACGATCTTAAGAAATATAAATAACAGATATATTTAGTTGAGATATTAATAAATTTTAGTCTACAATTATTATATTTTATTAACAGATCATTCGATGGTTTTAAGTTAAATATATAAATACATTTTTATGTACTTCTAAACGGGCAAAACGAAGAGCTTCTTTTATAAAAGCATGTACATATATTTATTTTACATAAAATGTACGCCGCTGGATGTTTTCATACAAAATGAAGTCTAATATCAGCCGGGGTTAAAATTATGAAGCTAAAACTGTAGGTTATTGAAAACGTGACTTACATTTACACGAGTACATACAAGATACTTTGTAGGGCTGAAATATATGGAATGTATTGCATATGAATCAGATAAATTGATAAGAATAATGCGCAAACGGGCGCTCCCCCTAGAAAAATGTCTTGGTGCATATTGAAATGAAAAGGAAGATTGGACGTACTTAATTTATGTGTAATGTTTATGTGTAAATTGGTTATCTATAAAGTCGGTTTACGGACGATAGTTTTACGTGATAACGTCTTAAAGAAGGCAATAAAATATATATAATAGGTTGGGGAAAAAGTCTTTCGCATTATAGTATGTATGAACTTGTAATAAAATCTCTTTGGCTATAGGTACTCTTTGTATCTGGCTGGTTTTGGTATCATTAAAAGTTTAAATTATAAAGAATGATAATTCCAAATTCAAATTAGGAAATTGTGTGATTTTTATTTATTTTTCGTATTGTCAAGATGAGTGAATCTATTGAAGAAAATCGACATTTTAAAATTTTACTACAAAAAAGGTAAAAATGCAAAGCAAACCGCGAAAATTTTTTTGTGATGTTTATGGACCTATATTGCGCAGTATCTGTGAGAGTAGCACAAATTTGGTTTAAGCGTTTCCAATCCGGAAATTTTGATGTCAAAAATGCACGTCGCTCTGGTCGCCCTATTACGGATAAAATGGATGCCATTTTTGAAAAAGTGGAGCAAGATCGGCATATCTGTAGTTACGACGTAGCTGAAGGACTGGGAATTGACCACAAAACAGTTTTGCGGCATTTGAAAAAAAATGGATACACAGAAAAGCTCGATATTTGGGTACCTCACGAGTTCACTGAAAGAAACCTAATGGAAGGTGTATTCATTCGTGATTGTTTATTACGACGTAATGAAACCGTACCATTTTTTAAGAAGCTGATAACTGGTGATGAAAAGTGGATCACGTACGACAAGAACATGCGGAAAAGGTCGTGGTCAAAGGCCGGTCAGGCTTCACATACTGTGGCGAAACCCGGGATAACTCGCAACAAGGTGATGCTGCATGTGTGGTGTGATTGGAAAGGCATTATTCATTATGAGCTGTTACCACCAGGCAGGACCATCGATTCTGAACTCTATTGCGAACAAGTGATGAGATTAAAGCATCATGGGCCAGAATAAATCAACAGAAGAGGTGTAGTTTTTCATCATGACAACGCTAGACCTCACACATCTTTAGCCACTCGGCAAAAATTAAGAGAGCTTGGCTGGGAGGTGTTAATGCATCCGCCGTATAGTCCTGACCTTGCACCGTCAGATTTCCACCTGTTTCGGTCTCTTCAGAATTCTTTAGGCAGTGTCAGGCTAACATCACGAGAGGACTGCCAAAACCAATTGTGGCGGTATTTTGATCAGAAGCCTCAAAATTTCTATGGCAATGGGATCATGTCCCTACCAACCTACAAGATGACAAAAAGTTATCGAACAAAATGGTACTTACATACTTTAGTTAAACGTAAATAAACTAACTATATTAAAAAATGTTGTGAATTTTCTTAAAAAATGCGATGAAACTTTTTCCCCAACCTATTATATAGAAATATTGATGGAAAAATGCATACTTTTATGAACTGAATCGAATTATTATCACTGAATTATCATTATTTAGCATTATAAAGAGAATGAGTTAATTGAAAATTAGATGTTTTTCGATAAATTAACGGTTGGGCAGATCGTGCCTCTCTATCGCTTGTTCCGCGCTCTCGCTTGCACGCTCAAGCTCAGGCGGAACGTGACATATTTTCGTGTATGCAGCCGGTGTTTATCCATTTATAAGATGTTATCACGTCAAAACAATTATCTACGGGTGACGTGCAAGCTATGAAATGAACTTGTCTTCTTTTACAACGTAATAAAGAAATTTAGAAACACCAAATTTATTTCAACAGACTGCCTTCTGTGTTTGTAACCCATCTGATGCTGTATCGTTCTTGTGGCTAATAATAGCTCTGTATTTTTCATGCGTTCAACGAATAACTAAATTAGATTAAAATTTATTGGTAAATAGTGGTTATGAGCAGTGGCGAGTGATCGTTGTATTATCGATGCAATCTACTCACATTCATAGAGCCAATCAAGTATCGAACCGCTGCCATCCGCGCCCCTTACTTATCCCTTCACAATCAGGTACGAATCTAGATAGCAATAAAACACAAATAATTCTTGAGATAAAGATGTAAACGTTTCAAATATTTAGTTTTAACGACAGTCATAATTATTTTCTATTTAACAGCAGCATCATAGAAATAAAAACGTTTATTACTTAAGAAATTAAAATGTAGTCTGCATCTGCTTTGTGTTTGTTTGTTTCTCGGACGGATAAACGAGTTAGCGACGAGCAAGATGTTTAAGTAATTATAGAAGATTAGTAATCATAATCTGGAGAGACTCATAGTGACGGGTAAAGTGGATGGAAGTCGTCGTGGCCTAAAGGATAAGACGTCCGGTGCATACGTGTTGAGCGATGCACCGGTGTTCGAATCTCAGGCGGGTACCAATTTTTCTAATGAAATACCTAATCAACAAATGTTCACGATTGACTTCCACGGTGAAGGAATAACATCGTGTAATAAAAATCAAACCCGCAAAATTATAATTTGCGTAATTACTGGTGGTAGGACCTCTTGTGAGTTCGCGCGGGTAGGTACCACCGCCCTGCCTATTTCTGTCGTGAAGCAGTAATGCGTTTCGGTTTGAAGGGTGGGGCAGCCGTTGTAAGTACACTTGAGACTTTAGAGCTTATATCTCAAGGTGGGTGTCGCCTTTACGTTGTAGATGTCTATGGGCTCCAGAGTAACCACTTAACACCCGTGGGCTCACCCGCCCATCTAAGCAATAAAAAAAAATGGAAGACGATCCAGAGGTCGGAGCCGAAAAAGATGGAGTGACCAAGTGTCCGAGCATCTGGACACGAGACTGAACCACGCACTTCTCTGTACCACTGACCGACATAAGTGGCTAAAGATTACAAAAAAAGGTCACAGGCGGGCGCATCACGATGCTCGGCAATGAGCGATCGACTGGAGGAGAAGGAGGAATCATTGCAGATACAGCATTTTGTAAACGTATGGGGTTACGCACTACTTGCCTATATTTGTCACGAAGCAGCCGGCTTGAAGGACGGGGCAGCCATTACGAAATAAAATTGTCGCGCTCATATCTCAGGCCGGATCGCAGTATCCACTTTGTGATATCTATGGGCTCCACTAACCACTTAACACAAGGAGGGCTATGAGTGAGTTAGTGAGTCTCACCACTAATCCTGTCAAGGTGGTATAGTAATTACCGTGATCTCGCTCGGATCTTTCTATCGTAATAACTCAAAATTATCTCTTGAACTGGTATATTATTTACAAATGCTGTGTTTAATCTCGACTATCACGAAATTATTAACAAATGTTTTGGTTAAAAGGTTAACAAGCAAAGTTGTAGGCACCTCGTTAGGAACAACGTCCTTTAATGAGGTTGACTCTTATTAAAACTCTTCAACTAAGTTGAGTTCAGATGTCTAGTTAGCAGTTCAAAAGCGATTGACAGATTTAATGGATGATGAGTCTCTTTAATTTTGTATAAACTGTATATAATGTGTTTAATATGATACGTTTACATATTGTATTGAACGAAATAATTACATGTGAGGGAAATTAAAAAAAAAATATACGCATAATATTACAACCTGTAAATATTATACACACTTTAACAATGTACTATGGTAATAGTCAAAATGAACTAGAAAGAGGGTAGATAGATTTATTCTGCTCCTAGCGTTCTACTCGCAGTCTTCATTCTACCCTTCATTAGCCTTGTGTAAGTTGAAAATTGTAGTAAGAACCCGTTAAAAATTATATTCAATTTTCAGATAACAATCGTTCTAAAGTAATACGCCTACATTGTTTCACACGTTGTAGGTAATAGCTATAAACATTTTACTTATTTCCCCAAATTCGCTCCCTTATAAAGAGCTCACGTACGACCGCTCGTAAGTTCAATGGAGGTGTTGATTAAAAATATTTCCCATGTGCGGGCGGATAAGGCTCGATTGGGCCGGCAATCAGCCGCCCTCGCCAGCCGGCCGCCGCTAATCATGTGCGCTACCTCTGCTTATTGCACACCAAGGCTCGTTGTTTCTACACAACCTTATTTACGGGTAAATTCCGTGAAAACGGTGAGAGAATTTGTTCACTACGTGTCTTCTAGTGGCTGATTGTTACAAATGCTAATTAATGATTATTGTACGTGTGTGTATGGTGACTTGAATAACTTCTTCAATACTTTATTTTTATTTTTTATTATTGAATTATTACTGGTTGCCTGAAGGCCTTCCCAGTTTCACAGGACAGGTGGGCGAGCAAGGCTCAGCCAGGAGGGGTGGGATTTAACAGCTATCCCAGCGCTTCCGAAGAACACCTAACAACTCAAGAGCAGCTGCTTCGCGAATGAATTTACTACCGGATCGGAATCGCGACCAGCAGAGAAGACCTGGCGAGAAACTCAGCGGGTTGACGTCGAACTCTTTGCCGAGTCCGACGAGTACGGTTACCCCTAAGCCTAGTGTTAGAGCTGAAGGTGTCTAATGCAAGAGTTATTGGATCTGATGGATCCGTAAGGACGTCTAGGGCGACGACGGTGACTTGTTTCTGCGTGATCAGGATTCGTCTTCTTCAAGAGTATTATGCGTATTGTATTAATTCCGGAAGAGGATACTTGCAGAAGTCGAGAAATACTTTATTTATTTATTGCGTAGATGAGTGGACGAGCTCACAGCCCACCTGGTGTTAAATGGTTACTGGAGCCCATAGACATCTACAATGTAAATGCGCCACCCACCTTGAGATATAAGTTCTAAGGTCTCAAGTAAAGTTACAACGGCCGCCCCACCCTTCAAACCGAAACGCCTTACTGTTTCACGGCAGAAATAGGACGGATGGTGGTACGTACCAGCGCGGACTCACAAGAGATCCTGCCACCAGTTTTTTTTTATTGCTAAGATGGGTGGACGGGCCCACAGCCCACCTGGTGCTAAGTGGTTACTGGAGCCCATAGACATCTACAACGTAAATGCGCCACCCACCTTGAGATACAAGTTCTAAGGTCTCAAGTATAGTTACAACGGCTGCCCCACCCTTCAAACCGAAACGCATTACTGCTTCACGGCAGAAATAGGCAGGGTGGTGGTACCTACCCGCGTGGAATCACAAGAGGTCCTACCGCCAGTAGTAATAAAATATGTCTAGTATGTGTATAATAAAAATCTTACATTTATTTCCGTTATCTGGTACCTGTAACACAAGTTCTTTACGAGCTTAGTACGGGACCAGTTAACGTGGCGTGATTGTTAGAAAATTTTTCTTTATTATTCCTTCACCGTGAAAATTCAATTCAATTCAAATTCCTTGGGATCTTTCGTAACTCACAGATACCTCGATACGGTCTGAACTACCTCGACCTCAATGACCCCTTCAGCCACAACGTGAGCATCGACGGGCAGCACTCTCAGTGGCCCGTAACCACAGACCTTGCGATCTACTGAACGCCACGCTGACGTCATTAATTTATTAATCGTCCTACCACCGGTAAAAACATACATTTTACATAAAAGGAAGAAATTAATTTAAAAAATAGGTTGAGAAAGATAAATGAGTATCTCGAACTCATACCCATTCCCAAAAAAAAAAAAGTAATAGAGCCAATTTCTCAACTAACAAATTAAATTTATTTGCAAATAAATTGTTTACTCGCTAATTTATTATTCACCATAATTTATTTCACTATTGAAGAACCCAGGCCTCAAAGAACTACTTTATTAAAATTTAAATAATACAATACTAACAATTGTGATTCTTAACCATTACAATGAGAAAAGTAATAGCGATCATTTTCGAAAGAATTTCAAACAAAATGTGAACTGCCTTCATCTCAGTTAATGAGGTATCATTCCACTGATTTTTAAGTAGTACCAGAGCCAGTTAGCTCATTGTTTATCGCTGTAAAGTGGGCGTCTGCAGACATCATTAAACCAGAAGATATTTGTAGCGATAAAATGTCCCGACCGGCTAATGCTCAGAGCAGTCGCATGTTTGTCATTGCCAAAAATGTTCGGCGTCTACAAAGCATGTCCGAGACTTGCAAAAAGATCACTTTCCTTTCTTGGTGAGCGCTTAATTGGTATACCATCTCAAGTGCGTCCCTTTACAATGCAAAAGAAATATTTCCAGGCCAAACCATCTAACAATTCCATTTTTTATGTGAAAATAAAACGTTCCAGGTACCATGAAAGGAGTTAGAATCTAATTATTAAATCTTGAGGAATTGTATTTATTTTTTTGGTTAAGACTTATTTTCAAGTTGCAACGATGTTTTAAAAGTATTTCAATAGCTTACAAGAAGTATTTAATATAAGCCGAATACGGATTTTCCTTTTGTAAGGCCACATTGTAGAATGGATATAAAAAGTGTGACATCGTCTTTACCGTTCAATCAGGACGGGTTTGTTTCTTTTTTGATCATTGATCTAAATTCATTGGAAGTCGTGCGCGCGGGCATCATCGCATGCGTATGCGGCTTCCAAGGTTTTTGCGCGATAGGACTGTCAAACGAGATTGAAATAACTGCTCGCCTTTGAAGCACATACTTTTAACGGAGCAACCGATTGGTTCAGAGAACATCAAACAAAACCGTCTAGACGACGACAGAACCGTCTTAAAACAAAAGTAACCAGGTACAGCTTGATTTGTGATGGACGTTAATACATTGACATTTTATAATTAGAATCATGAAATTATTAGAAGGTAGTTTTAGTTACTTCGAGACGTAAATCACATTAATTTATATGTTTGAACTCGAAAAAAAAACCTTGTTCTTCAAAATTTAAGACGTTGAAGTTTCTTGAAAATTCGTCATAAGATTACTCGTAAATAATATCATTTTTATTACAGCATCAGCAGATAAATTATGGCTAGAGAATTAAAAAAAAATGGACAATATTCTCCACGATTACTTTATTCCAATAACACGCGTAGTTAGATACATCAACTGCAGAGTTGTCGAGGCTGTTCGCGATTAGGAACCGTTTATTTTATTGAAGCACCCACTTATCACCGATGCCGTTAGTTTTTGCTACTACGTTCTGTGGTTCCCGTCACAATTATTACAAGGCGACGCGGGAATCCATCGAGGCTAACAGCTGTTTAAAACGTGTTAATAATTTTTGTTTTTGTATCTCATTTATTTTGATTGCGTGATTAGAGAAAAGAAAGAATACAATGTACACGCTGATTTTCGACACCATATTTACAAGTTGTATATTATTATGTATAATTCTCTCTTTGATAATTAGAAGGATAATAGTGAAGAAACACAACAAAAATTCTCATATTTAGAGTGAAGAAATCCTCATAAAAGTTATCAGTAATTCATAATCATAATCCTAACATGATTGGTCAAGATAGTAATAAAATGTAAAGTCAATCGTTTGCAATGAATACATAACTACTACATTATAATTATAATACAAAACGTCTAGGTATATAAATTATCTGCTTAAATAAATTTGTTATATTATGTGAATCTTATGTTATGACCAATATAAAATAATATTAATACATGAATGTACAGCGAGACATTTCTATTAAGTTAGGCCTCTGGTCCGAATGAGACAGGAATAGCAGGAAAAGCAGGTTACAAGCGCATTGCATAGGTTGGGAAAAAAGGTAATACAGGCCCGTTGAATGAAGACGAAGAACAAAATAAGAGTAACTATTATAACTGTAACTATACTGAGACCTTAGAACTCATATCTCAAGATGTGTGGCGGCATTTACGTTGTAGATGTCTACGGGCTCCAGTAACCACTTAACACCAGGTGGGCTGTGAGCTCGTCCACCCATAAAAGCAATAAAAAAAAACGTGTATTTTATAATATTAGTTATATTACTCAGTTATATTACTCAAAGGAAAACAGAAATTATATCCAGTATGACTCTTTGCAGAAAATTCAAGTTCTAAAAGAAATTTTTTATGATATAATACTACTTCAAAACGAGAAATGCGACTTAATAATATCTAATTGTTTTGTTCATAGGATTTTATTTAAAAGGGGTTATTGTGAGCTTACTCGGATGGGTACCATACTGCCTTTTTCTTCTTCGAAGCAATACGATTCGAACCTGCAATACACCACTGATACATAGGGCCATCGCAAGTTGTTTCCGCTTCATCCGCTCCTTAACATCGCTCCAGGTCATGCTGGCAGTTCTCATCACGCTCTCCACGGTACATCGCCAAGTACGTACAAGCGACCAGGTCTTCTGCCACCCAGTTGCAACTTAACACCGATCGCTGTTGAATTGACTTCGCTGCGTCGTATGCATATATATATATATAAAAATGAACTGCTGTTCGTTAGTCTCGCTTAAACTCGAGCACGGCTGGACC
Source organism: Bombyx mori (assembly GCF_030269925.1). Lineage (NCBI taxonomy): Eukaryota > Metazoa > Arthropoda > Insecta > Lepidoptera > Bombycidae > Bombyx > Bombyx mori. Next base: position 8,705,567 of record NC_085119.1, read on the forward strand.
GATTTGGCTAATTTTGGTCTTAAATTATTTATGGAAGTCCAGAGAAGGTAAGATAAATATGTAAAATGTTCGGAATTAAAAATAACAATTTTGTTTTTCCTTTGGTGTGTCGTCGGACGGATTCCTTTTGTTTGTTTTAATTTTATTCTATACAAAAGTTAGGTCTTTTATTTGTCGATTGAGGCACTAAGAAGTCTGCCGAGTCAGCTAGTATTTAATAAAAATCACTTCAAATCAAATGCTTCCCATAAATAACTTTAAATAATAATATAGATACAAAATTCGCAGGTTTATTTTTAATCCGGTATATTTATCGGGGTAGACGAGGGTGGTGTTAGCCGAAGTGTCCGCCAAATCAAGGCTGGCAGTGGCTCGGTCAACGTATTCACCCGGTTTCCTTTATGGCACTCACTCTCTTACGGAAGTGGTTGATGTTGAATATAGTGGATATGCCTCCCACAATCTGCATTTATCAATATTTTTTCACAAACGTTTTTATAAAGAAGTTGTTCATTGTTTATCAGTTTAATATGTGCAAGGTAATTAATGTTTAGGTTAATTAAAGAATATATTTCGTTTGAAATGGAACGTAATGTGTTTCATTGTGTAAGATATACACAGAAAGAGGCTAGATAATATGAAAATATTTACTAGGTTTGACAGCATATCTTAATTCTTTTATTGTACAATTTTCATAATGTAGGTTAAAGATAAAGTTGGTACTTAGTGTTTTTGTACCTATCGCAGAGTCAGTAATGAGTAGGAACATTGTTTAAGAACTTCATTTAACATGGTAAGATATGAGGCCGGTTTTATCTATTTTAATGTAAACCAATTTGTTACTTAATTAAAATACTCCGAGTATCCATATTAAGTAATCGTATGGCAGCAATACTTTTAATGGATCTTGCGAGTTTTTGCCTTTATTTATACGTTACGATGTGCGCATAATGGATCAGCAGACGAACACTCCACTAGATACTCGTATATGTCTGTGATTAGTTACAGTCTTCTAACATAGCATTATATTGAGTGGATGTTTATGATAGATTTAGGTACTTTTGCGTATCAAGAATTAGCGATATGAAAGTTCGATAGTAACTAGCTACATCATGTAATAGTAATTAGAATATAAATATTATTGTCCAAGTGTATGAAATATGGTCATTTTAGTGCTTATCTAGTTTATTTTTATATGGTGTTTACTTATTATTTAATTTTTAAATTTATTTATTTATTATTTAATAATACATTTTAATAAGGTAAAATAAATTATGCTCTTAAGCTTATTCATTTATTGCATTGAACGGTGAACGAGCTCACGGCCCACTTGATGTTAAATGGTTGCTGCTGCTCAGGAACATCACAAAGTGAGTGCCGTCACCAATCTTGAGATATGAGATCGATGTCTCAATAAATTTCTTTAACATCTAACTCACCCTTAAATCCGGAATGTGTAACTGCTTAGTTGCAGAAATGGACAAGATTACGGTACCTACCTGCCTATGCAGGCTTGCTATACGTCTTTTCAATAAACACATTTGCCTGTGTTGGTATTATCTTTTTTATTGTAGACAGACGAATTAAGTTTTTTATTTAATAAAAATAAATCTACCTTTTATGCTTGAGCATATATAGTTTTTCAATCTCTTACATTTTTCTTTTAATTAATTAATTTGCCTGTTGAGTTCCGTGTGAGAAAGTCTTGATCCATTCAAAAATCACGTCGAGTTATCCTTGATGCGAATTTATTATTAGTAAGGCACGCACACACATGTAGCGTGTAAAAACAATTAAACTTGCACAATGAAAGCGCTACACAGTGCTAAGCGCCAACCCATTGTGTTGCTGCGAGTATTAATCGAATAAGTCGCTCGAGCTCGCATCCATTGTTCGATGCGACACGACATTTTTTGTGGTTGGAAAACTTGTTATTAATGTGGGATTAATTAAATGATGATACTGCTGTGTAGAAAGCTCTCTGACTTGTGAATGATAGTCAAAATAATGTATTTGTACACGTAAAGAGCACATATATTTTCCAAATGTTTTTTAAAAAGATACAAAGGTTCGTAACGTGAATAAGCGATCTACATTGACGACCGAACTAAGTAGTGTTACTGTATTTTTGTTGTTTATTGCAACAACGATGCAAAAACGGAGATTTGAAATATCGGTATCTTTTTACTCGTGGTAGGACCTCTTGTGAGTCCGCACTGGTAGGTACCACCACCCCGCCTATTTCTGCCGTGAAGCAGTAGTGCGTTTCGGTTTGAAGGGTGGGACAGCCGTTGTAACTATACTGAGACCTTAGAACTTATATCTCAAGGTGTGTAGCGCATTTACGTTGTAGATGTCTATGGGTTCCAGTAACAACTTAACACCATATGGGCTGTGAGCTCGACACATATAGTCAATAAAAAAAATCGTATGTCGTGTGTGTATTGTTGAAATACAGAGAAGCTTCAGTCGGATAGGTCGGCCCAAGTGAGTTAATTAACTGGGAGCGTGTAAGGCGACGCTCACGGCCGCTCTAATTGCGCGATTATTCCTCCGCGACGCCTAACTGCTGGATGAAATTTAATTAAAGTTTGTTGTTCAAATAGATTTAATTAAAGTAATGTTGTAGCGAGCGGCGCGCCGACGCCGAGCCGATCCGCGCGGCTCAATCCGCGTGAGTGCTGCGCAACTTTTCTAATTCATTACTTCTGAAAGCGTTCCCGTGATGCCGAGCACTCTTAATAATTTGTATTGTGTACTTATAGTCGCCGTATTGAAGGAACCGGGCGAAGCGACACTTTCGTATCTGCGAACTGGACTATACATTCAAATTTCCAGTAATTGTCAAAAGTATTTTAAGCTATTGCATAGCTTTTATCGCAGGCCTTGAGCGCGGCGACCGAATCATGAAATTCCGTAACGAAAAAAACCTTACACCCCTCACTCCGCCTACCATGTAGCTCGCGTTAAACACATTCACACGTTGCGCTGTGTAGTGTTTGTGAATAAGCACGTGGCGTGACGTCACACTGCTGCGCATCATGAAAAGTCTGCCCATCTCTCTCTCGCGCGGTCTAGCTTATGAGTGTGAAGGGGACAGTTAAGGTTTTGCTTTTATTAATGTTTAATATAACGTGGTCTTGTTTTATTATTTTAATATTAAATTATCATTGTCTAATTATAATTGCATAAGTTGATAAAAAATGCTATGCAATAGCTTTACCGCGGCAGTTCCCGAGTGCCACACGTTTTTTTTTTGTTATTGTTGCAAATGGAGAGATGTGTCCCTCTTGTCCTGGTGAAACTGGAAAGGCAAACGGGTCACCAGTAATCCTTCGTTCCTAAAAAAATATGTGTTACCTGTCTATCTTTGTTTATCGGGATACATAGATATCGCAACTAAAATTTTATTACCGTGCATTGTGTAACGGCTATCTTAATCTATATAGGCAGCGGCACACATGAATGCGTGGTAACAACACGCCCTACCCGGAGAATTTACGTTAATTTACAAATTTAGCAGGTTAAATTTTTAAACAAACTAATTCTTTATCCCACGCGTGTTAAGTTCGCCTTTATAAAAATTAAATCGGTACCCGCGATTGGGTTTCGATCCTGGCACATGACCGGCCTTTTAGATCAAGGACGCTTCGAAGATTTATCAGTCACGGAACGATTTAAAAATACTCTAGTAACGTTTAAATATTACGATAATATCGATTGAATAATGCGAACATTAATTAAAGTACTAGTAGATGTAATAATTATTTGTTAGCGAGACAGCTGCGTCGCTGGAAATTACGTCGCTACAGTCGATGCGGTACAAATGTACCGTTAAAAGCCACATTAAGATAAAAGCCGTATGCCATAATTCTTATTAATTTTTAATAGGTATGTCAATTAAGGTTAAACAGCATTCGGTAGCCCTGAAAATAGAAAATATTTATATTACCCAAAAATAACAATCGCGGCAGTGATTCGCGTCCGTAAGTGACGAACGATGTTCGCGTCAATTACGGCTAATGGAAAACTTAAATTATGATAAAAGCTAAAGAGCTCGCCACGGATGCTGCGTGTCCGCTCGCATTGGACGCCAATAAGTCGTTTTATTATTGCTTATTACAATCTTACTCCGGTTATGTCTAATAATTTATCTATACTTCATATTATAAAGCTGAAGAGTTTGTTTGTTTGAACGCGCTAATCTCAGGAACTACTGGTCCGATTTGAAAAATTCTTTCAGTGTTAGATAGCCCATTTATTGAGGAAGGCTATAAGTTATATAACATCACGCTAAAACCAATACAAGTGGAGCACCAATAACAAATGTTTCAAAATCGGGGTTTTTTTCAGCTTCCGCTGCGTGCGCTGTAGAAACGGTTAAAGTTTCGCTAAAATAATGTATGACAGAATTGCTCCCCTTTAAAATATCTAAAAAAAAGTTCGCGACAGCATATGTCTATATATTAAGGTTGACTCACTATAACGTTTTTTATACTAACCAAATTTGTTCTAAAATAAAGCATTATTTGTGAACTATCCCACGCGGACGAAGCCGCGGGCAAAAGCTAGCTAACTATATTAGCTTAATTACGAAGAGTAAGTGAATAATATTCCAGAATTATATTTAACTGCATTATACAGTGATATCGATAGAATGAAATTTAGTTATAAGGTTTAATTGAATCCGAGTGCCGGTGTCTCTTTCCTCGTTCGCCGTCGGCCCACAAAGCCTCTGTCGGGCAGCTTTCAGCCGATTACCCGCGACGCGAAGCCTAATTTGATTGCCGCTCGCCATCAATTACCTCACGGCGACCGCTGCTTTTTATTTACTGGTTCGTTTTCGCATGACCTATTCTCTCGTCTATGGTGCTATCCAAATTTTCGACAAATAAATGTTTTCTTGCTTTGGTGGCGTTTGACTCTTTACCTTCCGTATAAAGTATAAAATAGTAAGTATATTTAGTTTTTTGTATTACTAAAATTTTTTCCCCTTATTTTCAAAAATAAATAAATAGATAGTGAAGTAAAAGAAATGTCGTAAAAACTTTGGTCAATAAATATACATTTAAATCTAATATTTGAGGTTAGATTTGGTTCCGAATATATGCGTAATCTGCCAGTCATTTTCTTTGATGAGCTTACAATTAAGTAAATTGAAAGCGTTGATCGTTACCGATCGATACTCACCGAAATAAGAAATCTAGGAAATATATAAAATTACGAAGATTGGTATTTTCCTGTACATATTAAGGCATGAAGTCGAAATATCATTAGTATATTAATACAGCTTGCCCTTGAATCTTGAACGTACTAATAGTATATGGCAAAAATTTGCAGAATGGTGATACTTACCCGTGCAGGCTTTATCGTCAGTAATGGATGAAAATAGAAAGGGTATTAAGGAGCAGCTAATGTACATATGTATTATAATATCGGAATAAGATTTTTAAAAAAACTCAGACTCTTTGACGTATCTAAATTGATTAAAGTATTCTATGGCCACACGTATACCATTTTGGTATAATGATCAAAATAAAATTTGAATTACGTTAATTGAATCCAGTTTGAGACATTAACCTGTAAATAAGAGAAAAGACCTGGTACAGGTTACTGTTGCTATGTTTATTGAAATGTTTACCGACTTTATTGTTTCATTCTCAATTTGAACGTCCTTGCAAGTTTACGCATCTCTTTCACGAGTAAATTGCTCTGCTCCGTCGGAGGAGTCATAAAGAAAATTGCTATACAGTTGATAAATAATTTATCTGAAAGCCCGCCCCAGTCACCGAAACACGCCCGGGGTAGCACCGCGTCTACTTCCACCTAATATTACTTTCCTTTTGTACAATTTTGCAACAGGGTCGTTCGCACGTTCCCTTGCTTTTATGGGCAATAAGTGGAACGCAATTATATTTATGGACGAAGAATGGTTAGAAAACTAATTTCACCAAGTATCATTTCATGTAGTATATTTCTGTTTAATGAGCCGCCGTTCGTGTTTATTATTAATATAGTAAGCGGGGAGCGTCGAAGGTCCGCATTAAAGCCGCGAATACCAAACAAATCTCACGACATTTTAATAATGTCACGAAACAGTGTTAATCGAGCCCGATATTTTTTTTGTGTTGTAATTGGAGTTAGCGTGATGACGTAGCTGCTAATTGGGAAAGTTAGGTATCCAGTTTCTGGAGCACTGGTGCCTAATTAGTGTACGCGGCCGCCTCTCATTACGACGCTCAGTTTTAATTACCCGCACGAACAAACTTAATATGGCATTTGATTCTCAGTATAGTCAGTTTAATAATGTGAGAGCACCAACGTAAAGCAATTTACCTAAGTTAATTACGTGTTTTTGTAATAAAAACGTTTTTTTTTTTTTAATTATATTCCTAAATGTTTAATATCTTCATTGAAGTTGTTTCTTTTGCATTAAACAGAATTTGCTTTTATTTTCTATACATTAAATAACAAATCAAACATAGTAAGCATTAATTTACGACTCAAGTTGCATTACTAACAATACTGTGCCGCCATTACCGTGCACTGAGTAGAACACAATAAAGGTCTATTATACTGAATTGTTAATCTCCAACGTGCGCAGTAGTGGTTGTTTATTCAGCCGTATTAATCAACAGTCAGGTGGATTACAGGGTAGACGAAACGTGTCCTAATTAGGGAATAGTCTGTCTCGCTCGCTACGGATAATAAGCGTCCGTCTAGCAGCCCAACATCGCGCTTTATAGAGTAGTTATTTAATGATTACCCACATTATTATTTAGTTAGGTTGCTTAGCTAATAAGTCATTCTCAGCAATAATTTCAAGTTAATTCGTTTCATTGTTTATTAAATTAACAAAATAAACTGTTTTTCTGTGAATATTTGATTGCGATAATCATAAAACGTTCTCGTATACATCCCTGTTTGTTGGGTTTAATTTTTACGTAGATTGAACATATGAAGTCACGGCACATCTGGCAAAAATGGACAGAGACCTATCTTTATGAACACGCAATACGCCACCAGTAATGAGTGAAAGTAGGTAAGGGTTGCAAAAATGATATATCAAATAATCAGAGAAGGTAATTGTAAATAAATTAAAGGTGTTAATGCGGATGATTTTAAGAAATCTAGTCGCAACGTAGAGATAGATGGTTAAAGTTCTTAAAGTAGTCTCTGATTTATAGCTGAACAGACTAATATTAGTCTAACGTCTACGGATGTCTAGAAAATTGACGTTCTAAGCAAAACGAAGAACATAAATATCAAGAATCACAACGAGACCTTCACTTAAATTACGAAGTAAACGGATGTTGTCACGAAAATTAAATTGAGTATCTTATTAATCATATTAATTAACTAAGTAATTAAATCCGAAATAGTATATGTTCGGGTAAATAATAGACGCGAATCGAAAGTGTCTTTATAACGTGTCATTGGAGGACGTCGTTGGCAGCAAATTCAATTAGGTTCGTTTGCGAACTCCAATAAATACTGCTATCGTTAATTAGAATCAATCGTGGGATTGCGTTTGAGTCTATTCGAAATCAGTTTGTACGTGGGCGGACGAGACTATGTTGTGACAGCAATTGGCTTATTAAGAAGCTAACAAAACGCAATACTGTCCAGTTAGGGGGGAGGATTAATCTATTTTGTTCATATCACTGTGCGTCCTCTGGTGATTGATTTGTCTGTTGTGTTACTTTGTTTATAGCGTGGGTACAAGTATTATTAGTGCAGTCGAAAGGTGAACGACCTCACGGCCCAACTACTGTTAAGTGGCTACCGGAGTTTCTACAAATGACAAAGTAAATGCAGCCGCTTACCTTGAAATATTATTGTTTAATTACTACAGTGTAAAGCATGAAATCGCTTCAAAAATATTCAAGAATGTTGGTACTTTTTTGTGGCGGCTTATACTACACGCTGTAATTACGTACTTTATATTGGTTAAAAATTTTATCATTTCGTCTTCGTTAATGTTTTTCGTGAACATGTATTACGTACTTATTAACTTAGAATCAGAGTCTCCGGTGTCGTCGCGCTGATTAATATTTTTATAATACTAGCTGACCCGGCAGACTTCGTAGAGGCTCAATCGATAAATAAAAGAACTAAACTTTATTTAATTCCAATTTTCATATTTATCTACCTTTTAAACCTTCTCTGGACTTCGACGAATAATTCAAGACCAAAATTAGCCAAATCGGAGAGTTTTAGCGAGACTAACGAACAGCAATCCGTTTTTATATATATAGATAGGTAGATAGATAGACAGATAGATTACAGGCAATAACAAAACATTCACGTATGCAAAATTAAAAACAAGTTATCACGCCAGATCGCTATCTGAACTTAACAGCCCGTTACATAGTATAAACAAACTTCGCACCATGTATGGTTTATAATCGCGCCAACGACAATAAATCTTTCGATTTGCATCGATTTGAATACTGATTGGACTCTTACAAGTAGTAGAGGCAATTGCAACCGGTCACGCCCGGGGCACGTTTACAACACGACACTGCGACAACTTTACAACTTCGTCCTATTTTCGTGTGCATTTTATCCTCTTATTAATAAACGTTGCTAATAAATATTAGCAAGCAAGTTCGTTGCTATTAAATTTATTAAAAGATACAGAATGAAGGTCGGTGCTTAGCGGTGTCGAATTACAATACGCTCCATCAAACAATCACTTTGTTACAATTTGTTACAATTAACTTACCAAAACATAAACGAAATAAATTTAGTTTTTGTCGAAATTATATAATGTTACAATCCGCGTTAATATGAAGTATGTGCAATGTAGCAGCAGTTAGGGTAGAATAGCAGATGTTTGACAAAAAACCTGAAGTGCGTTTACGACATTTATAAGATAAGGTTGAATTTACTTCGCGACTACAATCATACCGTCTAGTCGGTGTTCCGAGCAAAGATATCGGCTTGATGGAAGACCTTTCCCCTGTAGTTTTCCCAAAATTAATTAGTGTATTTAGGGGTTGGTGAATTATCATTATTTATTCAATTATAATACGCCTATAGCATTAACTATGCTTATATAATATTATAAATCCGAAGTTATAGAACAGAGATCGCTTTCTTTAATTACAATCAGCGGTAGGAAGTTTTCCGACGAACAGAAAACGTCTGACTGTGGAGGATTTTTTATTTATTGCTTAGATGGATGGACGAGCTCACAGCCCACCTGGTGTTAAGTGGCTACCGGAGCCCATAGACATCTACAACGTAAATGCGCCACCCACCTTGAGATACCGAAACGCATTACTGCTTCACGGCAGATAATAAATAGGCAGGGTGGTGGTACCTACCTAAATTTCTGGCGTGTATATTTTTGTTAAACGTACAATTTTTGGCTTAGTAAATAATAACCAACGATAAGCACAATAAAAAATTCAATTTAAACTGAAATGTTGTGAAGTTAAATAATTATTAATATAGTATTTTCTTCGGTTTTTGCGAGTCCTGTATATATTTAAAACAAAACTTTTACGGCTTCATTCTGCGTTTATTTATGACAATAACCTTCTGTGTTTTACACAATAGGAGATTTAATTCTACTTAGTATTACTATTTTTTTTCTGAGTAAAAGGCAGACTTCGCATCTTTCTAATTTAGGATCATACTTATTAACATCATACATTATCCAAGCGAAAATTCACAGATCTTAATCCGGAGGTCAAAATTAACATTGTCAGATTAATGTAGAAGAGCTTACATTCTCAATTTCTTGAAATTTTGCTTTTTTACTATTCGTAAAATATTTATTTTCTGCTACATAAGATTTCTCATTAGTCATGTTGATTTTAAAGTATCTATTTACATACTTAAATCCGTGTAGATGTAGGGTATTCAAAGTGTTTTGCGTAACATTTAACATTAAAACACTCGATGGAATTTCCCACTTTTAAAATTCAAATAATCAAAATAGAAGTGTTTGTCTTTATTTTCTGATATGTCAAATACAATATGTATACACAAATTTGCTTGTAACATATACGTTCGCGTATATTTTATTTGATTATTTTCACCTCCGAAAGGAACGCATAAGCTTCCACACTTATGCGCTCCAGGAGGATCGCGAGCTCCGCGTAGTAATACGCGGAGTACCGAAGGAGCTCGACGTCGAGCTGGTCAAGGAGGACCTCATCGGGCAGGCGTACCCGATTGTAAGCGTGCACCGAATGCACAGCGGGCGCGATAAATTCGCATATAATATGGTTCTCGTCGCGTTAGAACCAACCGCCGAAGGCAAACGGATTGCCTCAAGCCTCCGCACCGTTTGCGGCTTATCCGGGGTCACCGTCGAGGCCCCATATAGAAAAGGCACTCCCGGGCAGTGCCACCGCTGCCAGCTGTACGGCCACTCCGCGCGCAACTGCCACGCGCGCCCGCGGTGCGTAAAGTGCCTCGGTGACCACGCGACAGCCGACTGTTCGCGGGTCAAAGAGACCGCGACCGAACCTCCGAGCTGTGTGCTCTGCCAGAAGCAGGGCCACACAGCCAACTACCGCGGATGCCCCAAGGCCCCGCGGAAGCGTCTGGCCAACGCGCCTCCAAAAACCGTCGGCCCAAAGACTTCGGCGCCCCGTGCGCCGAAGCCTGCCTTCGTGCCGGCACCGGTGCCCACCGTCTCCGCGTGGGCAAAACCGCTGCCGCTCACGCTGGCAGGGAAACCACCGGCACCCCAGCCCCTGCTCGCGCCGCGCCCCGCCCCCGCGCCCGGTCCCGCGCCTAGCCCCGGCCCCGCCCGGCCAGCCGTTAACGACTTTTCAATCGTGCGTGATTATATCGCCGCGATAAATATAGATCGCATGCGCTCGTTCGCCGACGCCATGCGCAGGGCAGTCACGGCCGATGACCGCCTATACGCGACGTTCGACCATATGGACGTCATCGAGTCCGTCCAGCGTACGCTGGCTTGATTACCGGTAATCAATGGCCAACAACGGTAGGGAGAAACCGCGTTCCTTAAAGTTAGCATTTTACGGCCTGGCCACGGGGATCGGCGGTGCGAACAGCGAAGCGGTGGACGAGGCGACCATTCGCGCAGCACCGTTTGCAGGCCACGGGTACTCACGTTCGCCGCCGCGACTAGTAAGGAAGTCCGACAGCGAAATGTCTATATCGAAATTATCTCGATATTGCTTACAAATTGATAGTTTTTTGGTTCAGGACCTATTATTTGGAAAAGATTGTGAAGTACATGATTTGAATAAGAATCGGAGTATACCTAAAGATGGAGAATTCCACAAGAAGTACGAGAAATACTTTGGGTGGCTAGACTTCCAAATAGCTGGTCTAGCTAGTAATTCAGCTAATTTTTTTTTATTGCTTAGATGGGTGGACGAGCTCACAGCCCACCTTGTGTTAAGTGGTTACTGGAGCCCATAGACATCCACAACGTAAATGCGCCACCCACCTTGAGATATAAGTTCTAAGGTCTCAAGTATAGTTATAATGGCTGCCTCACCCTTCAAACCGAAACGCATTACTACTTCACGGCAGAAATAGGCAGGGTGGTAGTACCCACCCGTGTGGACTCACAAGAGGTCCTACCACCAGTAATTACGCAAATTATAATTTTGAGAGTTTCATTTTTATTACACGATGTTATTCCTTCACCGTGGAAATCAATCGTGAACATTTGTTGAGTACGTATTTCATTACAAAAATTGGTACCCGCCTGATATTCGAACACCGGTGCATCGCTCAACACGATTGCACCGGACGTCCGTTAGGCCACGACGACTTTAAAAATATAAAATAAAAAATAAATAAAAAATATAAAAATTTCGGCGTTAATTTTTCGCGGCGAAAACAACTAAACTCATTTAATCACTGCACTATTCGCCGCGACTACCGCTCGACTCCGTGGCTCGCGCCGTCCGTATTCATGCATTTGTTTTGCTCGCCCGCCGCATCGCGCGATTCGCTCGGTACATTTCGCCGGTCGCTTCGCCGGTCGCCGGTGCGCGTGGCTTGTTAGGTACATTTCTATGCGCTTATTTTAGTCGCTAGACGCTTCGCCGTTCGCACCGCGCGAATATTCGTATGGGCGAATGTCCCGTGGCCAGGCTGTTATAATGCTAACGGACTCGCGCGTCAGCGCGATCAAGTATATGAGTTTCTCCGTGACAATCTCATCGACATCCTTCTGGTGCAGGAGACCTTCCTAAAGCCCTCGCGTCGCGACCCCAAAGTCGCGAATTACGTCATGGTTAGGAATGACAGACTCTCCGCCCGCAAGGGCGGGACTGTCATTTACTATAGGAGGGCCCTGCACTGCGTCCCTCTCGATACTCCCTCGCTCTTACATATCGAGGCGTCAGTGTGCCGCATCGCGCTGACGGGACACCAGCCGATCGTCATCGCATCCGTTTATCTCCCCCCTGACAAACCCCTCCTGAGCAGTGACCTCGAGACACTGTTCGGTATGGGGGACGCGGTCATCCTGGCAGGCGATTTAAATTGCCACCACACTAGGTGGAACTGCCATCGCACGAATGTGAACGGTAGGCGTCTCGACGCGTTCATAGACGACCTCACATTCGAAATATTCAACCCCCCGACCCCCACGTACTATCCGTACAACGCCGCGCGTCGCCCGAGCACAATAGATCTGGCACTGCTGAGGAACGTAACTCTGCGCTTACGCTCCATCGAGGCAATGTCAGAACTCGACTCAGACCACCGACCTGTCGTCATGCAGCTCGGTCGCCCACTCAACCGCGAACCAGATACGAGGACCATGGTGGATTGGAAGAAGCTGGGCACGTGCTTAGCTGACACCGCTCCACCAATCCTCCCTTGCGGCCCGGATTCAACTCCATCCCCCGAGGATACCGTCGAATCCATAAACATCTTCACTGATCACGTCTCGACGGCGATCATAAGATCTTCGAAACAAGTCGATGTGGAGGACTGCTTCCACCGCATCAGACTTTCCCCCGATCTTAGGGACCTCGTTAGAATCAGAAACGCGGCAATCCGGGCCTACGATCGATATCCCACGGATTCAAACCGGACTCGGATGCGTCGCTTACAGCGGGAGGTCAAATCCCGCTTAAGCGACGCCCGAAACGAAAACTGGGATAGTTATTTAGAAGAACTCGCGCCCACTCACCAAGCATACTGGCAACTAGCTAGGACCCTCAAGTCCGAAACTATAGCCACTATGCCGCCTCTCGTACGCCCCTCAGGCCAATCACCGGCTTACGATGACGATGACAAGGCAGAGTTGCTGGCCGATGCACTGCAAGAGCAGTGCACCACCAGCACTCAACACGCGGACCCCGAACACACCGAGTTCGTCGACAGGGAGGTCGAGCGCAGAGCTTCCCTGCCGCCCTCGGACGCGTTACCCCCCATTACCACTTCCGAGGTCAAGGAGGCGATCGATAGCCTACAACCACGGAAAGCTCCCGGCTCCGACGGCATCCGCAACCGCGCGCTTAAACTGTTACCAGCCCAACTGATAACGATGTTGGCCACCATATTAAATGCTGCTATGACGAACTGCATCTTTCCCGCGGCGTGGAAAGAAGCGGACGTTATCGGCATACACAAGCCGGGCAAACCGAAGAACGAAACCGCGAGTTACCGCCCCATCAGTCTCCTCCCGGCGATAGGCAAACTATACGAACGGCTCCTTCGTAAACGCCTCTGGGACTTCGTATCCGCGAACAAAATTCTGATAGACGAGCAGTTTGGATTCCGCGCCAGACACTCGTGCGTCCATCAAGTGCACCGCCTCACGGAGCACATCTTACTAGGGCTGAACAGGCGAAAACCCATTCCGACAGGAGCCCTCTTCTTCGATATAGCGAAGGCGTTCGACAAAGTCTGGCACAACGGTTTGATATACAAACTGTATAACATGGGAGTGCCAGACAGACTCGTGCTCATCATACGAGACTACTTGTCGAACCGTTCGTTCCGATATCGAGTCGAGGGAACGCGTTCCCGGCCCCGTCACGTCACAGCCGGAGTCCCGCAAGGCTCCGCCCTCTCCCCGTTACTATTCAGTTTGTATATCAACGATATACCCCGGTCTCCGGAGACCCATCTGGCGCTCTTCGCCGATGACACCGCCATCTACTACTCGTGTAGGAAGAAGGCGTTGCTTCATCGACGACTTCAGACCGCAGCTACCACCATGGGACAGTGGTTCCGGAAGTGGCGCATCGACATTAACCCCACGAAAAGCACAGCGGTGCTCTTCAAAAGGGGTCGCCCTCCGAACACCACGCTGAGCATCCCTCTCCCGACTAGGCGCGTCAACACCCCCGCCCCCGCCGTTCGCCCAATCACGATGTTCGACCAGCCCATACCGTGGGCCCCGAAGGTCAAATATTTAGGCGTCACCCTCGACAGTAGGATGACATTCCGCCCCCACATCAAGACGGTACGCGACCGTGCCGCCTTCATCCTAGGACGTCTCTACCCGATGATATGTAGGCGAAGTAAAATGTCCCTTAGAAATAAGGTGACACTCTACAAAACTTGCATACGCCCCGTCATGACCTATGCAAGTGTAGTGTTCGCTCACGCGGCCCGCATACACTTAAAATCCTTTCAAATTATTCAATCCCGTTTTTGCAGGATAGCCGTCGGAGCCCCGTGGTTCGTCAGGAACGTCGACCTCCATGACGACCTGGACTTAGAGTCCATCAGTAAGTATCTGCAGTCGGCGTCCATGCGCCACTTCGATAAAGCGGCACGACACGAGAACCCTCTCATCGTGGCCGCCGGTAACTACATTCCCGATCCTGCGGACAGAATGGAAAGCAGTCGACGTCGCCCAAAACACGTCATCTCGGATCCTCCCGATCCACTAACGGTGCTTTTAGGTACTTCAAGCACCGGTCACCGTTCTCGTCGAACCCGTCGCTTGCGACGAAGGGCTCGACGAGCAAATTAACTCTCAGACACAGCCCACTGAGTTTCTCGCCGGATCTTCTCAGTGGGTCGCGTTTCCGATCCGGTGGTAGATTCTGCGAAGCACGACTCTTGCTAGGGTTCGTGTTAGCAACATCGTCAGGTTTGAGCCCCGTGAGCTCACCTACTAAAGTTAGGGTTACGCTGACATAGCCGCTAGGGCTATCAGCTTAGGTAGGAAAAAAAAAAAAAAAAAAAAAAAATGATTATTTTGACTTTATACAGTTGCTGTTAGATTTATGATAATGAAGCAGTTGTGTATTTCTTTTCGAAAGGTAGTTGTTATATTCATAGTACAATTGTACACAATTGAGATTTCGATCAAATAAGGCAAGACTGGCGGGCTCCGGATTGTCATGTCTATGGATTTTGTTAACTACTTAATACTAAGTGACTCGTCAGCATTCAATTAATTAAAATGTCACAGATAAGTGACACCGCGTTTCACTAAGCGCAGTTATTTCAAATGTTTTTTTCTTTGTCAAGGAACAAGTCGTTTAGTGCATATGAAGAATATTCCAATACAGTCTACAGTGCGAACGAGCTGCCAACTAAATGCGTATCACGTACATTTGACTTTAAAAACTGAATACATAGCTGTTTCCTTTAAGTCTTGAATCTGTTACTTAAATTATTGCAATAGATCCAAGCGTGGACGCAAGAGCACGTACACTCAGTCTTTAAGAGAAAATACTTCTGATAATTAAATATATAACTTAATACGTACTTTTAAAACCATGTTAAGCATTAATATAATTCGAGAATTAGCGACAGACTTTCGCGAACATGTCATGATTCAGAACTAAAAGAGCCGATCAATAATGTGTAATCCGGACTTGACCGACAACTTTGTAAATTAAATTGGCTCCGCGCTACGCCGACTCGGGAAATTGCACTTCTTATGGCCTCGGTAATCACCGGTCCTGTATAAATGCCCCATTAAACTGGCGTCAATTACATTAATTCCTTATACGTCTTCAGATATAAACGTAACTGAAAACGTTCCTAATTAAATGTCATGTGCATAACATTTTCCGTATAGACAATCTTGTAGAATGTTGGCAACAGTTACTGGAAACAACGGGTGATAGTTGTTAGAAAACCCCGAGGAAAAACTTCATTAACCACGTTCGAGTTAGTTGAACACACATTTCACACAAGCTACCTCCGTACTATGTACGTACATTGTAAATGAATTGTATAGTTTGAAATTAATTGGAGGTGGATTAAGCTCATTACGTACTTAAGTCGTAAAACTAATTAGAACGCCGTCATTTCTTTATGAATATTAAAACCGTTAATGACATTTCATTTTCTTCATTAATTTAAGTATTTTCTTGAATAAAGGAATTTAATTAATGTTATTAAAACAAACAAATTTCGTTTGCCGTCGTATTAGTAACGGTCGTTCCTCAAACATTAACACGGAGATGATTATGAAAGTTTAACGATAAGCTACAAACATTTTTGAAGGAATTCTTTAAGTAAAACGTTGAATCTTCATGAAAATTACTTAATGGTAAGTAATTGTGAGGTTGGCGCAAGAACAAGCCGGTAGCGTCGTTGCTTGCGCCTCGTCGAGGGCTCGAACGTGCCCAGTAATAAGAACCAAGTTATTCATTAGTGTTTGAGGAAAAAATGTTACCGCCGTAAGTCATGCAAGGCAACTTGGCTGCGCATGCGTTTGCATTTCGTTATGCAGTCTCCGGATCAAAATGGTAAAGGAAAAGTTGCTTTAATTAGAAATGAGCATGTCTACAGAATATTTTATTTGAACAGTTACTATCTTTTAGTTGTTTTGTTTATTATTTGAAACTATATTCGTAAAAATTTCAATAAGTAATGTTTTTGTTTAAAATTTCTCGAAGTCATTTCGAGAGGTCTGTTTTAAATGACAAAGTAGAAAAAAACTTACATAAATTATTTATAAGCTCATGACTTCATTATAGATCTACCAAAACATCATAAAAGTCTTATTCTTTTTAAGAGTAATAATATTAAATGATATAAATACGATGTAATTAACGGTTGCGCGATTTAATCGTCTTCATTATGCAGAAATCGCTTTCGTTATTAAAGAGTAGGTCAGCAGGAAGTGAGCAACGTGTTTATTAAGAGTAAAGCCGTTGGAATTATTAAAACGAACTTGACCGTTTGGTTAATTGACAACATGGTTCATTAGCGCGGGAAATGAGGAATTACACGTACTATAACGTGAGTTTTATGGTTCTACCCGAGCACGCGTCTCGGCTGGCTACGAGACAGCCTCTGCCGGCCCTCCTCTAATTAATAAACTAACGTACTCTGCAAATTAATTGCTCCGCTATATCCTTTTCTTATTACGAGATAAACTGTGGTCTTCTAATTGGATGGCTGGTGTATTTATTTGATAAGCACTTTAGGTACGAAAAACTTAATTAAATAGACAAAAGCTTTGTTTGACAAAAGCGTTTTCTGTTTACTCCTGTTGTATTTAAGACTGTAACAGAAATATGTCTGGACAGGTTTTTTTTACCTTTACATTTACCATATCTTTATTTCTTTTCAAAGACTTCAATTAGTTTATAACAAGTTTATCAAGTTTTTTTAAATAAACAAATATTTGTTTTCTGGTACCAGTCGTACGTCCGATCTGGAGGTAATCACATAGCTTTCTGCAACAGAACCAAATAAATACGAAAGCCCGTGTATAAATCTGAGACCCGTGTGGAATGTCTTAAAGTCGGTAGCGGCACTGACATTGTGTCCACGAGCTCTGATTACTGTTTACCTTTAAGTGAGCCCTGAACTCGTCGGCCAGACGTAATATATGTTACAAACATAATAATGTAATAATTAAAAATAAAAATAATAATAATAACTACAAAAAGCTGCTATTATTAAGCTCCCATTTAAAATGCGTTCAAATAATAATTATTCAAATTACTGGAACCGCGAGATAGACCTAATAAATTCTATAATTTCTACACTTAAAAAAGTACGATTTAATTAGTCATTAATTAAATGAACGAAGTTAAAGATACCATACATTTTCAAGCGCTTAATCAAGTCCAATGACCAATGAAGACTTCAAATAATTAATCTAATACATCTCATAAAAGTATAGTTTTATAACTTTCGTTACATCCCTTTTAAGTTATTACAGCCGAGTGTTTTTTTATTGCCTTCACATGACACATATGACAGAGGCAAGTCGCTGTTAATCGCCGTGTACTTTCCGCAATACTCGTTTGAAGAAGATCATGTTATAAAAATTAATTGACAATTATTTACTGATTTGTTTCCAATCGTGGTTCATATATACGGCCCTGTGGTTCCTCTATTTATTTTTCTTAAATTTAGAACATGATCCTATTTTTATAAAATGATAATTAATGTAAATTTCGCGGGAGGCAGCGGCTTGGCTCTACCCTTGGCATTGATGATATTCATAAGTGACGATAGCCACTAACCATCAGTCGGTAGGCAGCGGCTTGGCTCTGCCCCTGGCATTGCTGAAGTCCATGGGCGACAGTAACCACTCACCATCAAGGGCAATAAAAAAGGTGGGTCGTTGCTTCGTCTGCCGACAAGGGCAATAGGAAAAAAAAGATTGTTCCGATGGGCTACAGATAGGAAGAAAAAAACGTTTGTGTAGTAAAAATACTACCTGTTTGATTCACCGGTACCACTAGCAAGTAATCTGTGCCACTATCGTAGCACCTCGTTACCGAATTCTTTATGTATCAATCGGTCGTAGTCACTTGATCCTAATATTCAACTAACGAAGCCGAGGGTATCCCTTGATTATTAAAACGAACTTGGTACCACCCACAGCGCCACCCGGGTGTTAATTGGGCCCCCGTAGACAATACTAATAAGGCCCGTCCGCGCCTCTATCTGTCTAATTAAACGCGAAACTTGAGAGTAGCACCCTCGGCGACGAGGACCTGTTTGCCGAGCCTCCTGAATACACTGTAATAATACCGGCTAAGCGTGTTTGAGTGGCTCTTTTTCGGATCTCTGTAAACCCGCGTTTAATTAGCAGTATTATGCGTCTGAGTGTCGACTCCCGGCTTGTTTAATTAAGCCAAGTCAGTAACAACAATCCATTCTTCTTACAGACGTTTTGTTTTGTATAATGAAGAATGTTATAATGTAAGCAAACATTTGGATTCGATAAATAATTTGCATAAATTATTTAGTAATGTAATTGTCTGGGCGTTCTGTGTTTGAGAACTTTATCGTAAACAATAATTATGTAGTCTTGTTATAACTGTGTACTGTAAATTTAGGTAGATATTTATTTATGGTAAACAAACAGTCACGCTTAAAGTTGGATTAAGTATGTCATACAATTATTATTGTAATAGGTACAATTGCCAATAAATATTGTCAGCGTGAACAGAAAGCGTGTGAACTAGTTTGAGGGATTCTTGTTATTTCTTGAACAGAAGTAGTTAAGAAATTGCTTATTTATTACACGTTTTATCTAATTTACTCTAACAATACTTTTTTTCTAATGCAAATTTGAGACTTTGTTGTACAATATTTAATGACTGTATTGATAGTGGTGTGTTTCCTGATCTAATGATATATAGTAAAATAAGACCTCTGTTTAAATCTGGTAGTACTTTTGACCCCACTAACTTTAGACCCATTTCAGTACTACCAACATTGAGTAAAATTTTTGAAAAAATTATTTTGGAACAGCTTTTGAACCATTTCTATTCCAATAACCTGCTTCATAACAAACAATATGGATTCACTAGAGGCCGTTCGACTATTGATGCAGGTGTAGATCTTATTAAAAATATTTTTCAGGCTTGGGAGGAATCGCATAATGCCCTTGGGGTATTGTGCGACTTATCTAAAGCTTTTGATTGTGTTGAGCATAATACATTGTTGAGGAAATTACACCATTATGGTATTAGGGGCGTTTCATTAGAACTTATTAAATCTTATTTATCCGGAAGAATCCAAAAGGTAGACGTTAAAGGAAAGAGATCTTCCGGTGTCTTGCTTAATATGGGTGTTCCTCAGGGTTCCATATTGGGTCCCTTCTTATTTCTTGTGTATATCAATGATTTACCAAAGTTTATTGAAACCCGTCACGAGGTCGTATTATTCGCTGATGATACATCCTTATTGTTTAAAATTAAACGACAATTGGAAGATTATGACGATGTGAATGATGCTATCTCGCGCGTGGTACATTGGTTTAGTGTTAATAATCTGTTATTA
Source organism: Bombyx mori (assembly GCF_030269925.1). Taxonomy (NCBI): domain Eukaryota; kingdom Metazoa; phylum Arthropoda; class Insecta; order Lepidoptera; family Bombycidae; genus Bombyx; species Bombyx mori. The sequence continues at coordinate 8,725,751 of NC_085119.1, forward strand.
AATAACAAAAAAACGAAATGTATAAAATTTACCACACCTAATGTTAGACAAGTAGACACTAATATCATTGTAAGTGGAGAGACACTGGAGCTTGTTGATTCGACAGTTTTTCTTGGTATAACAGTTGATTCCAGGCTGCAGTGGGGTCCTCACATATGCAAGTTAGGGAATAGACTTAGTTCTGCAGCGTTTGCGGTAAAAAAAATACGAACGTATACTGATGAAGATACGGCACGTCTAGTTTATTTCAGTTATTTTCATAGTGTTATGTCCTATGGCATTTTGCTATGGGGCAATGCTGCCGATGTCGAAACGATTTTCATCCTGCAGAAGAGGGCTATTCGTGCTATTTATAATATGCACCCGAGGGAATCCTTGAGGGACAAGTTTAAGGAAATCAAAATTCTAACTTTAGCGTCCCAATACATTTTTGAAAATTTATTGTACATGCGTAAAAACATTGTAGAATTCCCCAGAGTCTGCGATTTGCATAATGTGAACACTAGGAACAAACATAGGCTTGCGTTGCCGGTGGCTCGAATTCAGAAAATAAGCAACCCTTTCAGGGGGCTGGGTGTACAACTTTTCAACAAGATCCCACAAAACGTTCAACTACTACCTGTTCATAGATTTAAGAAAACTGTCAAGGAACGTTTGTGCAACAAGGCATATTATAAAGTTAAGGATTTTTTACTAGATGGAACTACGTGGGAATGAGGCGTTCGCTCCTGGCCTTTTCATTTTTCATTATTATTATTATTTATTTGAATTGTATTTTTTTGACTTGTTTTTTTGTATACTGTAAATATGTTTTCTTGTTTAAAAAAAAAAAGAAAATAGTTGAGAAAATACAAAAAAAAAAAGCCCGCTGAGTTTGTTTCGCCGGTTCTTCTCAGGACTGTGGCTTTTTTTGGAACCGGTGGTAGAGTTAACATTTTCTTTTACATTTTGACATTCAACAAGTGTGTTTTTGATGACATCCAAGTTGAAATAAATGATTTTGAATTTGAATTTGAATTATTCCAAAGAATAGTCTAAAGTAAATAATTTCCTATCACTTCTTTTGTATTGATATTTGTTTAAGTGAAATATACCTACAGTTTTGCCTGATTTTAATAACACATATTGCAATAAAAATGACTCATCACACTTCAGTAGTAATGTTTATAACCTAGTGCAGAATTTATTCTTCAACAATAACACTTAACAATGGGTGTTTTGACAGAGTCACAAAGCAATGAGACCGTTTGAAAGTCTCAAGTGGCAATTTAAAAACACCGCTGTATCTGGTTTTTGCCTTGACGATAATATGAAATGCCTTAAATGTAATGTTGGCAAACTACTGAAGTGTAATTAACGAAGTTTGTCGCGGTACGTGTCGTGTGCGAATTACTGAGAATTTAAACGTAATTATACCGAATACCGGCTTTGTGCACTTAAAATACTGCATGGAGTAATCAGGCCTGCGGAAAAAGTGGTGAAAGAATTAAACGTACCACAAAACATGTTTTAACAGATCTAATTTAAATTTAATAACCATTAAAAATAAGAAACGTTGTAAGAAAAGTGCGTGATGCCAATATGCCGGGGCTCAAATCATGAAGCAGTTTTTTTTTTTTCAAACACTTATTTACGTCTGATTGTAACGATCCAACAATATTGTCGTGTAAAAAATACAAAGCAGATCCGCAGAATTTAAATATTTACGCATTGGCAGCCACAACTTGTAAAGAACTTCCAGCACATTTATTCATATCTATCTCTAAAACAAGCAAAATTTGAAAATTTCGATGGAGTACTTATAACTAACTATAAGAAGTCTAAATAAAACAAACATAAAGAGCACATAGTTAATTATCGCAATGTTGTGTTTTTTTCTTTTTTTTATTTATTGCTTTGATGGTTGGACGAGCTCACGGCCCACCTGGTGTTAAGTGGTTACCGGAGCCCATACACATCTACAACGCAAATGCCGCCACCCACCTTAAGGCGTAAGGATGAGTTGTAAGATCTCGCTTTTAACAGTACAATGTTTATAATGTGACCGATTTAAACATACAATAGGGTAATTAGTGTGTGGAAATACACATATCGTAATAAGAATTAGCATTCAATGAATCTAATTATATAAAAAAATGTTGGTGGTTTCAACAAATCGGAATCTAATATTGCTAATTCAAATATTTTTTCTTTGTGACACATACGGCCGTCTGGTGTAGTGGTAAGTGACATGGTCACTACACAAGGGGGTCGCGGGTTCGAATCCCGTCAAAGGAAGATATTTATATGATAAATATAAAATGTATTTTTCAGCGTTATAGATGTATATTAAATATATTTATGTGTATAATAAAAATCTTACATTCATTTCCGTTATCTGGTACCTGTAACACAAGCTCTTTACGAACTTATCACGGGACCAGTTAGCGTGGCGTGATTGTTAGTAAATATTTATTTATTTATATTTAAAAAGTTAGGAAAAGGTAAATAGAGTTGATTTTTTATTAAATTTAAATTTAGCGTTTGATTTCTAAGTGGAGATCTCAGAAATGAATCATTATTATCATACTCAGTTACTTTTGGCAGAGCAGTCGTGGTCTTGTGGAATCTTTGTTTATTAAAGCCTTGACAGCTGTTCTCCATAGTTCGCGAACTGAAGCTTGGCGCACGCACTTGTTAAGTGGGAAAGCACAGAAATACACAGAAATTAGTATACATCGGATATGACTATAAGTCATACTAATGCAGTCGACACAGCTAGCAATATCAATTCTCGGTTTGAAGAGGAGTTTACTAACGAAAGTGCTGAGCGGTTTCGATGTACCTAAGCGTTTTGGGGGTACTTGAAACTTCGATTTGAAGAATGAGCATCGAGGTGAAATAGGTACTAAGAATAATAAGCCTTAATGTCCTTTATTTTCTAGATCGTTTTGTCTAGTGCAATATTCCTATTAAATTTGATATTTTGCAGAAAAATAAAATATAATACAAAATCTTAACGTAATCTTTAAGAGCTTTTCAAGAGATAATTAATTTAGATTTTACTAAATATCTATTTAGAGTAAATAATGGAAAATTGTGTACGAAATTTAACCATGATTTTTTATCTATGTATGTTCACCGATTTCTCGAGAATGCTTGACCCGATTCTGATAATTCTTTTTTTTTGTTCGATCTGATGGTGGGATCTTCGAGAAATCCAGAAAAATCTATAATTGTTAAAGCCTATCTTGAAGTGATTTGGGTGTTTCAATTTTGCAATGAATAACGTATTTATTTGGATAGGGATTAAAAATATCATCTTTATAAAAACACCTTCACAAATAATTCTTTATTTTAGAACAAATTTGTTTAACATAAAAAACGCTATAGTGAGCTAACCTTAATATATAGACATATGCTGTCGCGGACTTTTTTTAGATCTTTTAAAGGGGAACAATTCTCTCTACATTACTTTAGAGAAACTTTAACCTTTTCCGCGGCGCACGCAGTGGAAGCTCTCAAAGGGAAAAAGACCCAGATTTTGAAATATTTTTTATTGGTGCTCTTATCTTAGCGTGATGTTATAGGTATAGCCTATAGCCTTCATCGATAAATGGGCTATCTAACACTGAAAGATTTTTTTAAATCGGACCAGTAGTTCCTGAGATTAGCGCGTTCAAACAAACAAACTCTTCAGCTTAATAATATTAAAATAAATAAATAAAGTATAGATATAGTTATAGTTTGCACTTTTATAAATTATAACGTTTGTAGTGGACATCAAACGAGTCCCTGTCTTAAACTTTACAGCTCGGAGATTATTTTCAGCGCGTATTCGTGAACAGCACTAACATGAAAAACATGTAACATGGCTCGTGAAAATCCGCTAATGGATCAGACGAGACGGCACTTTAAAAATATCCATCTAATCTAGGATTCGATATAACTGAAGCACTCAAGTCTCAGTCCAAAAATAGAGAGCAGGTTACGTCAAATCTTTGTCTCACGTGAATTGTTACTTTTATATCCTAATTTTATAATGTTACATAGGGCGTATTATAGGGCGTGAATCTTTAAAGGTAGTCGACCTTTTCTGTCTCTCCACCGAAGTAACATAAAAATTCTTTTTTTTTTTTGGTTTTTCTATAAATTTACTGATGGCAGGACCTCTTGTGAGTCCGCGCGGGTAGGTACCACCGCCCTGCTATTTCTGCCATGAAGCATAATGCGTTTCGGTCTGAAGAGTAGGGCAGCCGTTGTAACTATACTGAGATCTTAGAACTTATATCTAAAGGTGGGTTGCGCATTTACGTTGTAGATGCCTATGGGCTCTGGAGCCCAAGTAACTGGTAACCACTTAACACCAGGTGGGCTAATAAAAAAAAAATTATGTAGATACATTCGTGATTTTGTACATTAAAAACAAATGTACAGAATTCTGAACATTATACCGATGTTCTTAAAAAATACATCCAAACTTTACACTTCACACTTAAATGCGCTAACGACTTTGCCCGAATAACTAAAAGAGTTTGTAATATCTTGTCGTTTGATAAAGAGCATATCCGTTATAAAGTTCCTAGTCGTAACATAATCTTCTGTGGTGTTGACTGCTCTGAGTGGGGAGGCAGATGGTATTTATTCAGCATTAGAAAGCAGGCACTCTCTGTTGATGCGGCACTGACATATCCGTTAATGCTTTTTCCATTTCCCCACAACTACACACCGCCTCCCTCCCCTGTTATATTTAGCCGATGGCTTGACCAAAAAGCTTCTTGTTGATTTGTAATGTTCAATAATATTATTTATCCATTAGAGAATGAAAAGTAGCGAATTGATTGAGTAAATAATTTCATATGTCAGTTGAAGTTGTCTTTTGAAAAGTACAACTATACATAACAATGAAAAAGAGACTATTCTAGATCAATATTTAATTTCAAATTATGGTAACGAACTTTAGCTTAACATTAAAAAAAAGGTAATTCGATTTAAGGAAGCATAACAAGAATGGGGAGAGGAATTTTTTTCCCTTCCCAATCACATAGCCCTCGAGTGGTTGCCCACTGCCCTTTGATTGCACATTATTCGTTTGTACACAATTACTTAGACCTCTTTCTAGATTATTTCTATTGTGATGCCGTTTTAGTCGCGTGGTTTGAAGGGGGCCTTAAATTAAAAATTCTTAGCTGACCTTCGAATTGTTTCCATTGTTTGTTGACCATTCTCGGATAGTATATCTAAGGGAGTAAAATAAAAAATATTGTACAAAGTTACGTTTTATTCAAAGAATGGTTACTTATTTAAGTTTGCTAAAGCCCGAACCGAAAACTAATTTAAAAACAGATTATCCGAGATCGAACATGGAAGTATTGTTGTAATTGAAAAACGTAACAACGCAAGAAGGCCGAAACGATTTTTTAAATTGTTACTGTAAAACTTTGAAAATTGTAATGTCTTGTTTAGAAATTATTGTATCAAAGTTGGTTAATCTAAAAATTAGGGAAGCTCTCCTCTCCTATCTCGTCCGCACCACGACTTTCATTCATCCCGGAGAACATTTATACATTACTCGGCTCGACTCAAGTATCCGATTATATAACACGAAAAATTTCAATTACAACTTGTAATTAGTTTTTCGAGAGTTTTTCTTTCAGGAAGGGGGAGTGTGGGGGCATTAGCGAGTAAACGTGTTCGAGTGGGATGCACTCAGAGTTCATCTCACTCGAACGCGTTGATGCAATGCACGTTGCCTGAGTAATGTCCACGTCACTTATTTGATTATTTTTGTGCAATCTGCGCAGCATAATGAAATATTTATTTGCTTTACACACGACGTCGTTAATTAATTTTATGAATTCCATCCTGTTTCTAAGGTTCATTAGTTTACAAGCCCCTTCAGACTTGTTTAATTAAATAAAACGTGAATAAACAAAAGTGACGCTCGCCGTATACGCTGTTGCGTAATTGTAACTGTTGGGCTTTATTTGTTCTATTTTATTTTCAGTAAATTAAACTTAGTAAACTTTCACGTTAAAACCAAACCAAAACTGATTATCTTCATTAATTAAATTTGATTAACAATCTATGTTTCCTAGTTCATAGATGGATATATCAATTCCAAAATATTTAAGTTAATACGATTAGTCTTGTTTTCTATACATAAATAGCGACCCTGCTCGTAGAATAGGAGCTCCGTCGCTGGCCGCTAATGCACGGAAGCCGAACCATGCGAATTAATGGCAAGAATAATGGCGATCCCATTATGGATTGCCGCCAACATACTTTAGTCATGAAAAGAACCGAAAGTTACATTTGCGATACTCTGAATACTGAACGCTCTAGGACGCCCCCTGCACTCCCCTTCTGAGGGGTGGCACAGAGAATTGAATGGAGTAGAATAATGTTAATGAACTCCGTTCGTTGCAATAGATAAAATCATGTTAATGTCGGGAAATTTACTAATAAAAAATTGTTTTCTGTTTCTAATACTTAACTATTTTTAATATACACAGTTTTATTTATTTTAGCCACTTAGATCTACGTGGGAACAATTCAATCAAAAAATATACATGCATTTAAGCAAGTGTTACTTTGTTAAGACAGTACTTTTTTTTCCATTTTAAAACGCTAAAGAAATGTAATATGCAACTTAGTCTTTTATGCTATAGGGCCCAAAAGGCGTTCTTAAATGTTTTCTTTTAATAATAAAACGCATAAAATGCTTTCCCTGATTATCTCTACCTCAACTCTGTTTCTCTGTCACCGTCATTCACGTGAAAGTTTCGGTATGGAAAAGATTTTAAAACAGCTTTTAAGAAAATTAAATACCATAATGGTGTCGCGCTTAAACCGATCATAAGTCAAGTTGGAAGGTCAGTTGAGTTCAGTTCAGGGATGGTTACGTGAAATTGGCGTCACAAGGAAAGATAATAATGTGTTGCTGAAGAATCTGATACGTTGTTAGTCGGACGTGCCTCGTAATCTTGCAGCCCTGAAGTTCGAGGCCGACGCCAGTGTGCGACGCTAATTGGCAATTTGTTCGATCCTTAGACCTGACATAATGATGTGAGTTCGTTTATTTAAATGATTTGACGGAAAATTCTCAAAACTCTCTATCTATACTAATATTATAAAGAGGAAAGATTTGTTTGTTTGTTTGTATTGAATAGGCTCCGAAACTACTGAACCGATTTGAAAAATTCTTTCACTGTTTGGAAGCTACACTATTCCCGAGTGACATAGGCTATAATATTTTTTGAAAAAAATTAGGGATCCTTACTAAAACTCCAATAATGTAACCCAAGGTGTAAAAAAATTACCGAAAATATTCTTTACATCGCGTGCCGTGCGAAAACTATTGATGATAGAATAAAATAATGTATTACGACTTTGTAGAACACATTATTATTTACAAAAAGTGTCGCCACAGCATATGTCTAACTATTATAGTTATGCCGCAATAAGTGTTCTTTTATTTTTAAAAATAAAACAACGACAAATATCGTTACAATTTTTGTTAAAGACCTGAGCGGAGCCGGAGCGGGCCGCTAGTAATAATATAAACCTATATAAATTAGGCGACATTTTATGATCGTTTCAAATTTCGCTCGAAAACCGCAACATATTTGATTTTTTTTCGAAAATTATTAATAAAAAAAAGTGTGTTAATCGCTGTTTCATCATTGATTATTAATTTATCGTACGGTTCTTGGAAAGTTTAAGCGACTTACATTTCTGTCCATTCATAAAGTCAGCTTATTAAGGAGTCATAAAATAAATTACGTAAACGTTTTATTACCTATTGGTTCCATTTGATTCCGCACACACACAAGCACACACAATCGGTGGTCACCAGTTTCGATTAAAGCTTGCAACATTTAAAGACCATTGATATTTCATTAATTGGTAACCTAATTTAGTCCTAATTAATCGTTTTAGTATAAAACCGAGTTTTAAATTTCAAAATTAATTCATTAAAATATAGGTAATAATAATAAAAGGTCTAAAACGGAATTATTTGTCTTTAGTGGTCTAAATTGAGTCGTCGTGGCCTGAAGAATACATGAACAATTTTTTTTTAGCTTAAGTGGGTGGACGACCTCCCAGCCCACCTGGTATTAAGTAGTTACTGGAGCCCATAGATATCTACGACGTAAATGCGCCACCCACCGTGAGATATAAGTTCTAAGGTCTCAAGTATAGTTACAACGGCTGCCCCACCCTTCAAACCGAAACGCATTACTGCTTCACGGCAGAAATAGGCGGGATTTTGGTACCTACCCGCGCGGACTCACAAGTGGTCCGACCACCAGTAATTACGCAAATTAAAATTTGCGGGTTCGATTTGTATTACACGATGTTATTCCTTCACCGTGGAAGTCAATCGAGAACATTTGCAATATATTCAATCAAAAAATGTATTCGCATCGAGCTATGCGACTCTGCCGCTGTTCTATTCCCGCATACAGCTACCAATTTTTCTAATGAAATACATAAATGCATAAATCGTGTCATAAAATTAAAACGAAAATAATATAATGGGATGGTATTGGGTAGTGGTGGGGTATTCAGTTTTGATGTTTATAGCCACCGACAACCATTTCCCACATGAACATTAACTTGTTGTTCCGTTTTGCAATATAAAAAAAAAAACATTAAGTTCTACTCATACAATAGCTTAGAAAAAAAAAAAAAAAAATTAAAGATGTGGTGTCGTGGGATACCAGGTAGGAACGAAGTTCCTTCGGCTAATGTAGAATCGACACAATTTGCAAAAAAAAAATCGTACTCAATTTTATGTAGGTTTTCTTGATTTTTCTCTTAAATTTTGCTGATTACTTTTTATTTAAGTATAGGATAGTATTTAGGAAATTCAGTATTTTAGGAAAAAATAAATTACGTAAAATAGGAAGAGAATGGATGAGAGAACGAAAAGAAAGAGAAAGGTATTATACACTACTCGCTTGTGTATGCGACTGTCGCGCCTGCGCACGTCTCATTTAACGGTTTTATTCCACGCACTTTTTTCCACTGATTTTTTCCACGGATTTTTTCTTACGGTTTTACTATCACATTTTTTTCAGTTCGGTCGCGCAGCAAAATCCCTATCCCCTCCAAGCCTGCCGTAAGGAACTTCGTTCCAAAATTCACGCTTTGCAACCACTACCGGCCGATTCTGTCATGCTCATTTTTCCCTGCGCATTGTGCCCAATTAACCAAATAGTGATAACGTTTCTTGTCACATTTACATGCTTTGCGGTGGGTAAGTAATTATTTATTATTTTTATACAGTATCGTGAATAATCTGGTCTAAATGGATAAAAGATTTAAATCGATTCACTAACCGATTTCCTATGTCTTATAAGAATAACTTGAAACCTGATATAGTAACGTTATATTGTAATAATTAACGATCACACATCTACAACGTAAATGCGCCACACACCTTGAGATATAATTCTAAGGTCTCAGTATAGTCACAACGGCTGCCCCACCCTTAAAACCGAAACGCATTACTGCTTCACGGCAGAAATAGGCGGGGCGGTGGTACCTACCCGTGCGGACTCACAAGAGGACCTACCACCAGTAATTACGCAAATTATAATTTTGCGGATTTGATTTTTATTGCACGATGTTATAAGTCAATCGTGAACATTTGTGTGAACATGTGTGTACCTATAAGTGTGAGAGTTACTTCAGGCACGCATTTTTGTTTCGCGGCAGAAATAGGATACTGGTACCTGGTACCATGCGGGCTTATAATACGGTGAGTATTTAATGTTTTAGCTGTACCCTTCTTTTTTTTTTTTTTTTTTTTTTTTTTTTTATGATTGAAAGTTTACTGCTGGCCCGAAGGCCTTTCCAGTTTCACCAGGACAGGTGGGCGAGCAAAGGCTCAGCCAAGAGGGGTGGGATTTGCTAACAACTGCCCGAGCGCCTCCGAAGGAGACCTAACAACTCAAGAGCAATTGTTTCGCGAATGAATCTACTACCGGATCGGAATCGCGACCCGCTGAGAAGATCCGGCGAGAAACTCAGCGGGCTGATGCATGGGTTAGGTTGCACGTCGACCTCTTTGTCGAGTTCGACGAGTACGGTTACCGGGGTCCCTAAGCCTGCCCCTAGTATTAGAGCTGAAGGCATCTAATGCAAAGGTTATTGGATCTGATGGATCCGTAAGGACGTGTCTAGGGCGTCGACGGTGACTGGCTCCTGCATGATCAGGATTCGGGGAGTAGTCAGCGGCGGCAACGATAAGGCGATTATCATGACGCATAGCCTTATCGAAGTATCGTTCCGACGCTGACTTCATGTATTTCCGAATTGATTCGAGGCCCAGGTCGTCGTGTAGGTCAACGTTCCTCACGAACCACGGAGCCCCGACAGCTAACCTGCAAAAGCGGGATTGTAGGGATTGGAGGGTGTCTATGTGTGTGCGGGCCGCGTGAGCGAACACCACACTCGCGTAAGTCATGACGGGCCTTATGCAAGTTTTGTAAAGTGTCACCTTGTTCCGAAGGGACATTTTACTCCGCTTACAGATCATGGGGTAGAGTCTACCGAGAATAAACGCGGCACGGTCACGGACTGATTTTATATGCGGGCGGAATGTCATCGATGCATCCAGGGTAACGCCCAGGTACTTGACCTTCCTGGCCCAGGGTATGGGTTGTCTAAAGAGAGTAATCGGGGGTGTGAGATTCCTCCTCCTAATCCGGGAGGAAATCCGTGTGGAGCTTCCCCTCTGAAATAGCACCGCAGTACTTTTCGCTGGGTTGATGTCTATGCGCCATTTTCGGAACCACTGTCCTAGGGCTAGGGCTGCGCTCTGAAGCTTCTTCGCGATTAGGGACTTATTTCTACTAGAATAGTAAACAGTCGTGTCGTCGGCGAATAAAGCTAAATGGGTCGGCGGCGACCGGGGAATATCGTTGACGAATAAGCTAAATAGGAGGGGTGAGAGGACAGAGCCTTGCGGGACTCCAGCTGTGAGAGGTCGTGGGGAGGAGCGGGTTCCCTCGACTCGATATCGAAAAGAGCGGTTCGACAAGAAGTCCCGTATGATGAGCACGAGACTATCCGGCACGCCCATGTTGAATAGTTTGAAAATCAAACCATTGTGCCAGACTTTGTCGAACGCTTTTGCGACGTCGAAGAAGAGAGCTCCCGTGTATAACGGTTTTGGTCGATTAAGCCCCACAAGAATGTGCTCCGTGAGGCGGTGCACCTGTTGAACGCATGAGTGATTTGTACGGAATCCGAATTGTTCATCGATAAGAATGCCCTTGGATGAGACGAAGTCTCTGAGGCGTTTGTAGAGCAGACGCTCATACAGTTTGCCTAGAGACATGAGGAGGCTAATCGGGCGGTAGCTCGTCGGATGATTTTTTGGTTTACCGGGTTTATGTATGCCGATAACGTCCGCTTCTTTCCACACCGCGGGAAAGATACAGTTCGCCATAGCGGCATTGAAAATAGATGCCAACATCACGATGAGTTGGACGGGTAGAAGTTTAATAACGCGGTTGGATATACCGTCGGAACCGGGAGCCTTGCGAGGACGTAGGTCTTTGATCAAGTCTTTAACTTCCATCGGGGTGACGGGTGGTAACGCATCAGAGGGTGGCAAGGAGGCTCTGCGTTCTACCTCACTGTCTACTAATTCTACATGAACAGGGTCCACGGATTGAGTGCTGGGCGTGCACTGGGTTTGCAATGTATCGGCCAGCAGCTCTGCTTTTTCGTCATCATCGAACGCCGCGAGTCGGCCTGAGGGGCCTACGAGGGGGGGCATAGTTACTACCGTATCCGATTTGAGAGTACGAGCTAAGCGGTAGTAAGACCTTTGAGAGGGCGCGAGTCCTTCTAAGAAATCAGACCATCTGGCATCTCGGACTTCGGTGATGCGAGACTTTACGTCGCGTTGTAGGGCACGCATTCGAATACGATTTTCCGCGGTAGGATACCTATCGTACGCACGGATCGAGGCGTTCTTAGCTCTAAGGAGTTCCCTAATATCGTCGGGCAATTTGAAGCGGTGAAGGAAGTCCTCCGCTACAACTTGCTTCGATGACCTATCTAATGTCGAGGTGATGTGTGACGTTACGATGTCTATGGCTTCAGCGGTATCCTGAGGAGACGGGATAGAGTCCGGACTAAACGGAAGCGATGGTGGATCAGATTCAGCCAGGCTGATGCCCAGCGTGTGCCAATCCACCACAGTCCTCGTGACGGGAACGGAATCGGGAGCGCGACCGAGCTTCATAACGACGGGACGGTGGTCTGAATCTAACTCTGAAACTACTTCGATCGAGTGTAAGCGCAGAGTTACGTTTTTTAATAACGCTATGTCGAGTATATCCGGGCGATGCGCGATATTTAGCGGGTAGTGAGTCGGGGTTAGCGGAGCGACGATATCGAAGGCGAGATCATCGACTAACGCGTCAAGCCGCCTGCCATTCGGGGTTGTGGTGTGTGAGTTCCACCTGATGTGTTTACAATTTAGGTCGCCCGCCAGAATGACAGAGCTCCCCATACCGAGCAGCGCCTCGATATCACTGCTTAGAACGATCTTATCCGGTGGAAGATAAACGGACGCGATAACGATCGGCGCGTGTCCCGTCAGTGAGATTCGGCACACTGATGCTTCGATATTAGCGAGCGCGGGAGGATCGAGCGGGACGCAATGCAGGGCTCTTCTATAGTAAATGACGGTACCACCACCACGGGCAGAGAGCCTGTCGTTCCTGACCATGTTATAGTTCGCGATTTTAGGGTCACGGCGCGCGGGCTTAAGTAGGGTCTCCTGCACTAAAAAGATATCAATTTGGTGGTCACGCAAAAAGTCAGAAACCTGATCACGTTGATTTGCGAGACCGTAAGCGTTAAAAAATCCTATCGTTACGGATAGGGGCTTTATTCTACTTATATACGCCATTGATTACCGGCGGAGTGAGGGGAGGACGTACGTATTTAATGACGCGTATACGTCGGCGTATTCCTGCACAACGGCGATAAAGTGTTGTGCAGTGGAGGCAGCGCGAATGGCGTCGCCCAAAGCGTTAACGCGCTCAAAGTTGATCGACTGAAAGAAGTCGATCGCTAAAGCGAGATTGTCGGACGCGGTCGGAGGGCAAGTCGCGGGAGAGGGACGAGTCGCGGGGGCGGGACGAATCGCGGAGGAGGGAGTTGTAGCCGTGTTCGTGTACGGCAGCGGTTTTGCCCAGGCCGAGACACTGGGCACCGCCGCCGGAACGAACGCTGGCTTAGCCTGCGACGCAGAGGGTGCCGAGGCTTTGATGTCTGGGCCAGAAGCTCGGAGGCGGTTTTGGCGGGCGACGCGGCGATTTATTTTAGGGGCTCGGGGGCAACCACGGTAATTCGCGGGGTGACCCTGTGTTCGACACAGGACGCAGCTAGGCGGTTCCGTCGCGGTTTTTTGGTCGCGAGCGCAGAGGGCCGTGGCGTGATCGCCCAAACACTTAACACATCGGGGGCGCGCGTGACAGTTACGGGAAGAGTGCCCGTACAATTGACAGTTATGGCACTGGCTAGGAGTGCCTTTTTTATGGGGGGCTTCGACAGCGATACCAGAGAGCCTACAGACGGTCTGTGTGTTAAAGATTTTCTTACCCTCGGGGGTAGGCTGGAGAGCGACTAGAACCATATTATATGGCTCCCTACCGCGACCGGTGTGCATACGGTGCACAGAATTCACTGGTAGGCCTTGTTCTAACAGGTCGGCTTTTACGAGCTCTACATCTAACTCTTTAGGGATTCCGCGTATTACAACGCGGAGTTCGCGCTCCTCCTGGAGCGTATACGTATGGAAACTTATACGCTCCTTACGGAGGTAAGAAGAGAGGGCCCTATGGTCGTCGGGTGTTTGAACCTTAATTTGAATGCCGTTCGCGAGGTTACGGGCATTCGTGAAATTTATATTTTTGGCCTTAAGGGCCAGGCAAACTCGATCCCAAGCTGCCTTCTCCTGAAGGATAACCGGGGGAGGGGTCTGGGTTTTATTTTGTGCCACCGGACGCGGCGACGGAGTGGCACGGGCTGGGGGCGCAACGGGAGTCTGAGGGCGGGGGCGCGACGCGTTCACGGCTTTGCTAATTTTAGCGGCCGCGGGAGCTCGAGACTCCGCGGCACGCTTCTTACCCTTCTGTACCAGGGTGAATCCATCCGTCGATGAGGCGGGGGCGAGGTCAACCTCCATGTCCGAGTCAGAGTCGGAGCACGAGGAGGCGGGTGCAGGCGACCTACGAGCAAGTGTAGGTGTTTTAGAGGGCGCGACGGAGGCCGCGGATGATCGCTCAGCTGAAACGATGGTCACGGCGGACGACGCAGCAGCTTTTCTCGCCAGTATAGGCGACACGGGAGCGGCAGGCACGACAGAGGCTGCGGTGCTCAATGCAGAAGCTCTGCACGCAGGTACAGGCGACGCAGGAGCAGCGAGCGCGGCGGAGTCCTCGAGAGGGCTCGCAGTGTGATTGGCCTTGAAGGCCAAAAACTCCGAGGCGAGCTGTGGGTGGCGAAGTCGGAGGAATTCCGCGAATACAGCGTCCATGATCGCTGAGTACCCAGGTGGGGCGGCCCCGGGTCTTGAAAACACTCGCCTTGCGGCGAGGCCCCAACTTCTCGGACCTGAGCGGTTCTATTGAACACAGGTGGCAATGCGGCGCGATTACTACAGGACAAAGAAAAAGCACAACAAAACAGAAATTACGAAAAGAAACAAAACAAATAAATACTTGCAGGAAACCACTTTGTCGGCAGATGTACCACGAACACAGAAACAACAAAAGGAAACAAAACAAATAAAAACTTCCAGAAAGTGTACCCTTCTTATTGCGACTGCCTATTATATTTAAGGCGCTTACCACTATCAACCTCCCTTATACTACCTCAGGGTTTCTGTATTAGTCACGTGGTACAAGAAAACTCAACCGGGCCGTGTATTCCGCGAGGAGAGAACTCTTATGGCTTAATTGAGATGACCTCGTCTTCTGTATGCGTTTCCGGGAATCGCGTTTACCATGTACCGATTAGCTCAGAGATGAATTTCCTCTCACGATGACACTTGGGAGCTATTATATGTTTTTTTAATGAGTTTTTAAGATTCCTAGGCTAAATAAAGCAGCCATACTCTGTTCTCCCTACTTATTGATATCCATTAGTGACGGTAAGCTTTGACTATCGGGGACGATGACAAAAAAATCACGTCTACACTAGTTTCCTATCATCCAAATTAATTGGAATGGAGTATCAATATTTTTTTCTATCCAGCTTTCAACTATCTACCAGCTACTTCCTGCCTTAAGTATTGATGGTAGAATCATTTGTAAGTCCACACGGGTCTTTACCATTACTTCGTCTAGCTCGAAGTAATTATACTTTCCGATCCGAAGGGACTGACTATTCTAATGTGAATTTCCCATTCTTCTCTCATAGTGGACAGAAGCTTTCATATTATGCGATCTACGGGCTCTGATACCGCTTAGCAGTAGGGTCGAAAATCGATTATTTTTTTCTTAGTTGATGCAAAATACAAGCTGTGCATTAGGTATTGGGTTCGCCTCTCTGGATAATGTGTTTTTCGTAGATAAACGTTATTATTTTCATCAGTAAACATTGCTATATCTACAAGGATAGTCAGCAATTAATGCCAAGTACACAAACTTAGAATAATCCATCGGTCGGCTTAATGACCAACCGTGGTTCGGCGTTTTCGTTAATTAAACGCAAACAGGGACGGCTTGCCTTCACTTCGTTATGATCAAACACATTAGCGGAGATTTGCTGGTGTCTATACCTATTTCTTCAATGGCGGTTTTTTATTTCGTACTCTTTACTTAAATGAGGTCTATAAAAAGACTGTAGACTGTAGAAGAAAGACTTGTTAACAAACTTAAACTTTACTTACTTAAATATACTTAAATTCATATGCACTATTATAATTATCATTTGTTAGCTATTGCCGGTATTTGAACTAGTTTTATTATTATCTAGCCTCTACTAAGTTGATCAGGTATAATTCAATGAAAACCGCTTCAATTTTAGTGGAAATTGTATTAAATGCACTCCAAGCGAGTGATTTTCCGGATAGCACATTCATTACCTTTCAAAAAGTTTTGTGATGGCCGGACGCAGTTCACCGTGAAAGTCGATTACAACGGTCATTAGTCTCCGGCACACCGACTAATTAATACAACGTTTTGAATAAGGCAACGTGATAGGATCCGCACCGCGGAAAAGAGAAAAACCACAAATTTAATTAAAAAGTTTAAGTGAGTTTTCACGGACGGGAGTGCGCTTTGTGCCTATCAATAAATTACATAGAATATTTTTCTTTGTTTAAAGCATTTTCTGTTTATTTTATATAAAAGCAATGTTTAGAAGTGTTTTTCTGAAACCAACTGCAGCTGTCTTATACACTTTACGTATCTTGGTCACCCATGACCACGAAAACTGTAGGGTATTCGAAACATTATAAAAACGTGAGATTAAATTGTTCAAAACGTAGTCCCAATTATGTATCGCGATTCGCGGAAACCAAAGATAATACCTACTCTACCAAATTCCGGTTCCGGTTTGAAAAGCTGTTATTAAATTCAATGGAGACTTCGGCGTCATATCTTAAATTGGGTTGTGCAGAGTAAACATGTGATGCCTACGTATCACTGTTGATACTAATGTGTATAACAAAAACGAAAAAATAATAATAAACAAACACAAGAGACAATAAGGGAGAATTTATCTCGTCACTGTTGCGCGGGCGCGCTGTCTCGAATGCGCATTTTTGTGGGCTCATTAAAATTACATTACAGTTCTTATTTAAAAACAGCAAACAACTAAATGACGCTCGTTAATGCGTCTCGTCGTCGAGAATTTTATGGACAAGCCAAATACAAATATTTTAGTAGAACTTAAAATATAACTAGAGCGCTACATAATTAGCAAAGCTATATAACTGATTCTTACCAATTTGTATTTTTTTAGTTCATGTTATTATACAAAATCGAGGTATTTATGCCTTTAGGTTATCAAATGAATGAAATCTAGTATTAGGTTTAGTATTAAATTTTGCATTCGCAGTGCCCTAAAAAAACGGTCGATAAGTAATATAGCAAATTTTGAGTTTGTAAATTATTCAATTATTCCAGATTACTTTTTTACTAGTGGTAGGACCTCTTGTGAGTCCGGACGGGTAGGTACCACCGCCTTGCCTATTTCTGCCGTGAAACAGTAATGCGTTTCGGTTTGAAGGGTGGGGCAGCCGTTGTAACTCACTATACTTGAGACCTTAGAACCTATATCTCAAGGTGGGTGGCGCATTTACGTTGTAGATGTCTATGGGCTCCAGTAACCACTTAACATCAGTTGGACTGTGAGCTCGTCCATCCATCTAAGCAATAAAAAAAATCTCTTACGTGCGTATATATGTAGTACGCACAAGGTTTTTTCTTACTTGTCTTTTACTAAGGCAATGTACAAAATATGTTTTACTTGTATTATTTAATTCAAATATGTATGGTATAAGAATTGTGTCAATTTGGTTAAAAATGCTTTTATAGCTTTTATACTTACAAACTTAAGACATTTGAAGTCGATTAGTATACGTCTTTCATTTGGCGGCCTCCTTACAGATGATGATACAACGTAAATTGTTAGAATCCAACAAACGTTTCAATGCTAATGTTTTCTATCGTTATCGAGTCCAGAATGTTTACGTAACAAGGCCACTACGTATAAAGCCAGTCCTCAATATAACGCTAACATATTTGTATGGCAACGTAATGTAATATTAAGTGATCCCTTAAAGACAACTCTATGTTGTATGCGTAGGAATTATCAGAGGCCAATTAGTGATGCGCGAAACGAGTCCATAATGTTGTTGTTGTATTTTTTCATCTTTAAGCCTTTAATTATCGTTCCAATGAGGATAATACAAGGTATTAATTCTATTTAGTTTATTTTAGGCTTATTTGTTTTGTATTGCTAAAGTTGCAGAATACCTGAAGCTTGTTTAATAATATATTTAAGTAGATCATTGTTGAGAAATAAAACTCTATCCGATCCGAAGTAAATTTTCCCTTAGAAATAAGGTGACACTCTACAAAACATGCATACGCTCCGTCATGACCTATGTAAGTGTAGTGCTCGCTCACGCGGCCCGCACTAACTTGAAACCCCTTCAAATCATTCAATCCCGTTTTTGTAGGATAGCCGTTGGAGCTCCGTAGCTCGTCAGGAACGTCAACCTTCACGACGACCCGGACCTAAAGTTCATCAGTGAGTATCTACAGTCGGCACCAATGCGCCATTTCGGTAAAGCGGCACGACACGAAAACCCTCTCATCGTGGCCGCCGGTAACTACATTGGAGACCAAATGGTAAACAGTCGACGTCGCCCTAAACACGTCATCTCGGATCCTCCCGATCTACTAACGGTGCTTTTAGGTACCCCAAGCACCGGTCATCGTTCTCGTCGAACCCGACGCTTGCGACGAAGGGCTCGACGGGTAAATTAACCCACAGACATAGCCCTCTAAGTTTCTCGCCAGATCTTCTCAGTGGGTCGCGTTTCTGATCCGGTAATAGATTCTGCGAAGCACGGATCTTGCTAGTGTTCGTGTTAGCAACATCGTGAGATTTGAGCCCCGTGAGCTCACCTACAAGCCCGGTGACGCTGATATAGTCTCTCTAGACGACCAGCTTAGGTAGGAGAAAAAAATAAAATAAATAAAACTAGTCAATATAATCATTAAATAAATATATTTATTTACAATATTAACCGCGAAATGAAATTTTAATTTATTCTGTCGTTTTTGATATAATCTTTTTTCTTGGAATTATCTTGATTTTAGGAAAAATATTTCTCCGCTTACTACACGAGCCGACGTACATACCGAATGACAGCTTAAAATCTTTGCGTTAATACATCTTTTATCGTAAAAATATTTATTTTACATAAGTAATTAGCTTAATAATTTAATTAGAATTATTCAGTGAAATCTCGTAGAAATTAAAGTGTCAGTGTAGCCATCAACTTTATCATATTAACAATTCGAAATACGTTTACAAATTAATAGTATTGTGAAGCTTAATTTATTTAAAAAAAAATAGATCTTGAAATTAGTAAAATTTACCATTGCACCATTCTGAGTACTAAATACCTAAACTGTCTATACATATTACCACTAATAGTACAAACCGTAATTATTACCAGCAACTTATCAAGCGGACATCGTAAATAATATCATTTAACGGAAAACTATCTTTGGTAAACAAAAAATAACATTTTAATACTTAACCAATGAATAAGCGAAATGACAAAGAATCAGCATTAATAAAACTTCATACCTTGTATGATAACAATTAATTTCACTACATACCTACATATGTTCGTAGATACGCACAATTTCATAACAATGAGATCGTTAATATACAGCTAGACTTTAGCTTTTAGAGACTGGACCTGAATCGTTGTTTATTTATAGAAATTATAGTAGATCTTTCAAAATTTATTAAACATTTATTTTTTACAAGAATACGTATTCAATGGATTTATATTACGACAAAAAAGGTTTAGGTGTAGTTCTTACTATGTATATTATATTAATGAAAAAAAAAAAACTTTCTTTATAGAATTAAAAAATAAAACAATATTTATTTATTGAACAGCATTTATAAAAATTGGCTAAGCGCAAGTCGTGGTTTATTATGTGAAGCGAGAGGGCGCGCTCTACCCACGCGCCGTTGCTATCTTAACATGTAAACAAGTGCTCAAATCGTATACATAATGGAAATATCGTGTTCTAATAACGTTATCGCGACTCATCCCGGACACTTTGTAAAGTGCCCACATATCCACGGGTCCCCAACCTATGTAGTTTCGAGCGCCGCTTTTAACACGTCCATGTTCGAGAAGTCGCGATGTAATTCTGCACTTAGCCGGTTTACTATCGAACATCTGACCGTGAACTCGACTTATTTGTGACTGTACCGTCCTTTGATTATTAAATATCTGAGATTTCACAATATTCGTCGCCGCAATATTGTAGCGAATATAACGTGAAAACAAAACAATGTTGGGCAGTCTATACTATTGTTGACTTTTTCTGGAATAACTGATGGATTGGTTTTAAGAGGTGACACGTAAGGTTAGTGTTTGCTATTTCTTTTGTTGATTTTAAAATGCGTTTTGCTGGTGGATGTAGGCCTCGGTGGGTATGGCTTGCAGACCTCTCCCTCGCCAACAATCAGTGGGGTTTTACCTACAAATACGAAGAGAAATATTCAATAAGTAAATTACTCAAATTTATTTTTATTCACAGATTTATAGATTGTATAGCTAATTAGTTTTTTTTTACTTAGATGAGTGGACGAGCTCACAGCCCACCTGGTGTTAAGCGGTTACTGGAGCCCATTGACATCTACGACGTAAATGCGCCACCCACCTTGAGATATAAGTTCTAAGGTCTCAAGTATAGTTACAACGGCTGCCCCACCCTTCAAACCGAAACGCATTACTGCTTCACGGCAGAAATAGGCAGGGTAGTGGTACCTACCCGCGCGGACTCACAAGAGGTCCTACCACCAGTAAATTATTTTTAAAGTACACAGAGTTATATAAGTAAAAGGAGTTCTTCAAAACTTACCGAGGCGAGGAGTCGGCGTGGTATCATCGGTCATCGTGCGGCATCACACACGTCAGGGTCTGGTGGGCTACCGTAGCCACTGGATGCGTCATCTGCGCCTGCGCATCCACCTCCGTCCTTATCGACAAGAGCGTTTCCTGCTGCTGCACTACTGCCACAGCCGCTCACACTACCAATGTAACCCCCACTTGGAGACTGAATAAAAAGAAAATGATATGATAAATAAATAAATCGAAGGAAACCAAATAGTTAAATGTGAGTTTTAAGTCGCTAAAAGTTTCGATTAAGAAATTATATTTAAAAACAACGAGCTTCCTGTCCATTTTATATATTACTAGCCGTACTCACCCGCTTCGCTGGGTATTTAAAATTAACATTATTATTTATTGTCATTATTATTAGGGAGTCCAACACTGATATAAATATTAGTCTATCCATTAAGTACATGTATTTTTTATATGGATACCAAGTTTCAAATCAATCGGATGCATGGTTCAGTAGTTATAACGGAATATCCATAAAAACCACTGTAGATTTATATATTAGTATAGATTATAGAGTTTACTGTCACTCATGAGGTTATGCCAAGGGAAACAAACAGTTATCCCTAAAAACTCGTTACGGTAATGAAGGAGTATATTCAGTGACAAATTCTGTTGCCCTCCTTGTATTTATGCATATGTTTTTTTACTCATTACCCTTGATTTTAATCCATTAGTTATTTTGTTTATAATCGTGCCTAATATGATTAACCAATTCCGTCATCCGAGTTTGACATTAGGCCGTGATCGCAATCCAAAAGTCGATTAGAAATGTCATGCGCCCGAATGAGTTTCCCCCACTAGCGCTCATAAAATGAAATAGATTCCCCTACATTCGCATTCCGACAAGCGTTCGTACGAGAAAGATTAATGATCACAAAAGAAACATAATAAAGTGGAGATAGAATCTCCCACTAACAGTGTCCTTGTGGGAGTTATTTACTCTGTCGAGTCGACTTTTTCACGTGCCCTTTATTTCGAATGGAGACATTTGAAAAAAAAAAGTACTTTTCCGCATTAGGGTTTCCTAAATATATGTGTTGTTTTTAGAGTAACACACCGTGGTCAACGTATCTTTTGTTCCGTGATGACGTAAAGAGTAGTGCAAAATTCACTTAACTTAATTGTACTTACTAGTAACTGAATACAAATTACATTTATACTGTTATATTATTATGATGTACTACATTCGTATTGGTCCACGTAAGTGAACAACGCGACAACACGTTTCCCTTATTTATGTGGGAAATCGACAGCGGCTAAATAATGAAAGGCTCTAATAACCTACAGTAAAACTGAATGAACAAAAGCAGTGATTTCTATACTGAGAACCGACATGTGAGAGAAATTATAAGTAAATAAAGTTGAAGTCTATAATAAAAAAAAAACTCGTATGCCTAAGTCAACACGCTTATGCCTGTGTAGTGTTATTAACGTTGTATAAACAAACACGGGTTTTAAGTAGGTGTTAATTAAAATACACACTTTAACATCTTGAGCATCTGATTAATTGAATTTCTTAGATTTATCTGTATATCTATCTATATGTATAAAAATGAATTGCTGTTCGTTAGTCTCGCTAAAACTCGAGAGCGGCTGGACCGAATTAGCTAATTTTGATCTTGAATTATTTGTGGAAGTCCAGAGAAGGTTTAAAAGGTAGATAAATATGAAAATGATCGGAATTAAATAAATATAACAATTTTTTTTTTCCTTTGATGTGTCCTCCGTCGGACGGATTCCTTTTGTTTGTTTTAATTTTATTTTATACAAAAGTTTAGGTCTTTTATTTATCGATTGAGGCACTACGAAGTCTGCCGGGTCAGCTAGTATTGAATAAATACTAACTGTTTCCAGCCTTTTAACAACCTATTATTTAGAAGGGCTACCCCGTTCAAATGTTATTGTACTGCACGTTTCTTGCAGTAGATTTATTTACATAATATTAACCTGTAAGCCACTGACTTGTCGCCTGATGTGCGCCAGTCCACTGGGATTAGCCGCCATACTTGCAAACACCAGCCTCTCTTCATAGTCATATTCGCAGAGTATTTTATTGTCGCAAAGGTAGAATCTGTCACCTACGCAGAATCTTTAACAAAAGAAAATACAATGTTTTTAATCTATAAAGGAAAAAGTTAAATGTATTTTAGAGAATTCGACTAATCATGCACCTCACCTGTGATTACACTGTTGACATGCGAAACATTCTAAATGGTAGACGAAACTCTTTGCTCGCATCACCATTTCGAAGGCTGGAATAACTTTATTGCACGCCACACAATTGCCGGTGGCACCGAATAGCCTGACAAAGAACAAAAGATAAGATTTTATAGGTGGCGGTGGTGGTATGTTCTGAGCCAGTTCACGTATCCTCATGTCACAAGATGAGCACTGCTGTTTAACGTGCGATGTTGGCTATTGCTTTTTATAATCTCACGGGGAACTGGTGGTCGGACCTCTTGTGAGTCCGCGCGGGTAGGTACCACCGCCCTGCCTATTTCGGCCGTGAAGCAGTAATACGTTTCGGTTTGAAGGGTAGGGCAGCCGTTGTAACTTTACTGAGATCCTAGAACTTATATCTCAAGGTGGGTGGCGCATTTAAGTTGTAAATGTCTATGGGCTCCAGAACCACTTAACACCAGATGGGCTGTGAGCTCGTCCACCCATCTAAGCAATAAAAAAAAATAAAAAAACTTAGGCCCGAAGCCTTTAGAACTCAGTTGGAGGTCAAAGTCTATAATTATAAGTCTATTATTTTATATTACGACTGTCAAACCTTTAAGCCACAACGCATGACTGTTTCGCGGTGAAAATAAGCAAGACAGCATTAACCGATACGGGTTTTCCCCAATTGCCTGCTTAGCATTAGGTAAGGTACGAAACTCATTCGCTCAACTACTCTGAATAAAGTGGTGAAAAGTATAAAAACCTAACAAAAAAAACTCTGATGTGTTTTGGCTAATATCTGACTAAACTCCCTCCCCCCTAAACAGTAAGATAAAGTAAATATAAAATTATCGAAACGTTTACAAATTCTTTTAGTATAAGTGAAAATCTGCGATAAACTATATATTATAAATATATAGCCGTTATTTTTCATATAATATAGAAAGGCGTAGAAATGAACACAAATTAAAACAATATTTTTAAGACAGGCTATTGCATTGGTCGTTTAAAAGAAAAATGGGAAATTAGAATACACACCTAAGATAATCCCTTTTGCACAGCATCAGGTCTGCCTTGTAATATAATTTGGAGCCGACTTCCCCGAGGCGGCAATCGCAGCACCCGCACTTCAAACAATCTTCATGCCAGAATCTTTCCATCGCTTTGAGGAGGAATCTCTCAGTGATGACCTTCCCGCATTGCGCGCAAAGCCTCGCTCCTCCCGTAGAGCTCGCCACGTTGTTACTCAGACTGTACTTATTTTCATCTTGTTGACCTGTTGAAAGAAAATACATATGATTGATTACTACCCGCAAATAATGCAAGATATCTTACCTGATAATAAATAGGACATAAATCTATTAGGATATTTCACAGAGTAGGGTTTTTTTTATTGCTTAGATGGGTGGACGAGCTCACAGCACACCTGGTGTTGAGCGGTTACTGGAGCCCATAGACATCTACAACGTAAATGCGCCACCCACTTTGAGATATAAGTTCTAAGGTCTCAAGTATAGTCACAACGGCTGCCCCACCCTTCAAACCGAAACGCGTTACTGCTTCACGGCAGAAATAGGCGTGGTGATACCTACCCGTGCGGACTCACGTGCAGGTTGATGTACAAATGTCATTTTGAATTTATGTCTCAAAGTACCTACGTGCTATGACTACATGCCTGTCACCTCGCTGACTATACTTATGTTCCCACTTTATCAGTCAGCGAGACATCAATTACATCTCCCAAAGGAGTCTTCGACCTCAGGATTCATAATGGATGGCGGGATTCACCTTATGGTGTCTATAGACTATACTGTATATTAGGTAAACTCTAATGATACATGTACAAAGTTTAATAAAGAAATTATTCAACTATCATGCAGCTATGCCGAGCTAAATGAGCCAAACAATCATTTTAATTTATAATGAATCTCAGAAATGATTTCTTTAAATGATTCTGATTAGTATCGTAGTTATTTAGATATAATTATATGCTGTATTTTCTTTTTATCGACAAAAAGTAGGTTACTTTATTCGAACTTACAAGCAACTAATTACTGGTAATTACGTATTGTAGATTTCCTAGAAACATGAATAGTATCCAATTATTGCCAAACAAAGAGAATGAAACAGGATTAATTTAAATTAAAGCATGGACAAGGAATAATTAATTCTGTTACGCTACGTACAAGAGGGTAATTATTCGTAATACTCGTCTCATTATGGCGTTAAGGTAGGCTCGATTGTTTTCTACTGTATAATTATATCAATTAAATCGAGCATGGGCGCGCCGCGTGTTATGCAGCCGTTGCGCGTAGTCGTCGCTAAGAGGCGCTTAAGAATGTGTTAAAATAAACATGTTCAGTGTATACAAAAATAATAAAACTATGTTATATGTAATGAAAATTTGGCTTGTTTTTTATATTCATTGCTTAGATGGGACGAGTTCACAGCCCACCTGGTGTTAAGTGGTTACTAGAGCCCATAGATTTGTAGATGACAGCGTAAATGCGCCACCCCCCTTGAGACATAAGTTCTAAAGTCTCAATTATAGTTACGACGGCTGCCCCACCCTTCAAACCGAAACGCATTACTGCTTCACGGCAGAAATAAGCAGGGTGATGGTACCTACCCGCGCGGACTCTCAAGAGGTCCTACCACCAGTAAAGCTTTTCCCCAGTTAGTTTTTAACTGAACCTCTTTATTTCTGTATTTTTCTTTAAAATAATTACAATTTATTTTTATGTATGGTTATTTTTGACAGCTTAAAGTTCAATCCGCGATCAACAACCGAGCATCCGGAACAGGAAGCGCAGACTCTATATCTTACTCAGAGCGTTCACTCATGAATATGACAGTGACATTTGCAACAACGTTGGCAGTGACATCTCATGTGATGTTCGACTGTCATTTCTTAACATCATGTTTGCTAAGTAAGCGCAATTTAAATTGACTTTCGTGTGATATTAATAGAAGCGAGGTTGGCCATTTAGTAAACAATCAGTTTCAATTTATCTGTACACGGTCCACGTAATAATAGCGTACGTCAAACCAATCAAAGATCCAATTGAAGGGGTAACTAGGTGGACATAACTCATCGCAATCGATCACTTGCGCATCATCGCCCGACGCCGATACGTCTCGGCCATTGAAACTAACGTCGCGCCGATAAAATGAATTGGATTTTATTAATGACAGCCATTTAACTACATAATAATAAATATGACAGACTTACGGCAAAATAGTTTCTGATTAGCATTATGTAAAAGGGGTAAATGAGTCGACTATTATCAAAGCCGGCAATGTGACTTTTGGACAATTGTTGGTAAATCAGAAAAACGAATTATTGACTTTGTATTCCATTGGCAGTCACAAAACTCTTCTGAACGACATCTTAGATAAACAACAGGTTAAGTATTAACCTTTATTTAATGCAGGTTTTGAACCGTATTCTTTGAAGGAGACGATTATATTCAAATCAATCTGTATTGACATATCAATAACATTTTTTTGTCCAAATGCACAGATTGCCACCTTTGATAATAGACGACTCAAATATTGTACGCCCCATTTACTAGTAGGCTAATGTTGTAGATTATTTCTTTTTTCACTAATTGGAATAATGTTGCGAGTGAAAATAACATCTCCCTACGTGCACACAACGAGCCAATTACCGTTAAACACAATATATGTTATGAGAGCACCTTTTCTCCGGTCTAATCTAAAAACAATAAAATTGAAGTTAATAATGCGGACTGTACATAAATATCCGGTAGCGGGTGAAGGCGTTTCGTATTATTTTCATTTTATTACCGTCGGGCCGGGAATTTGATAGAGACTTGGCTACCGGTAGTATAATTTTGCCGACACAGCCGCTCGGCCACCACCCGGAGATGTATTAAATTGGAATGAATATAAACCCGAAAAATTGTGAAAGTAATTTGTTTTATCGCGAGAACGAGGTGTATTGTTTTGTTGGTTAAGTTGTATACGCAATGAAAACCTCGTCAGAATGAATTAGAATTATTTTTTTCGTAGCCGTATCACAAAATTACATCTGAAGGTGAGATCTAATTGAAGTCTGTAATGCTGTTGGTTTCGTAAAATCCTTTCTTACCGACTCATTCTCGATTTAAAATTTCATGTGGAGGAAATAGATATGCGAATCTTTAGATCTACAGTTACGTAAATATTTAGGTTAAGTGATAAAAAAGCGTATTAAAATAAGACCTACAATAATTATCTTAACGTGCCAATTTTAGTTAAGTTTAACTTATATTTATTTACGTGTATATTATTATAATGTAATTCATTAGTTGAAGATACATTATAAGTTGAACAAATTGTTTAGTGACAAATGAGGATCGAATCACTGTAATATTTTATTCTGACTGATTTGGAATCGGTTTTAGTACGCGAATACGACATCAATCAACGACCCAGTTACTTTTCGCTAGATTTAAAATAGAACTATAGACTAGACTGTTATTAAAATGAAATACATATAGTCAATTTTATATAGTTTACTGGTGGTAGGACCTCTTGTGAGCAGTGTCGCCAACTGTTTGAAAAGTTTCCCCTTAAAGCAATTTCAAAAACCACTAAATTAGTGGTATATTTTTGAGAATAGCCAGAAACTTTTTCTCCCTTTGGCATTTTAAACCTGGTATTTTATATTTGGTATTTATTTTTAAAAAAAGATAGTGCACAATGCAAAAACTATCAATTATAACTGACTGTTTTTAGCTGTCAGCTGTTAAGAGTATAATAAAAAATGCATACAGTGTCATCTATTAAAATTGGAATCATTCAATCGATTTGAATTTTTTCATTTTTGTTGATGTACGTAGAATTTTTAAAAAAAATACAAATAAAATTTTATCTCTGAAAATATCCCCAAAAAATTTCACCCCCTAAAAAAATCCCTGTATAGATTTTTTCCCCCTAAATTTGGCGGGAAAACCCCGGAGTTGGCATCAGTGCTTGTGAGTTCGCACGGGTAGGTATCACCGCCCCGCCTATTTCTGCCGTGAAGCAATAATGCGTTTCAGGTTGAAGGGAGAGGCAGCCGTTGTAACTATACTGAGACCTTAGAACTTATATCTCAAGCTGGGTGGCGCATTTACGTTGTCGATGGCTATGGGCTCCAGTGACCATTCAACACCAGGTGGGTTGTGAGCTCGTCCACCCATCTAAGCAATAAAAAAAAGTTACGACCACCGTTCTTACTCTGTGCAACTCACTGTAATTATTATTGATGTTGGCTTTTTGCAATTAGCTCTACATACTCATGCTAACGTAACGCGATCACATTTGCTATTCATCATTCTTGGTATATGATTTCAATCACATTTAGAATTGTTTATGAGGTATTTTATTAGCACCGAATCGTATAATATAGTTATGAGTAATATTGATTGAGACGAATTGGATTTTATATTTATCGTGGAATCACAGGGCAATATTGCAATAGATCAGGCAATTTTTTTACTGTTCAGACAAACGGTGAACGAGCACTCAGCCCACCTGCCGTTAAGTGGCTACAACAGCCCATAGATATAAACAACGTAAATGCCGTCGCCTACATTGAAACGTAAGTTCTAAGTCACAGTTCTACAGCACGATTGCTCCGCCCTTCAACTCGGATTGCATTACTGTTTCGCGGTAGAAATAAATTCCTGTGCGGGCTTAGAAATTAGAAATTTAGAACTCGGTAAATAAACGGACAGTTTCCATATTTGAAAAATTGCCGCGCAATCTTACACGTGTAAGCTGAACGCAACTTCATATCTGTGACGTCATTTGGGGCCAAAATAAACAGCCAGAGCTAGATTATCATAATCGAATGCACATCTGTTAGTCATATAATAGTGTGATGTCAAGCATTCTAATTCATGTTTAGGTTGACGTGAAGAACGGATAAAAATCCTAGAATCATTAGATGTGGTTTTATATGTAAATAATTAACTTCTTAGAAAAAAAAGGTAATTGAATGAGATTCATTCAATTATGTATATGTATATAATTTTGCGATTGACATTTTAGGTATAAAAAAAACTATTGCGAAAAATTATTAATCGATAGCAATTACTCTTAGCTACTAAATTGTGAAGTGGCCGAAGCGAAAATAATAAGTCACCTGTCATACTTGTATCTAGCGACGCGATTGTATCATAGACCTATATATGATTGTATCAGTGTTCAAATCCCGCATGCGAGTATACATTTTCAAACGAAATACGCATGTTCAGGAATGACTTACATAACGAAAGAATAGCATCATGATAAAAAAATACTCACAATCAATTTTTATTATATAATTATTACTCATGGTGGTAAAGGGTCTTATGGTATAACAACCGAGAGAAATCAGTAGCGAAGCAGAAACGCGTTCCAGTTTGAAGGGTGAGATAGCTGTTTAATACAATTGTATACTTAACATCATATCTCTAGGTAGCGACATTTGTGTACCTTGTCATATCTATGGGTTCCATTTGCCACTTAACGTCAGATAGGCTGTGAGCCTGTTTACCTGTCTATACAAAAATAATCGCTTGACAAACAAACAGAAAAACAGGCACTGAACTATTAACTTTTAAATTTTAACTTTGCCAATTTAAACTAGTTTCTATAGATCGAAATACCTTATAACTACTTTTAGATTTTATTTTTTATTTATTTTTTATTGCTTAGATGAGCGGACGAGCTCACAGCCCACCTGGTGTTAAGTGGTTACTATAGACATCTACAACGTAAATGCGCTACCCACCTTGAGATATAAGTTCTAAGGTCTCAATTATAGTTACAACGGCTGCCCCACCTTTCAAACCGAAACGCATTATTGCTTCACGGCAGAAATAGGCAGGGTGGTGGTACCTACCCGTGCGGACTCACAAGAGGTCCTACCACCAGTAATTACGCAAATAATAAATTTGCGGGTTTCATTTTTATTACACGATGTTATTCCTTCACCGTGGAAATCAATCGTGAGCATTTGTTGAGGACGTATTTCATTAGAAAAATTGGTACCCGCCTGCGGGATTCGAACCCCGGTGCATCGCTCAACACGAATACACCGGACGTCTTATCCGTTAGGCCACGACGACTTCAATTTGTTTTGTTTCAATTTGATTCAAAGATTTGTTTTCTTCTCAGTGTACGATCGCATATTGCTTCAATTTTTAAAGGAATGACGTCGACTTATAGCTAATGCAACTCGTTTGGCTATATACAAATATTATATACAAGCATTTAGATGGTTAAACAATGTACTTGCTTCTAGTTGTCGGGCGCTCATTAAACAATGGAGCTGATTGCGTTGTTGCGATATCCATTATGCGGGGCGTAATTAAAATTAACCGAATGCGGGTTTCGCATTAACAGCCATTAAAATGTAAGAAAAAAAACAACTAGATACCAGGATGTTTGGCCTCAATACCATTATAAGCTTTTTATATGCTTAGGTAGAGTGCTCTAAAATTAAAATGTAATCAAATTAACATGTTGTTGTATTAAGTGTTCTTTTTGTATTTCTTTAGATGGCCAAGGAGGTTGTTGACCCTAGATTTTGAGTAATTACCGAAAACCCTTGGCGTCGTAAGATCGAAGTCTCAACTGATTACAGCTAAGACGCTGATAGTTGAAACCCAGAACTACATCGCTGCATAAAGAGACAAGACTGCGTTACTTACCAAGGCGTAATAACAATGTGCCCTACAACTGTTAGTTATGCAAATCTGTAATTAATATTCATTTCATTACAGGGTGATACATAATAAAATTTGCGTCTTAAAAAAACATTCGTGAGCACGCTTCGTTTAATGATCGACTAAGAACATTTCGCACCTGCTAAAGGATTTAGACTCCGACAGCAAGGCTCGCCTCATACACCGGGCATCTTGCGTACTAGGCCACAGACATTTTGAAGTCGTCGTGGCCTAAAGGATAAGACGTCTGGTGCATTCGTATCTAGCGATTCACCGGTGTTTTTCTAATAAAATACAGACTTTACAAATGTTCACGATTGACTTCCACGATGAAGGAATAACATCGTGTAGTAAAAATCTAGCCCGCAAAATTATAATTTGCGTAATTACTGGTAAGACGTCTTGTGAGTCCGCACGGGTAGGTATAACCACCCTGCTTATTTCTGCCGTGATGCAGTAATGCGTTTCGGTTTGAAGGGTGAGGCAGCCGTTGTATGACCTTAGAACTTATATCTCAAAGTGGGTGGCGGCATTTATTTACGTTACTATGGGCTTCGGTAACCACTTACCTAACACCAGGTGGGCTATGAGCTCAGCCACCTACCTAAGCAATAAAAAAAAGACGTGGCACTCGGAAACTGCCGCGGTAAAGCTATTGCACAGCATTTTTTTATCAACTTATGCAATTATAAATCGACAATAATAATTTAATATTAAAACAACAATAAAATAAGATCCGGCGAGAAACTCAGTGGGCTAACTTTCAATGAATCTGCTACATTGTGAGTATTCCATTTTGACAGCGCATTCACTAGAGGGCGCTACATGGGATAGAGACACGCTTTTGGATGCTAGTTCTAACTCTCATTCGCCCAGAATCAACGATTTAGCTAGTTTATTTTTAATGCCACTCCAATCACTGAATGAGTAGTAGGAGTAGTAATAAAATTCTTCGACTAAGCGATAGAAAATGGCACGCCCAACGCATTGTAATGTGATATAATTTTCTATTTTACGCTATGACATGGTTGGACTCCAGTAGCCGCTTCACACCTAGTGTACTATGACCTAATTCCGTCTATACTAATAAAACAGCAGTATTTTTGCAACAGTATATTTTAAGTAAATAGAAGTTGCAACGGAATCTTAAATGTGAACACTGTGTTTCCGTAACAGATCAAGTCCGGTTTGGTGCCGAGTGACATGGCGTAAAGGTGAAGGCAGCCGGCGCCTTATTAAAATTTAAGCTGACCTATGGCGGTTGGTCTGTGCAACACACCCCGCCCACCCCTCCTATTGCCGACATCGTTAACATTTCCGTTATTAAAAAAGTACGGGACTTTGTCATCAGAGAAGTTAGTTTATTTTTTATTTTTAATTAAAATTATGAAATTGATATTGCTTTACGGCGGTGCCACGGTCCCGACTCAGCCTTCTGAAAGTTTAAATTAATTTTTGAATTAAGCCTAATGGCAGCGGTAAATGATTTCTAAGGAAAGAGTTTTTAGCAATTAAAATTTCAATTATTTCATCGCAGAAAACCGTATCTTAATTGCTTTCATTAAGAAATGTAAAGACGTTTTCGAGTAATACGTCCTTTTAATAAATTTTAATTTCACTTCATGTTGATGTTCGTATTTTTCGTACACCGTTTTTTGATACTGTGATATCTGAATACTTAGGACTTACTTTTCTTTTTGCTAGTTTTGAAGGATAAGATTTTCGATCTGAGTCAGTACATAGTTTGCTCAAAACTTAAGTGAGTCAATTTGGCCCGTGCACCTACAACTAATACTAGGTTGAGACAATTTACATCATAAATTATTTTCTCAGAGAAAGGCTCCAGGCGAAACTTAAGCCTGACATAAGTGGGCAATAAACTTCAGCCAATTTGGAGATTCGCATCTGGAGGTTCTTATTAAAGCCCGAAAGTTAGTCCTTTTCATCCATCACTCCTAATACGTGTGTGAGTTATTGTATGAAAAATTGAAGAATAAATTGAGTCGCTGCAGCAGCGGCGAGACATAAATCCCAACTGAGCCCTCAATATTGTTTTAAAGGGGAAGTGGCCATAAATTTTATCAGGGTCGGGCAGCGGGCCGTTCGAGTCGCGCATCGCTCTCGCTCCGCCACGCCACAGTGCCCGCACCCGCGCTGTCTCCGCAATTTTCCGCCACTGCTCGTGGTGCATTCGATGTTCATGTGAATTTGTTGTGTTTTGCAAATAAATTGAAAATTCCTTGTGAGTAAATCCGAGGTTATATTGTCATTTTTATATTTTTATACTTAATAATATTCTTCGGGTAATGCTAGAAAATTGTAAATTTTAGTTATAGCTTACTTCGAAAATATATATAATATTTAAGAATAAGAATCTATGAAATAATATAGGCTATAAATATATACAATATGTTGCTTATAAATATATGGAAATATATACATATTATAAATAATAATTAAGTTGAACATTTCGAACAATAAACAGAATATTGTGCATTATTAAAATGATAGTATACCACTTTACCTAAATGAATATAGATTAATGACACATATAATAATTAAAACTACTTTTTCTGTTTAATCTCGCATTTTTTATTAATGTCACTAGACTTATTTTTGACGTTTCGAATACTTCACAGTTTTTGTGGTCACTGTCACACTGAAGTAGGAAACCTATATGCACTGTCACCACTGTGACATCGGAAATAAGTTAATGATAATAAAAAAGGCGAAATTAAAACGTAAAGACAGTATTCTTTATGTTTACGACACGCGAAACCGGAGAAAATACTTTACTTACTACGGACTTACTACGAAAAAATACGGAAATTTTTTAAACAGATTAAATAGTAAACACGTTTGAAGGAAATATATTATTTGAAGTCCCATAAAACGATAATCAACACGATGATGTAAAATCGATTAAAGTTGAGATAAACGAGTAAATCAGACAGTGTTGTATGTGAAGCAAAAATTATTCTTCATAAGTCCAAAGTGAGAAATAAATTGAATTATGTATAGTAAATCGAAAAGTAAATTTTTACCGAATAACTGTGTGCGCACTAAGATGAATGTTTATGTATTGCAACTTGAATTCACACATACTAATAACAATATGTACAATTGTTCTAGTGTTACTACATATATGTTTTTTTAACTTTATTATCTAGTATTTTCTTTGGATGGATTTTAATTTAAATAGGTTGACGTTTAACTTAAGCTAGATATTATTAAAAACTCCATTAACTCATTATGTTTCCCTAATAGTGGTTTTAAAAAAAAGTTCCCGTTATTTCTCTAAAAAACGATAAGAAATACCATTTATGACTCATTACCATGAGCTGTCTGATGGTTTACATATTAGGCGATGTTTCATTAAAATACCCAAAGGCACTGCACGTAATACGTAGCTTTCGTAAATCAGTTCGTTCGTGTATTTTTACATATATTCTAACATTGTTGGGTACAATAAAAAATCGCTTATTTTTATCAATACGATCTCGGTGTCGGACATTTCGCATAAATGTGATATTGCAATATCGTTCGTCCCCTTTTTAATATCGCAACGGACGGTGCCGGCCGGTTTATGGCGCAACCCTTCCCGCGTTTTATTCGCGACCTGTTTGTCCTAATATTATGAAAAAAATTGACGTCAGCAATAAGACATTGCGCACTCATACTACTTTCATTTGATTTGAATCTTCTTCTTGTTCTTTCTTTCTTTCCTATTACCCTCTGCTGGGGTATAGGGCTCGAATCAAATCCTTCCATTTACATAGGTCTTGAGCAGTCTGATCTAGCTCCTGCCACGTCATGCCCAAGACGCCTAGCTCCTGCTCCACCGAGCGACGCTAAGTTATTCTGGGACGGCTTCTCTTTATTTTGCCAGACTTTCCAGGTCCGTGCTCTCTTGGATAAGTGATTCGAATCTTAGTTATCTTAATTCGTTTAGAATAAATTTTGCCAGTATTTTGTTAATATAGCAGCTTTTGCGTAATTATTTTTTGAGTTGGCAAAAAAAAGCACTTACCGTTTGTATTGTCGGGTTTATGCATGGCAGGTGGGTCTCGAATCATTTTGATATCGTCACTTTCGCATTACAGGGTTCGATTCCTGAAACAAATGACGAATGATAAAATTAGCTAAGTCAGTTTAATAGATAAAATCTTCTTTTTTTAACTTCTTAATTTTTAGCTTCTACCACACTTCATTGGGATTATCAAAGAAAGCCATTTTTGAAACAATTCACGGACCATTATCGTATGTGGCCCTATGCCGAAAACCTTCGCCGAAATGGCAATAACAACTATACGACATTTCATATCAATCGGCTGAACAACGCGTGAACGTACAGAGCAGAAGAAGAAAGATCAAACGAAGTCACAGATATTAAATTGAAATATCAGATAATATCAATATCATTAATGTTATATGTTTGATAATATAAGTTTTGCCTGTGAATTTTATACACGGTTTTCTCTGCAATTGCCGATTCGATTTGTTTAGTTAATGTTTGTTGCAATTTTATTGGTTCTCGTCCCATCCTTCTTGATTAGGTACTTAGGCACTTTTTTTAAGCCAGGGACGAACCACCTACAAGGTTCCCGCCACTAAGGGGCGCGCGAGGACTTATGCGGGACTGGATAGTCCACAGATGTTGGGAGCGGACTGCGGGCACAATGTATAGAATTTAGGACCCTACCCACTAAACGACTCCCCTGCACTCTTTCACCCGACGTCCAGTCATCGCGCGGGGTCAGAACCCGGTCAAAGTAGGGGGTTCTCGCGGTCAACACTACAACCAGAATCGCGGCGTCACACCTAGGACGCCGACCGACGCGACGAGTCGTTGGTCGTCAAGTCGATCGTCAACAACCACCGACGCCCGTCTCCGCGGTACAGCGGTCCGTCAGGCCGCCCAGGCTGTCGCTGTTCCGGGATACCCCACTGAGTCAGAATCAGCCTGCCGGGTCAGAACGCGCTACACCGTTGACCGGAAAATACTTAGACACGACTTAGCTTGTATTTATATTGTTACTTGATTACAGTGTTACGACCAGTCGTCTACCTTATTTGACGTGATATGCCTGACACTAGCAAATCTAGTAGTGCTAGTTGAATATCCTCCTATCCTATTTTTAGTATAAATTTAGTTTTATACTAAAAATATATTTTAAAGGTATGAGCCTGAAACGTTTCAAAAAGAAATACAAATTGCGACAAAGTCAGAACATGGTGTCGCGTGGAGCGCGAGTGACGCTAGTGGCGCACGTCTCGCTGCGAAACCTCATTAGAATAAACGATATCCTCTTCTTACGTCCACTTCGCTTGAGACCTTATTACTCCAACAAACTGGCGTCAAACGGCACCAACTAAACTGAATACGCACCCTTTCAAACAAACTCTACAAACTATGCCATAAAGCTTCTTTTACAACGACCAATGGCACTTCACTATTTTGCGATAATTTTCAGCCTTACAGGAGTTCCGTAGGGTCGAATTTCAAATGTAACATGAATAACAAACGCGTTATCACATGCTTTTCCTTGAATGCTGAGACAACCACGCAAAAATTTAAATTGAAACTTGAGAGAGAAGTTAATATGTGGATTCTTGATTTCGTATGAAGATCGTACAGATTTTGTACGCTGCTGGAATTTCGCCAGTTAAATTTAAGTTACAGACATATTATATTTGAAGAAATCTAAGATTGAAGACTGAGCATTTTCGTCATTTTTATTAAATCTAAGCCTTCTAAAATAAAATACAAATAAAAGGGAATATCATTCGGCTAGGGAATTATTTTTATAACCACATCTAAATTCCCATCAGCACCTGTTACAAAGGCGGCTATCAAATTACCCGCGACATATCCGCGGCGGAGCGAGCACGTCTCCATCCATAAATACGATATTCGTTATGCATTTCTCATATTCATGAATCCGTTTTATTGGCCCCAATAAAATATGAACATCTCAGAATGGATATGAGAGAGCCAGCAAATCTAATATGGATTGCTGTGCGCTGGATTTGTGGTCCGATCAGGGGTGGGGGGCGAGAACCTGCACATAATGAGTTTCTCAGTATTCGCTTTTAACATTTTACTTTTTTGATTTAATTAAAGCTATTTCCAGATACACAAACTTAGAGTTGATCTTTTAATACAAAAAACAAGTAAGCTTCTGACATGGCCGAAATAAATAGATCCCTCGAGTTATCTCATGTCTCCCCCTTAAATCTGAAAGCCAAACTGATGAAAGACCCCCCTAATACGAATTTAAATGCCATTCTTACACTAAAGCTATCACAGAAAAGGGCAGTGTCTTCCTAGACGTGTCAAAAATTCAACAGAGCGTTGGGATAAGTGGAATGAATGGCGGTAGCTGCGGTCCCGGATAAATATTCCACGTCAAATCGTTCGTCACCGGCTCTTGACTTGTTCATGCCAAGAATGCTTCACCGAACATTCTTATTTATTCGCTTTTATGTCAGCTTTAGCACAGCTTCCAGCTACTTTATGTCCTCACGGATTTATAATTCCCTTACTATATGTTGACATTATTAGATTAATCTTTAAGCGGTAAAATTTTAACTTTCAGAACATGTGTCATTTGTGTTACAATACACCCTTTCTCTTCACTGGTGATAAAGCGTATTGCAAGCCCGCATACTTCCATTCTGACTGTTACTGGCAAAACAGTCATGCGTTCCAATTTTAAGAATATAATAACCGATTTGTGTATATTATTTTCCTTAATTAACTATAGTTTTTTATTTTTATGTTACTCAAATGTTATTGTTATATTTTGAATTTTATAATTTTTCATTGTGTTATTATTCCTTCTTTTTAATTCAAAAAATATTAAGTGTATAATCTATGATTCAAAATGTTGTCAACTATTAACTGTCCTATAACTGTCGTTTGTACCTATAATTGAGGTGACATTTGTCATGTGCTTTCTTGTCAAGTCATCGATGGCCTTAGCTGGTGATCATTTTATTGGTACAATTATAAAATAAATAAATGTACAATAGCAAATGAAAATTCAAATCTTAAACTGTGTTTGGAAGAATGTTGACATTAAAATCGATAAAATTACATATATTTTGAAAATATCCCTTCATTCTAACAGTGTACTACAATTAGTACACAAAATCCAATTAAAACTAATGCGAGTAATCCGTTACATTAGAGTGTTTCCATAATTTGGGGTGCGTGAAAACCCATTTGGGCATTACCGAGGTTGGGTTGTAGTGTACACTATCGATAGGTATCTCCATTATGATTGTGTTATCAACGCGATCAATTAAGCGGCATTTACGTTAAAATTCACCCCCGCCATCAATTAGTTACGTGGCAGCCGGCCGTCGCCAGCCAATACTATCGTGTTAACGTGGATAGTCCTTCGCGAGAATTTCTAAATATATTTATTTAGATTAAAAAAATTGAGTTGAAGATAAAAGCTTCACATTCTACAACCGTAGGTTAGGAGTGTTATCTTTTGAGTTAAGCGAACAGGAAACAAATATATGTTTTCATCCTGGCCTATACGATATGACTACCAGTACAATCCTATTAAATCTAAATTAAATTTAGAGAGCATTCCATCGAACTAATACAGAATGGGATTTGTTTGCACGTAACAACTCACTATTGGTCTATTTGCCTCTTTCTTTATTTTAGCCCACCACTACTCTTCTTTGGGTAGCCACTCTTTTTTCACTTCTAACACACCTAGATGAACACGCTATCAAACCGAAACATTAATTGGCTTCACAATTATTTTGTACCGTATGTTCCATGGGGAGTGCTCTGAGGAATTGTTCGAGATGATACCAGCATCTCGTTTTTACCATCGCACCGCCCGCCACCGGAGTAGAGTTCATCCATACTACCTGGAGCCACTGCGATCATCCACAGTGCGTTTCCAGAGATCTTTTTTGCCACGTACCATCCAGCTATAGAATGAGCTCCCCTCCACGGTGTTTCCCGAGCGCTATGACATGTCCTTCTTCAAACGAGGCTTGTGGAGAGTATTAAGCGGTAGGCAGCGGCTTGGCTCTGCCCCTGGCATTGCTGAAGTCCATGGGCGACGGTAACCACTCACCATCAGGTGGGCCATATGCCCGTCTGCCTACAAAGGCAACAAAAAAAAAAAAAAAAAACTGTATTCACGAGATCGCAAAACTTTATGAACACGATTCAAAATGAACCAACAGCAATAAAATAATAACGCAAATAACGTAAATTGATGGGAAGGCGTATTTTAAGTCCGCGTGGATTGGTACCACCATTTTGTTAATTTAAACCGCGTTCTGGTCTGAATAGTCGACCATCCGTGGTACATTTTATATGGATTTTTTTTCTGTTTCAACAAAAAAGAAAGAGAATCTAGACGTTAGTTCAATCACATCTAAATCCATTATCGAAGACAATATCGAATTGCTTGAGCGGAGTGCTCTGCGGAGATTAGTGATTAGGTACGAAAAGTTGTTAATAATTTTTCGACAAAAATAGTAAGTAGTTGTGTAATATTTTATTATAAAATCGGAGAATTTAAATATAATGAAATAAAATTGATATTTTCACTAAATTACCGAAATTAAGGTTCAAAATTTAATATACTTTTTTTAGAATTACGTATTTTAAAAAAAAACAAAATATATGTTTTAGATTATTATTATATATTATTATGTTATATACATACGCCTCTTTGTCAGTGTCCTCCGTTGAATTCTAATTGACAATAGCAATTAAAGCTCTACTAATCAATCTCATACTTCAAGCTTAACTGAACTCTAATCAAGAAAACTCTTATTTCAAGAGAGCTTTTCGAACAAAACTTTACTTAATTAAAAATGTAAATTAAATTCCTAGGCGCTTCCACAAGCATGACGTCGTCCCGTCCCGCGCTTCGCGTCGAGCGCTCGGGGCTTTTGATTGCAGCTAAAAGGTTTGGGATTAGTGCGCGAAAGAGCTTTCAGTGCATTTGTAGAGCTTTTAAGTGGGAAGCTTTCGCTTAAGATACTTACATACAATGTAAATTTTACGTAAGTAGATGGCATTCTTTGTGTAGATTTATAGAATTCGAAATTTAAACCACGTACGACTCCAATAAAAGAATTATTATTATTATAAACATAAAACTAAATTAAATCGTTGATTTAATAAACTTGAATGTCGACAATTAATTTAGAATGGATGCAATAATGCATATTGCGTATAAACGCAATGGAACTTATTGATAGCGGCTGCGGTAGTAGCGGTCTGACCAAGGAAGTTCGGTATCCGGAAATAAACCGCCCGTAAAATTGACAATTCCGAGGGAATGCGGGCGCTTGGACCCGACAATTTTGAATGGCTCTACGAACCGACCCGCTGATCTTTGTTGAAATCTTCTAAATAAATTAACCACAGAATAATAATTTCATCGATATCCCATATCATTAGCACAGTTAATATATTTCTATCTTTTTAATCATTTAGAAAATTTTATTCAAAAAGGAATAATTTACGAGAAGCTGATTTTCAAAATATCAACGTGTTTAAGTTAATTTGCGTATTTCTATGACAACAGAAGCAATATTTTTTGATTTAAATGGGAACCTATTGAGAGACTGTAAGGCACTTTTATTATAAAAAAAAAGAACACAATATTCCTAACCTAAAAGTACATGTTATTATCCGCAACATGCTTCGTCAGATTACAGAAATAAAGTTATCAGCAACATGCTTCGTCAAAAAGTACAATACTTACTTTCAGCTGCGAGCGTCGTCATATGTAACATAAAGGTCCACGCTAACAGCAATGCGCGCGTAGGCATCGGCTAGTCAAACAAGCCACTCTGGATCGCACCCGGCCCGAAAGTACCCATTACGCTAGCAGCATTGCCACGCTGTATAGCAATGGATAATCTCTGAACCAGGTACGACCCAGACCGAGGATCGTGGCCTTGCCCTCTGAGGCGGTGGCCAATTGCGGCAATAAACTTTTTGGCCTCCGAACTCCACACACCCGTCGTTTCCACTGCCACTGGAACAAACAGGTATGTAGATTTCAGATCATCGTACTTGGCATGCTTCGTTTTAGCCGACGCCTCAGCAGCAAAGCCCGCACATTGTCGGGTCCCAGATAAATGACACGCCGCGTACGTACAGCTACAGGTTGCGTCCCATAACAAGCAGCGTCCCCTTTCCCAAGGAATCAGAGTCAAACCATCCGGCCTCTTACCATCCGACCTGCTGAGGCCTGGTGGTTCCAACACACACGGGATATTTGCGGAGACCAAAGCACGTCGAATAATATCATTAAGTGCATGGTGTCTCGGGAAGCGGCCAGCCGATCTAACACAACTCAGTCCATGCAGCCCGGCGGCATCCACCATACTACCACAGACACATCGATGGGGCTCGCAAATGCTGCAACCGAGTCTCAAAGCTGTGGCCACTCTCAATGAATTATTATCAAGAAGTGTCCCCAGCTGTGGTGAAGGCAATGCTTGCAACCAAGCACCAGATTCCGGACTGGAGACCGCTTTCAGGCGCGCTAATTCAACTCCAGCGGCGTCTCCTAGCAAAGTTGACAAAGTCAGCTTGCACAGCACATCATCCCAACACCTCTGCGAGCTCCTGTTCACCGGGAGCGCCTCATTCGGACATAAAAGGCCCCAAGCCGCCAAAGCCTCGCTCGCAAACGGAATCGCAGATCCATCACCATTCGTACCCAGTAACTTAGCAACAAAGTCTACAACTCCATAACACGAAGCCAGGAAAGCAGCGAGCCCAGTACGCTCCATCTGTCGCACCCCCAGGCCGCCATGACGTATAGGTAAAACAGCCTGGCACCATTGTCTGTCATCCAAGCTTACGTTTAAAATAGCCTCCAGTGTATCCCTCAACAAAGCATCAAGCTGGGCCACATCTTGAGTGAAAAGCCACGTTGGACAAGTTCTCACCAAATACGTCAAACGAGGCATCGAAAAGCAACAACGAAGCAAGACGAGAGCCACGTGAGATGATAAGCTCAATAGGTTGCCGCGCAATGACGACAATAACTGCCTTTTTATTTCCAGAGAACTTGGAACTCCATCCTGAAATATTGGAGTACCAAGCAAAATGAAATTACTTTTATTCAAAACTTTGATACCTGGAACCAACTCCTGAAAATCATTAACTACGCTTGCTGATACTTCAGTAGAAAAGTATACCTCACATTTCCCAGTATTAACCTCCAAGCCGACATCTCGCAACTTCGGAAATAAAAGTCTGATGTCGTCTAGCACGGAATCTGGGGGACCACCTATTGTGCCGTCATCTAAATACCATAGGTTTAAAGGTGACTTGACGGTCTTTATAATGCTGTGGATAGCAAGACTAAAAATTAATGGGCCAAGAGGATCGCCCTGCTGGGCACCTACCTCTGAGTCAATGGAAGATTTCATAAAGAATAACTTGCTGGAAGAGCTGTAACACTGATACAAGAATGGGTATAAAGCCGGAATCTTTTCCTTGATTTCATTTAAAATTATATCTCTCTCTAAGCTATTAAAAGCATTCCTTATATCAAGCTTTACAATTGCACTGTTACAGCTCTCCCTGCTCATAGCAAATGCACGGGTAGCATGAATGGCGGCCTCACACCCAAGAGCAGTCCCGAAGCCCAGCTGGTGGGGCTGCAAGTACGAGGCCATTTCATTCCTTACAGACCGACACCCAAGCTTGGCAGCGAGACGACGCAGCACAGACCCCACCGCAATTGGTCTCACACCGCCGTCCTTCTTAGTTAGAGCGCATAAGCTACCTCCGTACAAATAAGGACACACCTGTACATTAACCGTACCTCTTAGTATGAAATTGCATAAGTCTGTAATTGAGTGCAATAGACGAACACCATTTTCACCGGCGGA
The DNA here is from genome assembly GCF_030269925.1 of Bombyx mori. Lineage (NCBI taxonomy): Eukaryota > Metazoa > Arthropoda > Insecta > Lepidoptera > Bombycidae > Bombyx > Bombyx mori. Next base: position 8,768,216 of record NC_085119.1, read on the forward strand.
AGGGGAAATGAGCTCCTTTAAATGGTTTGGACGTAGACCATCAAGGCCAGGTGCAGAGCCGCTATAAAAGGAACTAATTGCGTCTGCAACATCCTCCGAGTTGACAGTCAAAAAAGGGCAACTAGAATCAGGCGCTGGCGGCAATGATAAGGGACGAAAAGGAGTAGGATGTTTATCACGTAATGCGCTTAAGGTCTCATCGTTAAAAGGTGCTAAAGAATCCTCCGACACTAAAAGACGGACAGCTCCACGCAAATCACCCTCATGAACCTTGGCTTCGATTCTTTTGACAATGGATCGTGGCTTGTGTTTGAAGTCCTCTAAAAAATACGGGCTATTATTGTTTGCATTCTCCTTAACCTTTGCAGTAAGCGAACGGGGGTCACCTCGATCTGGAATTCTCAGAGTCGTGTAAGAAAATGACAACAAGGAAACCCAGTCCGCCACACCGTTATTGTTTATGCAGCCGTCCATAATCACTCTGAGCTTTCCTGCGACTAAATTCCTGGCCCCCTTAGGGATGTGCTTAAGCACAGGAATTTTATTTTTGTAAGATGCCAAATCGTCCAGAGTATGGATAACACTCTGGGTTTGTGAATGAGCATCAGCAGTTACAGCACACGGCACCCGAGGCAGTATCGACGGCTGTATCTGGCTGTCTTTATGCATATGAGAAATATGCACATTTAGACCCCGGGGCACCACAAAAAGGCGTGTGGAACCCGGACAATGAGGGCATGTTGCCCTTGTGGGACTATTCATTATTTAAAATCGATATAAATAATTATAAAATATGTTATATAACATTAATAACAACAAAATTCAATTTATCATTTAATATTATCCACCAGCAGTTTCGTCAATTGCACAAAAAATAAGACAAAAGTAGGTAAATAATTTTGGCATTTGCAAAAGTAAAAAGTAAATAAATAAAAAATAATAATAATTAAAAAGTATTTAAAAAAAAAAAAAAAAAAAACGATAAGTACATTCATTCATAATAAAACAAAATTAAATTATAAAAACAACATACAAAAAAATTATTTGAATACCTATCTAACAAATCCACAAAGGTGCGATAGCACAAAGAATATTAATTAACATCAAGATTACATAAAATGTCATACAGGCTAATAAAATAAAACTAATTCCACAAATAATAATTAAATAGTATCAATTATCCAATATATATATTTTTTTATATCTATAACGTTACAATAAAATTACGTCCACACTAAAATCTAAAAAAAAAAAAAAAAGTATAATGTAGCGCCCTTTAAACTTCCGCCTTAGGTAGGATCGAACTCTCAACCTTCTGTCATCTACGCCGCGACGTCAACCGCTAAGCCATGAAGTGCACACGATTAGTTGACGAAATATTGCTTCTATATACTCGAGCCATTCCGTAAATTAACAGTAATGTGGGTATGAGAGTTAGCAAATTTGTACCCACTCAGATTATTATTATTTTTTTAAATAAAATAAAAACCTTTTGTTTCATAGTCCCAAATTGCAAAATCTTCCAAAATATGTCCGGTTTGTCGTCTTCTTGATGGATCCCACTCACTATTGTACCATTCACAGAACAAAAGCAGCCGGGTCAAGTCAAATTCAGTTTGATAAAAGTTTCTCACATAATAGTCGAAAAACCAGCCAAAATCAACAATAATAATTGTCACAAACAATGTCACTAGACACTTGTCCCACAAACAATAAGGCTTCACTGTTTTTATATTCAAACTGCTGATATTTAATTTTAAAATAATTTGTGTTATCACTTAAGCCGCGTCCGCTACACGCCCCGCGCGCGTTCATCCGCGCGCGTTGCGTATAGACTGAGTTGAGATTGTATTTATTTTACTTACTACTCTAGATTGTCAACGGTGCACACCATGCCATCTGGATGGTCGCCAAAACAATCACCGCTATCCACTATTAACTAAGACTTCATGAAACTGAAAATAATTTAACTATATGATTAAAACTACATTGTATTCAAGATTGTACATTGATATTGAACAAGTAAAATTGAAAGGAGTGATGTAAAAGAAAATTGGGTAAGATATATGAGATGTAGCACAGGGAGATAACACACGCATAACCCATCCAATCACAAGGAGCACCGAGCAGAAAACTTATTATCGGGAGGCGGCGTTGCGTCACTCGAATAATGAGGAAAGCGTAACCGCGTCGTCTCTGGCCATGGACACCGTCCAGTCCGCTTCCAAAATACTACGTACACACCGTCCAGTGTCATTTGTAGACCCTCGAACTTTTAAAACTGAGATCATCGCGACGTTCATCCGTGAAATTGATTCCGAAGGAAACGAAAGACTAAAAGATAAATAAAAAAGGAAATACGAAAACACAAGCTAAGATTTGGCGTGAAATTGTTTTCAGCGCCCGCCCGCCGACGGTACCATGGCGGCGGCCCGGCTCGGGAATTTCCCAATTACTGAGTGTGAATGTATCTACTTGATTACGTAATGGATACTTTAGACATTCAACCGCCGGCATTATGAGGTTTTACTTTCGATGTAACGTAAAGTCAATTCAATTAAGTCAAAAGTTTCATTCATTCACTTGAATTTACAAAGATATCAGTGTGTTTTTATCACATAACTTCAGAAGGAAATTAGAAAAAAGATTAGTCTACGTGTTATGATGTTAATAATCATACACGATCCGAAAATATGTAGGTATCGGCCGGCCGAATTGGATCTTAAAACAGTGTGACATCTCATCCACTACGTGATCCATTTGCCGAAGTAAGAAGCAATCTCATTCAATACCCGACCGTCCCGCCCGGGCCGCCGCCGCCTTGCTTAGGGCTGCTAACAATGCGATACTTTGTGCGCTCCGTATCACGAAACGCAATAAAACTTTACATTCCTCTTTAACTACTTTCCCGTAGTTATCAGCGTGTGATACGAAATGGGGCATAAATATAGAACTACTTCTTGTTTGACTTTACAAGCTTTCCGAATTTTCTCAGTACCTATTAATCGAACTTTTAAGTTTGTTTAGTTATCGTATTATATAACGGAGATGATAAACAAAAAGATGATACATATTTTATAAGTTTACATGCGGTGAGAATGTATAATTTTTTAACATCTATAGGAAATTATCATGTTCTGCTATTATGAAGGATACAGTACCACAATGCTACAAAAGTCTGTGGTGAAGCATTAATAAATTTTGGTTTAAAGGCCATGACAGCCGTTTTTAAAATACAGCTGAGACTTCAACCTAAGTTTTAATGTGAACTGCGACATTAAAGCTATGTCTATGAGTTCATAACGTCGGGGATATTTACGCGTCTGTATGATGAAAGAAAATGTATATTTAATTCAAAGTAATAAAATCAACAAATTCTGTATAATTTTAAATAGAGTAACGATGATTATGAATTTCTTTCAGTTTGTAATCACAATAATTTTGAGATATCAAAAGTAGTTTAACTGTTAGCGACAACCCTACCTCAAAAGAGAGTATCGCTTTCCCCGATTGTATTAGATTCAGCTGCCCTTTTCATCTACATGTCGTTCTCTCTTTACCTTACGTAGGGGTCGCGACTAGTGGATGTGCCGGGGTCCTCACTCCATTTCCTATGAGTGATTACTGACAACTCATCGCAATAATTGACATTACTTGCCCTAATGTAAAAGGAATTTCGTTTGCCGATACGAATACAAATAACAGGTAACAGATCACTTAATGTTATTGGATCTACTTTTGAAGAATAACTATTTTCTGTAATTTTATTGGAATATTGTTTACGTATTGTTTTTTTGTTAGCAACGAAATCTATATTTTCATTCATACATATTTACGACCCTGACTTTTACTTTTTAAAATATCATGCCTATAATGTCAAATTAACTTTGTTTTAAGGTTTCCATTAAATATAGTTCAACGACACGAGGTTAACGACTTTAACAAAAAAAAAACATTTTCATCCAAAAACTCATCCATATTTCGCCAGAAACTATGAATATGATTATCCACGCGATTCAAAAGGCCATCATCCAATAAACCTAGCAGGTACCAAAGGTATCAAATCTTTTTCGTCCGTAGTGAAATTGAATATTTATCCGGGTAGTATCTCTATTCCGGAACAATTTTTATGTAGGGGGGAATACAATCTCAAGATATTTGGGAGGGCCACTCTACGGGGATATTGGCAAATACCTTGCCTACATTACCTTTATTGGCTCGCGACGTTGCGTGCTCGATCTGATCGTATCTCCGATTATGTGCGTATTATTCAATGTTTCTCAATGTAATTCAACTTGTACCCTATCTCATTGTTGCTTATTCATGAAGCCGTCTTTAATATCCGTTAAAATTCAATGCACTATTGTATTTCTCGTTATATGTATCAATGATTTCAATTTTAAATTAATTTTCAAGGATTTATTTCCTGGCCATTTTATAGACGAGAATGAGAACAATTTGTCTGGTTATTTATCCGGAAACCCCACGAAACCCCGGTTTCTGTGATTTACTATTAATCCCCGTCTGTCCAGAATATATTCTAGCTTCTTTTACTCCTTATAGATTGAGCACTACGGGCAAAACGTATTGTGCGCCCACAACGGTCGACATCGCCGGACTGTTTATTTCTAAGACGATATGAATGACGCCACTTACTGAGAAATTAGTCATATATTGCACTAGCGGTTTTTCTACCACTGAAACTGTAACACTTTTTATTGCTTAGATAAGTGGACGAGCTCACAGCCCACCTGGTGTTAAGTGGTTACTGTAGCCCACAGACATTTACAACGTAAATGCGCCATCCACCCTGAGATATAACCTCTAATGTCTCAAGTATAGTTACAACGGCTGCCCCACCCTTCAAACCGAAACGCATTACTGCTTCACGGCAGAAATAGGCAGGGTGGAGGTACCTACTCGCGTGGACTCACAAGAGGTGCTACCACCAGTAAGAACGTCAACACGTCCATACCTCGCCGTAGAAATACGCAAGGTGGTGGAATTTACTTCTGAAAGCGTACCAGTTGGTATGTAAGCAGATCGGTTACTGGGTTTGCATCAACCACGGCCACTTTATATATCGTTTTGGAATACGCAGTGATGGTTCATCATAATAGAAAACCTTTCGATTAAACCTTTTTGGGTTTCCTTTGGGCTGCATATCTTTGATACGATGTGCAGCTTAAATATAAGGTATACGAGTACTCTAATAATATATGGGGTCATTAAATTCATCTTAACGATGGTAGTGACATCTGCTATAAAAAATAAGTAGGGCGCCTGGGCGTAATAAAAAGAGGATTTTTGGCTATTTAAACGACATTGATATCAAATTTAAACTATTACATATTATATTATGTTCTTAAATGATTCTAAATTCATAATTTTTGTATTGAACTTTGTTTTTTTTACTTATTACTATTTATAATACATTTGCTTATTATACTCTTAAAATTAGAAAATTTTAGATTACCATTAACCATCAAAGTAATCGTTAGATATGTTTTACAGCTATTGCAAAGTTTTTATCGCGAGCTTTGAGCGCGACGACTGCATCGAGAAATTCCGTAACGAAAATAAAACCTAACACCCCCACTCCGCCTACCATGTAGCTTGCGTTCAACACATTCACACGTTGCGCTTGTGTACTGTTTGTCAATAAGCGCACGGCGTGACGTCGCACTGCATGCGCATCATAAAAGTCTGGTCATCTCTCTCTCATGCGGTCTAGCTTATGAGTGTGAAGGGGACAGTTAATGTTTTGTTTTTATTAATGTTTATAAATATAGCGTGGTCTTATTTTATTATTGTTTTAATATTAAATTATTATTGTCTAATTATAATTGCATAAATTGATAAAAAAATGCTATGCAATAGCTTTACCGCGGCAGTCCCCGAGTTTTTGTTGTTGTTGTATATTGTACGTCGTCTAAAACATCTAAAGCTACTGTGTAATTTAATTGCTTCGTTAGGCACGAGAAGGTGGATGCTAATCGTTATTTATAGTTAATAAATTGTCATATTCATAATGGCTGGAGCGGAAGGCGCATAAATTCGACGAGCGAGTGGCGGCCTGACTTGACACCTGTGATTGCATTTACAATGCTAATTCATGGCACAATATCACGTCAACGGATACTGCGCGCTTCTCGTTTTCACAATCGCCGCTTTACTATCACGCCGCACCCAAAACATCTTATACCACGCCCAAATATTTGTCATTACTTTTATATATTTGATTTATGCTCAGCAACAGCAAACAAGCAAGTTACGAGCGCGTTTATCAATGATATAACAGATGTGTTTGTAATTATAAATATCAGATGAATGATTGATGATTAAAATTTTTGTTAATAAAAAGATAAAAACAGAGGGCGAGTGGGCTGTTACATGTCGAGATAAGCCGGCGGATAAGCGGCCGCAATCCATTATCGAGCAGTTAATTGATAATTACTTTCTTCCATTACGCTGAACGAAAAACTCGGTGATTAACTCAAAATCGTTTTAACGAGTACAATGGGTCGAGCGTTCAATTAAAAACCCTTGTCGAATGTCGATAGCTTCGCAGAAAAGTGGAGTCGACGCTGACTCAATCTCGTATACATAGAATAAGGAATTAATCTCGTGCTGAAAGTTTTTAATTAAATACTCACCCGTTTTGTAATTAAAACATGATTCAATCGAGCACAATAGAGATTCGTAGCGCTTTCTAAAGAAATCTGAGACATGTTTCGATATTGCATTTAAGCATTCGATAGGATACGTTACGTGTTCTTTATGTATGAAATTGTCGGAAACGTTTTAAATGGTAAACGTTATGTCACATGCAACTAGTTCAAAAAGAGACCAGTGGTCGTCAAACTTTTTTGTTTCAGGGCCGGTAAAGACCATCTACACACTTGCGCCCTTTTTTAAAATAAATATCATCATAATGACCGGTCCTCCGATGTCTGCATCCGTGGGATTGACGCAACCTTCAGCAGGTCGCCGATCCGCTCAAAATAAATATATCTTCAACAAAACATAGACCAATTCAAAGTGATATTTATGTAGGTAGTCGCGAATAATGAATAATAATACTAGTATTGTATGATGAAAACGTTACAGCTTGGAAAGACTGACGTAACATAATATTCATTGTATTGTAAGTATATTTTTCTCTTCTAAAAAGGACATTATTGAAATGTTCAAAATATGTTCTTATTTTCCTTTTCTCGTTATCGCTGGTAAACATAATCATATCAGAACTAAGATTTAGATAAGCTAAAGTTAGCTAAATTATCGAAGTTCTATCTTAATCTTATACCCCCGTCAAATTATAAATTAGTTTTAAGTACAATACTTAATATTGTTCTTATATCGTGTCATTGAAATTTAAAAAAAAACTATGTTAAACTAATGGACTATCTGAAAAAAAACGTAACGATAAAACCTCGTCAATAGAGCAGCCAGCACACACACAAAGACAAAAAAATTTAATCGATTGATAAACAAAAGAGAAATTCTATTCTATTATTTTTTTTAAACTATTTCCAGTAATATAACATTTTATTTATGCTTATTTCTACATAAACATGTGTGCAAGAGGATCAATAGAAAGGACGTAACAGAGAACCTCAGTTAGCAGTCACATATAGGATTTGGAATTGAGTATATCTTAACTTAGGTCCGTCGGAATTGGATCGATTAACTTTTTCTAAATTTTTCTTACGGCCTTTTTCAATTGTGTCTATAGAAAGTAATTTAAATTAGGTACAATAAAAACTATCCCGGTGTATCCCAAATTAACTTAATTAAGTGATATGATTCAATATACTATGGAATGATTTTATTTTCCGTTTTACGCAAAACTTTCTTGTTTTGTCATTTAACAAGTGTCAGTGATTGGTTGATTAAAATTTCGTTTAAATTTTGTATTATAGTACTATCGCTAGATCCGTGTTTTCAAGGAATGCTATTTATTTTTTAAACGACTAACATAAAATTACCATCGTTCACTTTCAAGTATTCACAAAACATTTCAGTTATACCTACAGGGTCCAAAGATAAATTAGTTTGTTATCAAGTAAAATTATTTAAATATGTCAAAAAAAAGCTTGGCCATGCAAGAAAGTCGCCGCTGTTGCATACTAATTTAAATACATGGGGAAAAAATCTAGTACGTCGATAGTTCCGATTCAGGGCCTTGAATTATTGACTATGCCGCACTTTGAGGACCACGGGCCCGGAAAATAATATATTCGCGGTATGTTTTAACGCGTTTCGTATGTAGATTAGTTTCGAATGGCGAACCTAAACGAAAGTAATCTTTTCCAAAGTTATAGTACCGCGGGTGTTTATCGAATCACATCGTGGAACATGTTTAGCTAATCGAGTGCGCTCCAGCCGTCCGTGGCTGCGGGCTACGCTCTCGGTACCCGACAATGTACATTTGAGTGTAATTTAAATGCATGTACATTACCTATACACGATGCCGTAATATCGAAATTCATCATTTCTCAACCTTATTAGTGTTGCGATTCAGCGAGTTACTTTTTTTTATTTTTTATTGCTTAGGTGGGTTGACGAACTCACGGCCCACCTGGTGTTAAATGGTTACCGTAGCTCATAGACATCTACAACGTCAATACCGCCACCTATCTTGAGATGAGTTTTAAGGTCTCAGTATAGTTACAACGGCTGCCCCGCCCTTCAAACCGAAGCGCATTACTGCTTCACGGCATAAATAGGCAGGGTTACTTAAAAAGGAGTTACCTACTTAAAAAACGTAGCGTATCACTCGGAATAGTAAGTTATATCGTTTTAAATTTTCCCGGTAATTAAAACTATTATTTGACGGGTTCTAAAAATTCTGCTAAGAATCCGATTAATAGTGTTTATGAAGTATTGTATGTTACGTAGACGTTTTAAATTTTGACATCGAATAATTTGATAGACAGCGGCTAGCTCCTTGCATTGCTGACGTTTATTAGCGATGGTAACTGCTTACCTAGTGGGCCGTTAACTGTCCCTCTGTTAAGGTAATAAAAATATACTAAGGATGTTTTGTATAGGTTATTTTTTTATGGAGAGCGTCCCCTAAGTTAAAGTATTTTATTTCCTTACTTGATTATCTTAGAAGGGTTATTTTAGTAATAATATGCAGCAACGCGTGCGGTTCTTTTATGAGCACAAAATGGAAATTATAAGTATTAATAATTCACATATCACCATGAAATACTTTGAACGTGAAAACTAAAAACAATCAAATAAATGAAGAATGTACATATTATGTCTATCTTCCAAATAACGACCTTCAAATCCATTTTGTACTCCAAAATTATAAATATTGTCAATCAGCTACATAAAATTTAGGCATATTGGATAAAATTAGAAAAGTAGCTTTACTAAGTTCAAGATAACTAGATGATGACCGAGCTTTGCTCGGTTTTTTTTTTGATAACGCCATCTTGTTGTGTCTTTAAAGCGGTTAGTTGCCCTCAATTAAGAAAAATAGTATGATTATTCGCCAATAGATGTCGGGAAACGTTGATTATTGAAAACACGAATAAAACAACATTTTCTGAAAATAAATCGTAGCTGGATCGATTTATCGCTCCTGAAATGCCCTGTATACGAAATTTTATGAAAATCGTTGGAGCCGTTTCCGAGATTCACATTATATACATATATATTAATATACAAGAATTGGTCGTTTAAAGGTATAAGATTTTGGTATTTAGTAAGAGAAGACTTTCGATGAGTAGTCCAATAAATGTCAGCTATTTTATTTCTTAAATCTTAAAATATCTCAATAAAACTTCAAGACGTTTAATTCGGCCATTTTAAATGAATCACAGACCTTATATCCCGGATTTCTTCACGGATTAGTTCGCTGCGCGCTCAACATAAATTGTGAGAGAAAATCATCTGCAGAATTCCAATAATGGGGTGCTGACGTACAAATTTATGTCATATTGAACATTTCACATATTTCAATACGTGCATAATATGTGGTGGATAAAGTTGGCAGGGCGCTTGTGAAGTGAGCCGACGCAGGTCGATAGTCCTATACATTTCGGTCGCAAAATAGCATGCGTTCAGATTTTAAGGTTAAGATATTTTTTATTCATATTTTTTTTGTCTACCTAAAGTATTCACCAGTATCCTCGAGGGGCTAATCTAGCTCCGCCGTGATTGGTTCTTTTGTCCATATCTAACAATTCCCGTTACAATACACTGTAAATTGTTTTTGCTTCGGTTCGTCTAACTAGATAGGTAAAAGGAACACTGTCCATGCAAATCAAATCTTGTATTAATGCGTATTTAAATTATTAAAGTTTTTTTTGTATCGTATGTGTAGGCTTATGAAACATACACAATATGTCAACAATATTAGTTCTGGTACGTTCTGTAAGAAGAGCCCTAGCCGACAGCCGGAACCCTCATAACTTGAGTTATACCCGCACTTGTCCAGTATTTATATCTACTAAAATCCCAGTACGTTTTATCAAGTAGCTTAGCGACAAAAATAACTATTAAACGTGACGTCATATATACGCACAGTAAAAATATCGTAATAATAGCGTGTCATGTACAACAATGGATTTAACAGGAATAAGAAAATGTTTCATAGCAACGTGCTAATGGCGCATACAATGCTGTGATGTCGCTAATGAAGTCATTTCGGCAAAAAGTATAAGCTTTAGTGCGAACGCCTTTTGACAACTACATGAAAATTATATTTTCGTATAAATAAGTCCATATATGTTCTATATGTAATCAATGTGACCTTCCTTAATTTTGAAGACAACTAAAGAATATAAAACGGTGGAGTCTAGTACAATTTACCGCACACTAAAGTATAATGTGCGGTTTTATCGTCAGTAGCGATATTTACCAGGTAAATCATAAGTAAACGATAAAGAATCAGAGAGAAAAAAATTAGATTAAGGTATTTCTTTTAACATAACGTAGGTACTTCTATTGACAACATGTCTTCTGTTTACTAATGATATTAACCTCTTCAGCGACGATTTTTTTAAAGTGCAATAAACATGAATTTAATTTGATCTTCATTGCAATTAGTTCGTTTTATATTGAAAATAATTTAATAAGTCAAAAAATAAACAAAAAAATTAGTGAATATTGATTTAAAAAATATATATCAATATATGTGGCTATTTAGCGCAGAGTTACATTAAAATTTATATACAATAAAAAAAACGTACACAAATATGCCAATGTCCTTGAAGAGGCTAACTATGAAAAAATACGTTCATCAAACCCATAGAAGATATAGTTTTAAAGTAAAACCTGGTGGTAAGCCGGCACGATTTTTATAATATCACCATTCAATACAATTGAGACTTTCAACCTCATGGCTCCAGGTAAACGGCGACATTATAACATTGTTATACGGAGTAGACCAGGAGCTCGTCTGCCCATCCTCAACGAAATGATTGAACGATATAATGATGGACAGATGGTTTTCTTCCTGTAGCGAGAACGTTATTGTCTCGTGCAATTTAACACTCGATCCAATCGAGGTCGATAGGGGAGAAGCAAGTTTGAAAATTCTAATAGTTACTGAAGACAAAAAAACGGATAGTTATCTAAAGATTTTTTTTTAAGTGAAACTTCTTTATCGACGTAGGGAGGATAAAACGTATGTAACGTTTTTCGGTTACGCGCCATCTTAATTTCTTCAGTTACGCGCCATGTTTATTTTATTTCTATTTAGTTTGTTATTAGCAGATGTCGCTGCACGTAAATTTAACAATTCCTGAATCGCGGTGACGAGATGTTACACAGTTGATAGACGTTCTCGTATTTCTCTTGCTAAATCATACCTACCTGGCGTCGGGATACCGTGAGAATGCAGGCGGTTCCCCGGGGTGCGGCTGCTCCATTGCACTGCGAAGTGGTTGACCCTTGCGCTTATTTTTATATTTTATAAGTTTCACTTCTACCGTGTGTGACTTGCACACACACACATTTTTTAATTTACGATTGTATCAGCGTAAACAATTGAAGAAAACATTAAAAGTGATGCAATATATAGTTTTCATTTGACTAATTTCAGCACAATAGAAGGACTCCAGCGTGATTGCTAATTAATAATTTATTGACGGCTACAAATTGTAGCAGACGTTGCGTAATAACTAGTTGTATTTCGATCACGTTCCGTATGGTCGAGACTATCGTGAGCTCACTTGTTCCATAAACAGGCTGCCGTATTTTTCAATCAGAGAGCTGTCAAAGCGTTCTGACACCCTCATCCCATCGGCTCGCACTCGCCGAGCACCGAAATTGGTTTTCTACATTCAATCCATACAAAGTTTAATGTTATTCGTTCGCGATATCACCGGGATGCTGCCGATGTTTACCGACGCGCCAAATCATATTGGATTTGCAAACTTTTGTTTGCGGACTTTATTTCATTTCGTTGTTAGTTCAGGCCGAGAGAATGTAATTTTAGATATTGTCCTCTCAACAATGTTTTGAATAAGACTGTTATATTTACTTTAGGTGGGACTTGAAGATTTTATTAAAGCTGCGCAATGACGAATGCGCAGTATTATCTGCGTGCATATCGCACAGAGTGCAAGTTACAAATTACCAGTGCCGGATATCAGAGTACGTGGTGTGCCGCGGCTCCGTTTGGAGTAGAGGCTAGAGTGTGCCCGCAAGCGTTTATAAATTGAAGGGCTGGTACCTGCAGCTTAATACACCGCCGTTTCCGGTTCATTTCCGGGCGGCGCGCGCGGCGCCGGATATTGCTTTTAAGGTTGCGCCGCACGCCAGCGCTCCGCAGTACACACTAGCAATACATTTTGAAAGACCTGATATTAGCCTTCCCATTCACTAATGACTGGTTGGAAACCACGGATTAATTTAGTTGTTTAAATAAATCTCTTTCGAACCGTAAATCTAATATATTCATATTGAGTCTAAAGGAATTTATTTTTTATTCAACGAATAGAAAAAATATAACCTCTTTGATTTCGCCCGGAAATTAAATTTTCCCTTAAGCTTTAAAGTTTAATTAAGTAAGAGCACGCGAGTGCACAGTGGCCGGTTGAAAGCCGGGAGTGGGTTGAACGCAGTCGGTTACGCATCGGAATCGCGATTTGATGGACATTCAATTTGAAAACGATACGGTGGATTGCTCAGTAATTAAGACCCGCCGCTTTATTGATAATAAAATTCGTATCCATATGAACGAGCGTGAATATAAAATTGTTTTCGTCTAATTGTGTTACAAATTTTAACGGTAAAATCAAACCAGTACTTTTTTTAAATTGCCTTCAGTATTTTATTCTAAATGACTTCAAATATAATTAAAAAAACTATATTAAAACACAATCAATATCAATCTGAACTAAATATTAAAACAATCATGTTTGTGCTGGTAATCCCAGTCGGGATATTAGGCCAGTGTAGTAAATTATCGTATCGGTCATTGTCAATACGCGTGCTAATTTTAAAATTAATCGATCATAGTGAAGTTGATCAAAACTACATTGAAATATTCCATTACATAGGCAGATACAGGCTAAACTAATAAAACCGTGTTAAAAGCGATTTTTTTTTATTCGGAGTGTATATATTTGTCTACGTTCGTTCTAGGCACATGTTAGGTTAAAATACAGTATAATAAGCACATTGTAGCCTTCAGACAAAATTAATCTGCTAGTAATAATAATAAAACCTGAATGTAAAAAATACGTAGTTTTATATTAATTTAACTTTGAAAAATAAAATGAACACCGTGTTGGTCTGGTGAAGTTAATGGTGATAGGTCTGCATCATGACGGGAATAATGACCCAAATGCCACGTGCATTTCCCGATCAAAACCTTACTTTTGACCATTGTATGAAAACTATTTGTATTCTCATTCATGATGGTTATGACAAATCTAACGAAAATTGTAAACAAATCTACTTCGTCGTTTGTATGAACAAGCAGTATAATTATAAACTAAAAGGTACGCGTGTAACTTGGTACACAAGAAAGAAGTGAAACTTCTTTTGAGGTGTGTAGTATTATGGTTTCCTTCATTTTTCATTCTTATATCAATTTTCCCTTGTAATAGGGAATACCGTGTATAAGAGAAACGACCTCTTTACCATTTATATATATTTTAAATTATATTATATAGTTCTTTTTTTAAGTCCTTCATTAAACATCAAATATAAGATAGTTAATGTGTTACTGATCTACAGGAGCAATGAGAAACTAATAACAAACCATCTAGTGGCCGACGCCCGTAAACAGAATGTGTATAAGAGAAACGACCTAGCTCGCTTTCTCCCTCTCTCCGCGGTCGAGTGTTTCGCGAGACGATCTGTCTATTTTCTCACTCTCGCTCTTCCTAAATTGTATCTTTTCTCTCTAGCCGTTACGAATCTGTCGCGAGTTAAATTTTACTCTCAATGCGCCTAAATAAGTTTCACTTCCAACACAATATTATTAGTTTGTTGATGATAATTTATGCAAATCTGACCTGAGTATTCGATAAAGTATTGCCTACATTTTGGGTACACTCAATCATGTTTAAATGTCGTCTGAATTAATATTACAAAATGACTAATGCGTGTTTCGTGTTCTTTCCGGTGTTAATGATTACCATGTGTTTTATTATAAAGTCGTGTAATTTAACAAAAACTCTAAGAGGTCATGACGTAACCGAAAGGCTTGTTTGTGGCTTCAATTTATATCTATATATTAATACGTGAAGCAAAAACTTTGTATCCCTTTTTACGAAAATTGCGCGGACGGAGGAGTATGAAATTTTCCACACTTATAGAGAATACAGAGAAGAAGTGCACAATGCTAATATTTTTTTTAAATAATGCATAAAAGATACATTAAATCAATAAAGAAAACATTACACACACTACACACCATGTATTTGACGCAACACGCATGCATACTATTTATTGTCAAACTTTTGTTCTTGACGTCTGTGGTCAAATTGAGAATAGATTAAATATTGTTTGTCTTAAAAAAAAATTATAGTGTAGCCTTGGCGAAATTTGTAATTATAGAAGTATAAAATACAATCATAATAGTGTACAAACTTACAATTCCAATTAATTATAGTCGAATTTCGACTACTGCGGGACCTCTAGTTATTGTAACTTTACAAAATCGCACTAAATTCATTTAAGTTTTCGTAAAACTAATATTTGAACGTCGTCGATATTGTTCTATTCAATTAATTCCATATGAATGTAAACTTATTTAAATGTAGCCATGCAAAACTGTTTCTTTGTGACATGACAGTTTTACAAATACTAAAATAATGATAAAAGGAAATTTAAAAGCAAACTAATTAGCATAGTTTGGCAACAAAAGAGTATAGTAAGCGGTTTTATTTAAATAATTAATAAAACGTTTTTTTACGAAATCAACAAATTCAAGCCTAATTTGAATAATCTACACATACCTATTCCGCATTTTTCATTTAATTAAAAGTCCAATGTGACTATCAAATAAGTCTGTCGAACAAATAAATATCGAATCCAATTATCATTGATGTATTATAATTTTTTCGTAAATAATAATGTTTTGTAAATTAATATATATTAGAGAATAGGTAAACCCGTCTTATCGGCTGTCCCGATTCCGCTGCATTAAATCGCTTCCATTACTTTAAGTAGAATTCGATGTTTATGTCAAACGCGCCAGCGATAATATCGCAATTTATTTTATTAACACATTCCGTCTAATGGTCCACAGGTCGAGAGACGATTTACTCAGTCCAGATTTAACTACTATGTTTAACAGTTAATTCAATATTATCTTTCATCTAATTGGTTTAAATTAATGTGTCCTCAATTAAACTAAACATATAAAATACTTAACTTAATATGATATTTTCATATTAATTTACAGCATTGGTAAGTGTTTTTAGTAAAATGTTTTAATTAATATATATCGCAGTATTAGGTTAGTTAGTGTGGCAACCGTACGATAATGTCCGGCCTATTTCTGCTGCTTTGATTGTTTATCAATTTGACTTTATGAAATCCAGTATGAAAGACGGGAAATCTGTTCATTGAGCCCGATAAGATTGAAGCGTTTAGATTCGAGGGTGCCCTTGGCATCTTGTTCTTCTTGAAACTGCTATCAAGGAATAATCACTATAATCCGTTTCATCAGGAATTACGTGTATGTATGGAGTAAAAACAAATATCAACAATCAGTCTGTTCTGTAGTTATGTCTATCTGCTATGCGTAGATCACCTAGGTGATATGATAGTAGTGATACGGGTTCGGCACAGTTTTGAACGTGACTAACAGGATCGACCTCATATTTGAATTTGTATCCACCGGCCGAGGTGACCTAGGTATAGGTTTGACATTAGCACATATCTCTGAGACCTTGTTCGGACTAGGCGAGTATTTTAGTCGAGTACCGAGTAATTTAGTAGCTAAATGTGTCTGAGCACCAAAAATTTAGTCGAGTAGGTTAGTAAATAATTTAGTCAAGTCAATCCATTTTGTTCTATTTTTTCGGGCGAGTAGCGAGTAGTTTAGCCGCTAAATTACTCGGTACTCGACTAAAATACTCGCCCAGTCCGAACAAGGCTTAAGTACCTAAATCTCTCTCTAACTTAATACTATACCCAGAACAAAATCTGTGCTATATAATGTAGGTATTTTTTTAAACATTCCACAATTTGACATGTTTGAATATTAAAGCAATAAACTAAATTCATTCACTATTAACAGTTTCTCCAAAGATTACGTTTTGCATAATAAGTTTTTACGAAACAGCAACCCACGCTGTATTATGTTATAAAAGGGGATTTGAACAATAAATTAATCGATTAGGTCTATCTATCTTCGGGATTATAGTATCATTAGTAATAATTTGAACGAACTTATCGCAATATTATTTCGTTAAAATTAGATATTATATGTTTCGAAACTCACAGAAAGCTCAGATAAATTTGAAAATATTGTTTTTGGAACAAGTTCATAGTATTAACCAGACAAATATGATGATATGCAAATATATTTGTGGCTCTATACTGAAAGTCAAAAACGGCACTGTGTCATCAATTTATTTGCTATTCACATTTCGTGGGCTTAAGTGTACGGTTTTTATTAATTAAGGCTGTAGGTAGAACATACGACGCACCCGATGGTAAGTAGTTACAGTCGCTCATGGTCATCAGCAATGGAGCACAGCAAAGTCGCTACTGGTTAGCAACATTTTACCAATTATTGACCATTTATTTAGTTTAACTTACGCTTAAAACAAAACTATGCTATTAGTATCACAGTATTGTCTGCAGTGGTCACTAGTTTGTAGGAAATGACAAAGAGAAAACCTTTCACCGATATTGAAAAATATCCGGAATGTCGTTCTTCGGAATTTGGTTATATGCAAGCTTATTAGGTATTGTCATTTAGTTTAAGGTTTTTCCAGATTTATTTTAATCTATGACAACTACCACTACACTCACTAATAACAACGTTTATTACAGTCAAGAAACGAAGCCTGTATCGAAACATGGCAATACTAATATAACAATACTTCTTGAAATATTTTTTGTTCAGTAACAAATCCTTTTAATACGATAATATGGCTCTATCTTTCGTCTACAGTCACACACGACCCTCGTGTGCTAATTGAATTTAAGGAATAAAATCCAATCGCCCCGATTCTTTATTATTCAAGATCCAATTTGGATAAGGTCTGATCGGTCCGCGCGGCGAGGGGCAAGAGGAGCGGGCCGAGAGGGGCAGTCGAGAATAAAATTGGTTTGTCACTCAAAACATAGGGCTATCTTAGGTCCGATATGAAACTGTATTCGCTCCTTATTTTGTTTATCGTTTTTATTTTTATTATATCTTTTATGAAATTCAACAATTTATTTTAAATAGTTACGGTGGGTTTTCATGAATAGCGTGCCCACGCATCGTTTTATTAAAAAAATACGAAACAGTTTTAATAATTACTATCATTAAGTTTTATACGTTTACTGTTTATATTATTTTTCTTTAGTTGCCGTTTTCCTTTTAGTCATATTTAATATTTTTAAGATTTATTGTAAACTAAGTTTGATCTGAATTGAGCTTCGATCAACAATTGATGATCGAAGAAATTGAGGATCTAATTTTAGTAGTGTATTATGAGAGTTTTGGGAGAAGAGTTGCTTTTCCACCGACCTGTTTCCGGACCGCCAAATCGATCCACGCGGTTCTTGTAAAGTTGAAGTGTGGCGACAGGAGTCTCACTTGAGTAAGTAACCGGTATTCGTTCTGCTTCACGGAGGATGGCGGCGGAAGGAAGAGCTTGTCACCTCAGCCACCGTCGACCAATGGTACACAGACGGCAATAGGAAGCACAAATGCTGCATCCAAAAAAGAACTCGCTTGTGTTTACAATGTTAGGGTTGATCAGTACCACATGTGGAGTTTTGAGTAAGCATCGAGCTACGTGCAGCCTCGTAATTATATAATTTGGATGGACATCAAGAAGGTCATCAACCACCACTTTTATCGATCGCTCGCACCAACTGATTGAGCTCGGTTTTTTTGTGACTTTCATGTGACCTTTCATGAGACCACCGAAGGATTACTGTTCCATCAAACGTCTACGCTACGAAACGTCAGATTTTATATCGTTAGGAGATTCATATTTCAGTGGAAACTAACTCCCAATCTACTCATTAGGCTAATTCGGATACCCCAGGATTGATCCCACCCCTCGTTTACCCACCCGCCATCAAAAACATAATGTATTTATATGCTAACAAAGTAAAATTTCCTCTTTTGAAAAATAATGTTATTATTAAACGTATGATGTTTTCGAATACACCGTGCTCACAGTACGCTGAGAGCCCACGGTAAGATGAATAGCCCATTATCGAATAGTATTATATCATGCGCATAATACCCGCTCGTATTAATCCGGCGTGATCAAAATGCGTACTTCAAGTTCATTTTATGACCGCGAAACACGTTGACTTTGACATATCGGTCTTCTTTAGTCATCAAATACTTGCATTAGAGAGATATAAAATGCGCACACGCAGTCACCGCAGTGAATTGCTTAATTACGTTTCCTGCTATCTGAAACATAAAAGCGTCTCAATGGGCATTTGTGACTTCAATTAATTACTTATTTTCTTAGATATTATGTGACACGCAAAAAGAGGTATTTCTGTATTTTTGAGGTTTTTTTTCTTTAGATTTCAACTTAGACCAATATTTGTTCTCAGCTGCGCTTAAGTGCTAGGTAAATATAAAACTAAATAAGTTTAATGGCTTCTAGACCTTTACAAACACGTCAGTTTAGAAATAAAGGATATAAACAGTGAACTGTACGCATAAGGGTGAAACCACAAAATTAATAGCAAACAAACAAACAGTAGATTCTGTGTGTACTATACTGATCACTATCGCATAAGAGTGATTGGAGTGGGGTGACTTTGCTCCGTCAACTGCATGTTTTTTTCCGATAGCAATACCTGAACAAATTACAAAGCATTTGTTTAGATGAAATATTTTTGGCCGAAAACTTAAAAGCCGTGAAGTTGAAATTTATCGAAGTCGTCGTGGCCTAAAGGATAAGACGTCGGGTGCAATCGTATCTAGCGATGCAACGGTGTTCGAATCCCGCAAGCGGGTACCAATTTTTCTAATCTACATAGCAAATGTTCATGATTGACTTCCACGGTGAAGGAATAACATCGTGTAATAAAAATCAAACCCACAAAATTATAATTTGCGTAATTACTGGTGTTCGGACCTCTTGTGAGTCCGCGCGGTTAGTTACCACCATACCGCCTGTTTCTGCCGTGAAGCAGTAATGCGTTTCGGTTTGAAGGGCGGGGCGGCCATTGTAACTATACTGAGACCTTAGAACTTATATCTCAAGGAGGGTGGCGCATTTATGTTGTAGATATCTATGGGCTCCAGTAACCACTTCACACTAGGTGAACTGTGAGCCCGTCCACAGCTATACGCAATAAAAAAAATTTACAGATGTTAAATGAATGATGTTGTATAAGAGAAAACTTACACAAAATTTTATTAATATTAAACTTTGTCTAATTCGCAACACCAAAACAATACAACTGTAGTGATGGCAGCCTTTTAATGTAGTAATGAATTTCGTTAATATCGTTCCAAATTATTAACACTTTATTGAAAAAATCGATAAAATGTTCTACTTATCATCTATCTACATTCATAGATGAAGCTTATACTTTGAAACTTACACATAGTAAATATGTAGGCATAAAGCAACGTTATCGCTTGCATTGCGACCACGCTCTTATTCAATCTCGTGCACAAACTGACGTGTAGCATAATATTATTAAAGCTCAGAAACTAATAAGCGGGTGTATAGTTGAATATGAAACGATCATTGAATGCGCGGAAATTAAATAGCCGCTCATATCCGGACGGTGAAGTGTGCCGTCGTGTTCACTCTCGCACACGTCGGCTCCCCGCCAACTGCTCACAGTGTGTGCACTACCTAATCGAATGTAAACAATACCACTTTTGATGTGTAATACGGTGGACCGCAATTTCGTTCAATTTCAATTGTGCGATCGGTCTGAAAGAAGCCATTACCGTCACGTCGCTTGTGGACTTCGGTAATAGTAGAGCCTAACCTGCTTCCTACCACTAGATTCTTTGGAAAAAATGTCATTTGAAAATGGACATGGAGGGATTTTGTACATGGTGCGTGCCGTTGATTTAAAATTAAATTTTCTATTTTTTTTACCTTGATGGGTCACGGCACAACTGGTGTTAAGTAGTTACCGAAGCCATAGATATAACCATAGATATAACCTAAATGCCGCCATCCGTCTTGAGTCATGAAATGCGCTCCAATTCTCAGTTTTACAGTATAACAGTGGGCCCAACCTTCGAACCTCACCGCGTTACTGCTTCACGGCAGAAATAGGCAGGGATGTGGTACACACTCGTGCAGGTATGATTTTTAATACATGATTTTATTCCTTCACCGTCGAACTCATATGTAAGCAATTATTGAGTACTTATTTCATTGGAAAAATTGTTATCCCATCTGCGAGATTCGAGCATCAGCAGAGTCGCAACACTCAATACAAATATACTGTGCGTCTTATTCCTTAGGATGGGCGACTTATACTCTGTACTAAGATGGACATAGGAGCTCAGGGCACATGTTTTGAAGTTAAGTACTAGCCTATTAATGGAAAATTTAACAAGAATACTGCTATTTAAGATAAAAGATTAAAGCCATAATTGCGTTTCCTAGACTTCGAACCGGGACGCGTTGTTTCGCGGCAAATACGTGCAGAACGTCGTTACTATACAAACACCAAATATTTAAGAAGAATTCAATTTTGGAAGGAAAAATTTATTAGGAAATATTTAAAAAAAAACAAGAACATCCTCAGCGCAGCACTAGTGTTAGCAAATCTTCTCGGTGTGAGACCGTGAGCTCAACTAAACGTCCGCGAGTAGTCAGAATAGCCCCCCCGCCCCGTAAGCTACTAACGATTAGGTACGAAAAAAAACTTCCTACTACGGACAGTAGACAGAATAGAACTATGAGTAATATTTGTAAATAATGTAAGAAAACCAGGTTACGATCCCGTATCTAATATAAATTATGGCTATTTTATTTATATACAATAAAAAGAGAACTAGTTCGTTTTAAATGGAAAAATATTAAAATACATTTTAAAAATGCAAAACACGACGTGCCGACTCATTTTAATGGACCAAACAGAACAACAAGAATCTTTATAAATTGATATTTAAATGTTATTGTGAGTCAACTTTAGTATTTAATTAATGATATATTTATTCTGAGGTAAATAACCAAAAAATATAATTGGTAATGTCATCAAAACGACGTTTCGTTTTTTTTTTTTTTTTGCTTAGATGTGTGGACGAGCTCACAGCCCACCTGGTGTTAAGTGGTTACTGGAGCCCATAGACATCTACAACGTAAATGCGCCACACACCTTGAGATATAGTTCTAAGGTCTCAGTATAGTCACAACGGCTGCCCCACCCTTCAAACCGAAACGCATTACTGCTTCACGGCAGAAATAGGCGGGGCGGTGGTACCTACCCGTGCGGACTCACAAGAGGTCCTACCACCAGTGGACACAACGAATGCACAACGAAGGTGATATTTCAAAACACAAGCTTTCAAAACTGTGCATAATAACTTGTTTTTTTCATCACAATTTACCCAATTAACGGACCGCTAATTATTGATTAATGAATCAAGCTCGAATTTACAATTAAGATAAGAAACATATACAATAATCATTAATTTAATTAAATGCTTGTTATTTACGTTTATGACATAAGCTGCTTATACAATAATAATGATTTTTTATTAAGTTCTGCATGCGGTTTTTAAGATTTTTCTTTCATTTTCCTTGTTTAGTTATTTAACGAATGAAATTCCTACAAAGAAGGACATTAGATGATTAATATGACATTTAATGCTTCTGGCTTAACTTTTTTCAATTTAGCGAAATTTTAGCTCTATTTTTTTTCGATTCAATATCTAAAGAATCGTTCCTACTAGTCAGGGTGAGGCAATTAGGAGTGTTACGAAGCAGTGGAACGTTACAGTGTACAGCCGAGCTCCTCAGTTCGACTCTTGACTGTCCAATTAAATTCCCTCGCGGAGACGACGTACTACCTGAAGCCACCGAAACAACACCATCTCGTAATTGCGTGAACCACTTCAAAACAAACCTTCGCTTTTTGCTCCGCAACTAACAATGGAATCATGTCAGACACTGCAAGAATTCTCCTTCATTTAGTTCCTTCACTATGTAGCCATTGAGTTGTTAATTAAATTCACATAACAAAACCGGCACTCACGATACTGTTTGAAGCCACCTTATTGTCTAGATATAAAGACTATTTCACCACGCTCGTAACTTAACTGCCTGTACCGATGTTGCTTCTTGTTTAATTACAACAATAGTGGTCCCTAATGAGAGTTTGCGTTAATAAGCACTGCAAAATGTAATCAACATGCCTCGTCGGTCTAATGAGCTGAGTTCCTGGCAAAAACAACCAGCGTGTACGTTTCACTGGAGATTAATTAGACGTTGTACCTATTTGGTAGCTGACTAGCTCAGGTTGTCCCAGTCTTGCCGGAGGGCATCCGTGTAACGTAGTTTCATTACCTTGTGATTAACATTTTACTTAGAAATCGCAATTCGAAACTATGAAGGCAAACTACACTAAGGTGTATTGAAACTGCAAAGTAACAAAGCAGCTAGGCAACTTCACCTTTCAAAACTTCTATTGATAAAAAGTGGTAAACGTCGTTAACTTAATAAGTACATTTGATTACGTTGTACCTAGCTACCCCATTAAAACTTAACGAGGGGCAACTCCGGGGAAAATAACTAACCCAATTTCCCTTTGCCGGGAAATCATTAAAAGTCTTAAAAGGGTCTTTTCATATATTTTTTTTACCCTGGAGCGTACGTACAAATAAACACATTTTTACATACTCGAACAAACAATTCTCGTAACGAGGTGGGAGCGTAACGAGCAGGAGAGGACGCGGGCGGCAGGCGGTGACCAGCGCCCGCACAGACCCGCTAATTGGAAGGATGTGTCCGGAAATGTGTCTCGTTACATGCGCCGGCTCCCAGCGCGCTCACTCAACTGCTACTCGCATTTATCAAAATTCGACAATCTCAAATCAAAACTATTGTTGCCGAAATACTTTTTAGAACGAAGTTCCTTATGGAACGATGCGGTGGGGTACCCTAACCGGGAAAAAACGTCCGTAACGTAAGATTTTTATTATTTACGTATAGTCTTAGTATGATGGCTATACAGTGTCTAATGTATAGTCTACGTGATGACGGTTATTATTATTTCTATGATAGAACATAATTATGCTTAATTATTATTATTAATATAAATAACTGTTTCTTTGTATATTATTACTATATGTTTTTTTATAAATTATTGTGAATCAAATAAAGTTGATAACTTTGTAAAGTATTTTTTTATCAATAAAAAAATCATAGCATCATCATCAAAAAAATCATACCTCGAATAGAACATAAAAATTAATATTTTTATAATAACGAACTTCGTTCCTATCCGGTGTCCCACGACACCACACATCTTTTTTTACTTTTTTATAACACATTAAAAGTCATTCGCGCTAGATCAATGACAACACAGAAGCTACATTACACCCATTCCCCAATTATAGGTCATATTAATTTAATAGACTTTCCAATTAGTGTTGGTAGCATAATTAATGGATGTATGCTGTGTTAGTGTCGGATACAATCTGATTTGAGACTCGTCAGCAATTACCAGCGAATACAAAATACGCTGGATTCCGCGTAATTGCTGAGAATATTACGGCACTGAACTTAATTGTTCTCGACTTAATTAATTAAGCTTTTGTTTGAAACTAACAGCAAAGTGTAGACTTGGCAATTCTAAATTGGATCTTGTAATTACCCTACCCTCCCTTTTGCCGAAACTGTCTACCTACTTTCAATTATGGGCCAAGCTTTGTTAATGAAATTAATATAATTGGAACACAATGTGACGCCTATTCTCATTCGTACAATCAATTACAGTACGATAATTAATTTAAAAGCAATTCGTACCAACACAGTACATAATAAGTTACTTTTAATTAATTTTGATACAATCGTTTACCTACATAAATAATTTAATAATAATTAATTAACTTATTCTATTAAAATTGAGAGTTCGATATTAAGCTCAAATGTTGGCAGACGTCGGCTTTCTCGTAATGGTGTCTATTTTATGAGCTTATATTGTTCGAAATTAAAAAGTTTTTGTTGTATAGTAAAGTAAACTAACAATTTATATTTTAGAAACCTTTAATAAATTTGTAATGTCTCCATATATTCCAGTAATAGTAGTGCAGTGTAATAAGCTAATAATAAGATTTAAGGATAAAATTTAAATTAAGTATAAGATTTTTATTCGTAACATATAAAATCGATTTTTCTTTTCGACTTGAACTCTGTTAATTACAAATAAACCATTGATATTTATTTAAGAAAATAATAAATTCCGAATTCCCAATTTTAGGATGCTTTGATTGAACTAGATTTTTTGAGTAAACTTTAAAAATATTTTGATCGCATAGTTTTACTATTTTATAATATGTAAACCTAATCTTTAATCTAATTTATATCAACAACAACTTCTAGATGCGATGTGTCCAGACAAAGTGTTCAATAAATTAAAGTTTAAATTTAAATTTAATTTCTTGACGCGGTTAAATCCCCTTTTATTTAGGAACACATCTCATTCTCACAAGTTAAAGCGTTGCCCAATCAATTAATACGATTAATATTTTATATCCAATTACGTTACTTAACGACCATGAAATGCACTAAACAGTGTACAAATTACACATGCATGCTGTGACTTGGTGACCACAGTTGTAATATTATTTTCTCGTCCAGCATAATGATATATATTATGCATTTTAGTTTAGGTAATTAAGACTGTTTTATCTACCCATAGAATGAGTATAATTACTGATTCTGAAAGACGTCTAGCTTTTGCCTCTGTGCACAATAACAAAGATAAAATATTAAGCCGTTCTCCGCCAGTGTCGTTAATGATTATTTTGTAATGAATAATAATTGAATGTGTCGAAATATAAATAATTTTAATGAGCCGTTTTAAATTTACATTTTTATTTATTAAAAGAATACCGTTTATCGTAGAAAATATATTATACAAAAAAGTTTATTTTTTTTTTCTAGATAATTTAGATGGTAATCTTTAAAAAAAAAAGTTTAGCTAGCTACCCGGTCCCGATTTTCTGTGGCTTTCTTTTAATCTTAATAATATTTCGCTGTTTGAGTCGGAGTTTCTTTACAACGCCGTGTGTTTTAACTTTTATATGAGTACCCCGATAGTTTTCTAAAATAAAGGTTCGTTACTCTTTATAAAATTAGCTATCTGTCAGCAATTTGGTCAAAATGGGTTAAAAATAGAGTATATCGGGTATAAATAGACAAAAAAAAATTGTTTTATGTTATAGGTATCGTTAATACTTTTAAATGCTTTCAGTAAAAAGCTGTTATTTGAATAACAAACAGATACTCTATTTTTGTTTATTTGTATATATAAACTATTTAATAATTAAAAGATCAAATTAAAGTACATTTAAAACAGTAAAATAGTTAATCCTAATGTGTTGAAGACAATGATTGAAAAAATCCAAACATCTAATAGTTAATTTCAACCAATTTATTTATAATTATATTTTTTAAATAATGTTTTAGAATACACTTTCTTTTCTACAAATATTAGTCTAGACTGATAACGGTAAAACTAAATTTTTCTAGGCAGCTTAATTACCAAAAACGTTACTGATCTCTACGAGTGATGTAATATATGTAATTTCAATCACATTAAACAGGAGTATGATTCAATCAAAGGCCGAAGCTCATCCGCGGCGTCTCCCAGGAACGCCTGGAAAACTATTTTTTCGATTTAATTTCGCGTTTGTAAAGTATTCGAATTTCCGGTCACCGTCCTTGTCGAACCCGTCGCTTGCGACGAAGAGCTCGACGAGCGAATAAACCCATAGATACAGCCCACTGAGTTTCTCGCCGGATCTTCTCAGTGGGTCACGTTTCCGATCTGGTGGTAGATTCTGCGAAGCACTGCTCTTGCTAGGGTCAGTGTTAGCAACTCTCTGGCTTGAGCCCCGTGAGCTCACCTACACACGTTAGGGTGAAGCTGAAATAGCCTCTCAAGGCTATCAGCATAGGTAGGGAAAAAAATAGATAATATCGAAGGGTGAAAGGCTATTTGGTTTAAGCGACATTTCGCTTAATACGCGACATTTATCTTTGTAATTAAAGGTCCGTTTTATTTGGTATTAGCATCAACAATTCGATGTTTTTAATTAAATTTCAATTAAGTTTATCTCATTCTAATGGCTGATGAAGTTTGTTACGATATTTTTTCCAAAATTATAAAAACTTTAAATGCGAGAGGCATTTAAAGTAATTGCAAAAATCTCGCTTAAACCAAATAGCCCTCGATATAATGATATTAAATACGCGAGATTAAACCGTAAAGTGATTTTTTATTATATTTACGATACGTGAAAAACGCAGAGAATATTACTTTGACTACAACACAATTAATGTATGCAAAATATTGAATTAAATTACTTAAAAGAACAGTTCGTTGAATTTACAAAGAAATACAAGTAAAGAGGTTAAATATTAAAAAGTCTCTTTTAATAAGACCGCGACTGATATCTTAAGCGTGGATATTATGTTTTTGTAAATATTTTACGTAAGACTTGCGATAAAAGAAACAACTAATATCCGATTGCATTATGCGATAAAAGAAACATAATATTACTAAAGCTGATTATAAACGAATTGTGTTTAACGGAAACAGATAATGTTACATTCGTTTTAATTAAATTAATGTTGTAACGCGTTAATTAAATTTAAGAAAACATGCTCGAATGAATAACGAAATTTAATTAAAAAATGACATCTTAAAATTGACTGTTTGTACTGACCTTTACTCAAAGGTAATGTTGGGAAAGCAACTTTAGTATAGGTCAACGTTTACACGAACAAAGTCGCCTTTATTGCTGAAGTACAAAGAAGGTACTAAGTCTGGAAGTCGGTTGATGAGGACACGGGGTGGCCCCTCCCCGGTACCGTCCCGGCCAACTTTAATTAAGACACAATAATTAAAATAACAAGCGCCGGGCGTGGAGGCGCATCAGTATGCGAGTTCGTGGGGGCACATACGCGGGACACGTAACTACGCCGCGCCGCCGGCCGGGTCTCGTTCGCTTCTATCTTTGTGTAAAATAAACTTTAATTTACTGCTAACGTAAACCGTTCCTATAGTGTTGTGCATTATCCCATCCCATATATTGTTCATTATCATATCCCATATATTGGTTTCGATGCAGATTCGATTGCAATTTTCGTAATTTTTAAACGGATTTGTTTTACGCAATTTATGTGGTTCATTTCAGGAACATATTCAGCTGTAAGAAGAGGAATCTTTTTTCAACTTATAAAGACTTAAGTAACTCAAAGTAGAATATGATATCAATACTAATATGGTTGCCAAAGTGGTTAACAGATATACTTAATTGTTATAAACAATACTAAATTACGTACCTATACCCGTGGATCGATAGATAAAATTGCACTTTATAGTCTTATCGCGTTCTCAATTGAAATACATTATATGACTATATATTTAAATTATAATTAGGAAAATAAATAATCATTTTACAAAGCTTTTACCATGTCGAACTTTTTTGTACAAAATAAAAGTATTAAAGGACTGAATTACATCGATCGTTATTGTTTTTTAGCATCGAGAACATTTTTAAGTAAGTTGGCTTCAAATGACAGTACATAGTCAGCACACAGAGTACCTATGGAGTTATAGATGATAATATAATAATATGATTATTAAAATAAAACAGATATTGAGATTCTTAGATTTCTCGTAACTCGAAAATGGGTCCTGAAAGTTTTATATGGCTTACAGCTACATCTGACGCTGATTTCTCATAACTGCTCATCGATAAATGTCCACATTCATATGATAAGGACTAATGTATGAAACTAAAAAGAACGGTAGACAGCGGCTTGGCTCTGCCCCTGACATTGCTGAAGTACATGGGCGACGGTAACCACTCAACATCAGGTGGGCCGTATGCTCGCCTGCCTACAAGGGCAATAAAAAAAAACCTATAACGCAAATATAGTATATGTTTGTCTCATTTTAGTGTCATTTCCGTTTCATCTTAATCAATTTTAAAGTAATCTTAACTTCAAACCAAATTTCACACGAATGTAAAATGTCGTTTCTTTGAGTTATTATTGTGCTTACATAAACGACATCTTTAAAGTGTTGCATTAAAATGCAGAAACTATTTATCGAACCCGTTCTCGAAGTTTGCCGCTTAAGGGTCATTCCGTGAAGCATGTTTGTAATTAATTATCTTAGTGGTATTAAACCGCGAGTCGCTTTGTCTCAATAAATTTAAAGAGAAAATATTATGCAAATTCTTAAAATATTTGTGGTTTCTAGAAAAAACGATACGTTAGATTTAATTAATTAATTAATTCAACGCCCCCCTTACTTATACCGTAGTGTTTCAAAATCGTTTCTCGAAAAAAATGACGCATCTAACGTTTACATTCAAATATAGGTACCTATTATAATACATATCATGTGTGTTTACGAAGATTAGTTACGCTTATGTTTTTACTGAATTGCATGCAATAGTTTGTTTAGTTTAGTTTTTAATATTGAAATTAAATTTACTGTTTCTTTTAAACTATTTAATTTAATGTCGTTAAAACAACAAAAATGCATCGCCTGCAGCAAATAAAATCGGTATAATTGTAAATGTAATCTGAGACCTTAGAACTCACATCTCAAGGTGGGTGGCGGCATTTACGTTGTAGAAGTCTATGAGCTCCAGTAACCACTTAACACCAGGTGGGATGTGAGCTCGTCCATCCATCTAAGCAATAAAAAATGTACCTTTAACTGTATGCATAATAGCATTATTATGTAGCTACGTATAAGTGACCGCGGATTGGTAGGTACGTCATATGTGATGACTCACAATTGTTAATTTACAGAAATTAAAAATTATACATTTTTGGAAACATTAAATAGTGACATTTAATTGCATTGAGGGATTTAAGATTTTTAGGTAGGTAGGCCACAAGTAATCAAACGGCTATAGATCACTGCTTGTATAGAGTATAGAGTACTCTGTTTCTAGCTAAGATAACAAAGATGACGAACTCCAATATTATTTTATAAACAACGTCCTCATTAAATTATTTATTTGCGACCTGCATTCGAAATAATGAGCACGACAATCTTATAATTTAAAAACAACAGACTCACTATCAGAGCTGTTTGATATAATAAAATTATTGGACTGATTATAAATTTGTATGAGAGAATATAATTAAACAGATTAATTACTATGCACTAATTAGTTTCGCAATAATAAATTTTATTTAATGGAACCTTGCGTCAGCTTGTTGTTGTTACGAAGTTCAGAAGAAACATTATTCTTTAGATAATATCGGAGCTACTTTATTGTTAGGTATTTATTTATTTATGACACGTGACAATGAAGATAAATAAAAATACATGATAAATCACTCACGTTCTTTACATTTTCGCTGATCATCGCGAGCCGTAAACAAATACATAGCGTTGTGTAATTTCTGAGTGATATTATTTGTGCAGTGCTTAAGTGACTGAATCATACGAACGAAACCTCAAAAAAATGCAAATTTGTAAAATGAATTTGATGACATTAAAAGCAAGAATATAGAGATAAATTTTATAAATCGTGTCTATGCAAAAATGTATAGTAGCCATTTGAAGAGAATTTTTTTTTTTTTACTTTGCCGCATTTTAATTCAATTTTTACCGTCCAAGCCGTGCTTTCCCGACGAAGATATTATGTTCGCTAATTTAAAAAAATAGAATCAAACTTGATTTGAAGTTTTATGGCTTGTAACATAGCTTTCAAAACCTTTTTAGTTCAGGCTGTACTTTATTTATGAATATTAAAATAAATACACGAAGTGATCAATAAGATCAATTATGATAATTTATTGTAAATAATAATATAAAATACCTTTTTTGATCGATCGAGTTTCTTTCAAAGAATTATCCTGTAAAACTCCAGCACTGTTAGTCTTTAATCCATAAAAATCCCAAGTTAAAACACACTTAATGAATAATCACTCAACAAAGTCACTTTCAATTAAATTAAATACGAATAAAACGGACGTTTTCAATCTGAAGCTTGCTTCGGCGAGTTAAATTGATTTCTCGTCTAATTAAACGACAAGAAAATGTTTACAGTTTGCGAAGTTCGAGTTCGAATAAAGTTTGATAATGGAAGCAGACGAAAGAACACGTACTGCAAGCACAAACATTCGCGTCCGAGTGAGCCGAGAGTGCGCGAACGACATGAGGTGGCGGGAGAGGGCGCCCGTCGGGGTGGCATGGAACAACACTCTAATATAATGACAGGGTCGGAACACTTTAATACTCTAATTGAAAAAGTATACTCTAACAGCTTTTAAGTATAATTAAGGTTACGCTTCAACTTTAAAAGATTTGATACCAGGGTTTTCTGTAAATTGGCACGGAGTGTGGTTGTTTTATGGTGAATTCATTTTATTATAACAACAATACTCGTCAAAAAAAATATTACATTGCTAAGCCTTGTTGTAGTTTTAAAATCTTGTGACATTCTTCTCAACATATAAACCGAATTATCTGTCAGCAAGGTTAGCTGTACAAAAAATATTTCTTAGCGAATATAAAATGTGTTCCATGAAAATAAAATTATACAGTGAACAAATCGATACGTAATAAAACTAATCGGCAAGAACATCACGTCCCACCGCCGCTACATAGGTAAGAAATATCACAAACACAACATTGTGAGTGGATTCTGGCCTAAATTCAATTCCACCCCTTTTCTCGGCACCCGTTTGAGTAAGAAACCAATCTTCTTTACATTCCCTTGTCGACAAATTTATACTCCTCCATATATGTCCTCGAAGGCCATTGTCTTGTTTCACTCGGGTGCGCGGTGTCTTGCTGGAGGCCTCTGCTTCGTTAATTATTGAAGCGAGTGTCCAGTCGCGGTGACGAAAACGATAAGTGTATGTCTGATGTCGGAGAACTGTCGTTGAGAATTTAATTTTCACGGACCGCCCGCCCTCGCCGCCATTGTCCGCCCAGTATTTCATTACGGCTCGAGCTTTTCTATTAATAAATCACTCTTCGCTTGCGCCGTTTAATTACGTCCCGGATCCGGCCGTTTGATTACACTTTCATTGAACATCTAATTAGATGTGCAATCGCCCCACCGCAACGGGAGCGACATGTAGGTAATATTTGTTCTTTAACAATTAGAAACGGCTTATAGGGCCTCTACAACTAAACTGAATGAATGGTCATTGTATTAAAATGACGGTTGCATTGTTCTTAATCAAATCGTTCTCGACACCGATATTAAGATACATTGATGTTGAGTTTTTAATAGAAGCATGAACAATTTGATTTTTTAGTAATTTCATATTTTGTGAAACAGCTACATAAGGCGAAGTCAATTATCTGCCACTACCGCGTTCCTTCCTAACTCCATTTGATTTTTAAATGTATTACATCGAGCGCTAGAAGCTGAAAGCCGTAATTAAATAAAATAATTTAATAGTTGCGTTATTTAGTGATATCGCTGGAACTAACACCAGTCTTCTTTTTTGGACATGTTTCAAACGCAGTACATATTTAATTGGTTAATTTAGGCATTATTTTAATGACGCCGTAAAATTATTCACCTCACAAAGCTGTGTTAATGTTTATTTTGAAATCGGATTTTAAGGAGTTCGTGCGCAATATAGTAGTTGGCTCAAGACCTTTTTTTAATTTCCTGACTGGCGATGGTTGTAGCGAGGACGCGCCCGACGGAGGCGCGGGCAGCTTCAGCGGCCCACCCGTTTAACTTATTGCCACGGTTAACGAGAATACGCCGTTGTGTGCCGGCAAAATTGAAGGATTTACTTCGCGTCCCTCCTTTATTAAACGTATTGCACACTCGGCCGATCGCATGTGTGCGTGCTCCTGACTATACACACAGTACGCCGAAATTACATTTCACATGAGTCGTAATAACAAGGGCGAGCGTAAATCACTAGCATTATTAGTTTCTCCTGTAGCCGGTGCCATTTTTCATTTTGTATTGATGTGAGAATATTTGTTTGGAATTCACTACAAGCGTTACGATAGTTTTAACACTATATGCTGTATTTGTATTTCCGGCATTGCTTACGTCTATGGTATAAGAAGCGGCTTGGCGGTGTTCCTGGTATTTCTGACGTCCATAAGCCACGATAAAAACTCAACATTAGGTATACCACCTGTCTACAAAGGCTTATCGCCTTAAACCACCTTATACCGCCAATAAACTCATTTACTGGTGGTAGGACCTTTTGTGCGTCCGCGCGGGTAGGTACCACCACCCTGCCTATTTCTGCCGTGAAGCAGTAATTAATGCATTTTGGTTTGAAGGGTAGGGCAGCCGCTGTAACTTGAGACTTGAGACCTTAGAACTTATATCTCAAGGTGGGTGGCGCATTTACGTTGTAGATGTCTATGGGCTCCGGTAACCGCTTAACCCTGGGCTGTGAGCTCGTCCACCCAACTAAGCAATTAAAAAAAACTACTAGAAAAATATTTGCTTTGGTCCGTTGATCACGTTACCATTGCTTAATTTTTAAATACCTCTCAAAGGAAATAGGAAAATGTAAAGTTATGATTTTTAGTTTTAATTCAAATTGGATTCTTACAATTATTGTAGCCGTGTACGTTTGTTTAAATAAAAAATGCGGTTTGATAAAATACACGATGGGTAATGTAAAATAAAACAACGTACTAAGCTAGCAAGTGAGGCCGCGCGACTCAATGTAACCGGACTTCCCGTAAGCTAAGCGTATCGCTTAAAGTTTCGCAATATACGCGCACCCAGTCCGTCCTTTATTAAAAACTATTCTCACATTTTTAATTAAAACTTGTGTTCCCCTCACTAAAACTTTATTTAAGCAATAAAGGCGGCGCAATTAGCGACGCTGTCCCCGCCGGCGACTTCACCTACTTTTCCTTTGCTTTAATGAGTGTTTTTTAATATAGCCAGAGTCTGGTGCAAGTTTATTAATTTAGTTTAAGTCGTGTCATGGCACCGACCCGGCCGGTATACTTCGCTTTCCCATGCTGCAGCAATAATTCAGGTTATCTTTATATTATACTATTTTTACTTAAGCCCCTATACAATCTACGTAAATAAAATAATATTGAATACATAATTGCTTACGGGGTTTTTGGGAGTTAAATTAAATCATATTTAACTGCGTCAAATAGTTACATGACATCTGAAATATACTATACATATATTATATCCTCCTCCGTGCGTCATATTCCTCAGTTCTGAGGTTCTGACCTTTACAGAGCGCTTTTGTTAGGACTATGTTCTTCCATTCACTCCTGTCCTCCGCGCAGTGTATAGCGACATTGATGCTGGATTCCAAAGTCGTCTTAATCTGATCGAACCAGCGCAAGGGACTACGCCCCCTAAGCCTCTTTCCTTCCCCTTTGCCGCTGATGAGAAGTCTTTCGAGATTGTCACCCTTTTTCCTCGCAACATGACCGAAATACTCTAAAATCCTACGTAGGCAAATGGTTGAGAGTCTTAAGGAGACGCCTAGTTCTTCCAGGATTGATGCGTTTGTCCGATGTGCCGTCCAGGGAATCCGCAGCATTTTCCTCCAGCACCACATCTCAAACGAGTCGATCCGACTTTGATCAGCCTTCTTCAGAGTCCATGTCTCCGCCCCATAGGTATAAGAAAATAGAGAACACAAGACTTGTTACAAGCTTACGCATTGTTTTTATATAAACTTACGAAATTTTAGGTAAGCTTATAGAAAAATATCGTACATTCGATTAAATACTCCCGCGCGTTTAATGTAAATTAGGGCCGCTTCATAAAATTATAATAGCGACGTGGTCGTGTTAAAACAATAAATTAATCGTGTTCGCGAGAAATGCGGGTGTTTCCCGAAATGTATATTACGATTCCAAAGTAACGATCGTTGTCGAGCAACGAACTAAAAGCCTGAATGACGCGGTGCGCCCCTCGCGCCCCGCCAAGTGTTCCGGCCATAATTACATTCCCGTGTCTAACAAATGGAGAATCGGTGTTGATTTGTGTTTAGCCGAGCACGAGCCACGAGTTGATGCGCGCGACCCGTGCTCTATCTGTAGGTTCACCCTTGCCGGCCAGCGACCACGGAAATGACCCTGCCACAACTCAATTTACAGCAGCACCTTTGCGTGCTAATACCCTAATATTTGTGTACAACACAAAATATTTGCATAGCTCCGAACATTAGCAGCAAGAACACAGTTTTTGTAATGTCACCATAATGCTTGCTTGCTTTAATTCTAGAAATTAAATTCTAAGCACGACTTGTGACAAAAAACAATAAGTGTAATATAAATAAATGCTTCCAGTATATCTGAAGGAAACTTTCAATTCTAATAAATAGATTGTTTAAAATCTCATCATTACCCAAAATTTCCTCGCTAACCGATGCTTAATGAAAATCACCAGTAATTAAAATAACGAACGTTCAAACTAATCGCAAACCTGAAATAGTTTCGTGCGAGGCCGGTAATTGCGCGCATATCGGCTAAGTGAAAAACGAAGCTCGGTCGGGCCGGCCTAAAAGCTTTGCAACAGATTGCATCAACACACGGATTTTCCATTACGCGCTAGTTCTTCATTACCACCACCTCCGAAAGGTTAGAAACGAGAACGTTTTAAAGCGGCTCGCTGTTTGTGTTTCATTCAGTTAATCTAATTTCACTCGGTTAAGTCAATATTAATTTAACGAGTCAAATCTTACTTACGTCTTTCTATTAGAGCAATATTGCGTCCTAATTAGGCTGTCCAAAAAGTTTTTTTAATTGGAGCGCAGGCCGTGTACAGCATAATATTGTTACGCCGGTAAGAGTTACGCCGGTAAGAGTAACGCCATCTATCGACGAACAGTCGAACAAATATCGTAGAATCTAGTAGCACCTAGAACGCTCGAGAAGATAATTCTAGGGATGTGGTATCAGCTTTAAAAGCGTTGCAGAGATGGCACGTAGTTAATCAGTAATCGGAACTACTTGAAGCGAAACAGCGAACGGATCACCTGAAGCGAAGCGGAAGAAGCGAATTGAAAGTTTTAAAGTGTTTGTTGAGTGTTTTAAGTGTTCTAAGTGCTAATACAGTGTTAATTTGTAATTCGGTAGAATTTTTTATTTATCCCGAACCCCAGCGCGTAACAATATTTTATGTATTTTCCTACCTAATCGTTGGTTGCTTAAGGGGCTATTCCAATCTCACGCAGACTGGTAGGTAAGCTCACGGGCTCAACCTGAGACTATTGCTAACACTAATCCTACCAAGAGCAGAGCTTCGCTGCATCTACCACCGGATCGGAATCGCGACCCACTGAGAAGATCCGGCGAGAAACTCAGTGGGCTGTGACTATGGGGTAACATAATGTGAATCCCGTCACTCACCTTGAGACATGAGTTCTAAATCTAAATTCTCAAGGAAAATGGCATAAATAGGCGTGATAACGGCTCACAATACCTACGCCTTATAATTAGTCCCCTACGCCTTATCGCCTTATTACACAAATAAAAAATTGGGCTTTTGATTTTTATTACACGGTGTTATTCTGTCACGTGTTAGCTACGTATTTGTTTTTAAAGTTTGCGGCATTTGAACACCGATATAATCCCTTGATGCGTGTAAAATAGGTGAACAAGTATGTTTCTTTATTGCCAATATTAGTATCCCAAATATCCCAAGGCGACACGTCCTTACGGATCCATCAGATCCAATAACAATAACCTTTGCATTAGACGCCTTCAGCTCTAACACTAGGAGCAGGCTTAGGGATCCCGGTAACCGTACTCGTCGAACTTAACAAAGAGTTCGACGTGCAACTGAACCCATGAATCAGCTCGCTGAGTTTCTCGCCGGATCTTCTCAGCGGGTCGCGATTCCGATCCGGTAGTAGATTCATTCGCGAAGCAGCTGTTCTTGAGTTGTTAGGTCTCCTTCGGAGGCGCTCGGGCAGCTGTTAGCAAATCCCACCCCTGCTGGCTGAGCCTTTGCTCGCCCACCTGTCCTGGTGAAACTGGAAAGGCCTTCAGGCCACAAGTAATCCTTCAATCCTAAAAAAAAATCCCAAGGCTTAGTAATTTTTCAATTTTTTTTAATACAGGGTGTCCTACAAAAGTTATTATTAATACTAAAGAGACTTTAGTGTCCACAATGTAGATCACGTTAAAAATGTAAAAAAAACTTTATCGTTATATATAGTTTCATACAAAAATCAATTTATCAATTGTTTCAACTGTTCGATGACAGCCCTGACTATAAACAACAAAAGTGCCGTTGGCTGTTCATTCATTTTAACGCGTCAGAACGAGATCGATAGTAGGGAATTCGTTCAACTAATTTCAAATAATGAATACGACAAAAATGCAACCTTATTACCGGATAATACAGCATAAGCACAGACTACTAAATAAATAACATTAAGGCTCGTAAACTTCTCTTAATTTTAACCTTATCCCGATGAATTTTAGTAAATTTCTCGTTTTCTGTAAAGACAAAAGAAACTGTTTGATATGCCGACACGGCCGGAACGATTGGCGGTGCCAACGAAGTCCCTCAAAGGCTCGAAACTTGGCGGCATTTATGTCACGTAACTAGAACTATTAGTGTACTGTGACTCATTGATAATATAACTAGAATACCACCACCTCCTTTGAGACATGAGGTCGAAGTCTCCATTTTTTCTCACCTATCTTATATAGGTATTTGAAATGTATATAAAAATGAATGCTATTCGTTAATCTCGCTAAAACTCGAAAACGGCTGTACCTATTTAGCTAATTTTGGTCTTGAATTATTTGTGGAAATCCAGAGATGGTTTAAAAGGTAAATAAATATGAAAATGATCGGAATTAAATGAAAATAACAATTTTGTTTTTTCTTTCATGTGTCCCCATCGGACAGATTCCTTTTGTTTGTTTTAAGTTTATTTTATACAAAAGTTTAGGTCTTTTATTTATCGATTGAAGCACTACGAAGTCTGCCGGGTCAGATAGTTTGAAATAAGGATTGGTGACTATCATTAGACACTAGTAGGTAAGCTATGTGGGGCATTTTGAAGTCGTCGTGGCCTAACGGATAAGACGTCCGGTGCATTCGTGTTGAGCGATGCACCGGTGTTCGAATCCCGCAGGCGGGTACCAATTTTTCTAATGAAATACGTACTCAACAAATGTTCACGATTGATTTCCACGGTGAAGGAATAACATCGTGTAATAAAAATGAAACCCGCAAAATTATAATTTGTGTAATTACTGGTGGTAGGGCCTCTTGTGAGTCCGCACGGGTAAGTACCACCACCCTGCCTATTTCTGCCGTGAAGCAGTAATGCGTTTCGGTTTGAAGGGTGGGGGACCGGGTGTCCGTAAATGGATTCCCCAGCGTTAAAAAAAAAAAAAAAGTAAGCTATCTGTCCGGATCGGGGCTAAATTTAGAGTAATTAAATAAATAGTACGAGTATGCACGACAAATCATACCTCATGGGTTTGTACCTCAGTGTATATACCTAGTCAGGTCATAAGTATTGTCACAGTAAAAACTTTTCTTTTAGAATGCTGGCCACAAAAAAGTTTATTGAATTCGAGTTTCGAATTGTTCATGAAAATAAAAATGTATACTTTTAGAATTTTACTCATTTTTAAATATGGAGTGGACGCTTAAAGAAGACCGTGTTGCAGTTATTGCGTTGCATCGTTGCGGTTACGCGCCAATTCAAATTTTTAACATACTGAAAAAAATTAATATAACCAAAAGATTCGTTTATCGTACCATCAAACGATTCAATGAAGACTCTAGTGTAGATGACAGGTCAAGAAGTGGTCGCCCTCGGTCTGGTAGGACTCCAGCAGTGATAAAAGCTGTGAAGGCGCAAATTCAAAAAAATCCCAAACGTAAGCAGAAACTGTTGGCCCTTCAGATGGGGTTAAGCAGAACCACGGTGAAAAGGGTGTTAAATGAAGACTTAGGGCTTCGGGCATATCGAAGAAAAACAGGACATCGTTTGAATGCTCGTCTAATGGACCTGAGAGTGAAGAGATGCCGCGCTTTGTTGAAGCGGTACGCGGGAAAAAAATATCGGGAAATTCTTTTTTCGGAAGAAAACTTTTTTACCGTAGAAGAGAGCTACAACAAACAAAATGATAAGGTGTACGCACACAGTAGTGAAGAAGCGAGCAACCGTATTCCGCGTGTCCAACGAGGTCATTTTCCATCCTCGCTCATGGTATGGTTGGGAGTTTCTTATTGGGGCTTAACAGAGGTACATTTTTGTGAGAAAGGTGTAAAAACGAATGCAGTTGTGTATCAAAATACAGTCCTGACGAACCTTGTGGAACCTGTTTCTCATACCATGTTCAATAACAGGCACTGGGTATTCCAACAAGATTCGGCGCCAGCTCATAGAGCGAAGAGCACACAAGACTGGCTGGCGGCGCGTGAAATCGACTTCATCCGGCACGAAGACTGGCCCTCCTCCAGTCCAGATTTGAATCCGTTAGATTACAAGATATGGCAACACTTGGAGGAAAAGGCGTGCTCAAAGCCTCATCCCAATTTGGAGTCACTCAAGACATCCTTGATTAAGGCAGCCGCCGATATTGACATGGACCTCGTTCGTGCTGCGATAGACGACTGGCCGCGCAGATTGAAGGCCTGTATTCAAAATCACGGAGGTCATTTTGAATAAACTTTAGTGTCATAAGAATCTATGTTTTGTTAAGTTCATTTTGGTATATGAATGGTTACATAATGAATAAACTTGTTTCAATTATTTTACATTAAACATGTGACAGAATTTATGACCTGACTAGGTACATATGTATATATTATGTCGTCAGTGCGTTTATCTGTATATCATCTGATGTCGCATGTTCCATTTTTAAGACCGGAGAACCCGTTAGATTAAGCCGGCCGCACTATCGTGTTTGTTGCATTTTCATATTGCTTTCAACTTCCGAAAGCAATCCCAAGTAATTACATTCATTAAAATTTGATGAACAAAATTTCATTTCAGTATGCGCACTCAATTTGTACGACCAGTATTCATACGTTTACTTCCGATACAAATTCACATCTTTTGATATGTCGCCAACCTTATTTTCTACTACCAATCATATTACGGTACATTGCGTAAAACATAATTCAAGGGCTGGCAGATTAATAGATTTTTCTTTATGTTCAAGTACTCTTTATTCCGAAACTATTTATTTAGGAACTTTTTTCATCAAATCGACTATTCTAAAAGAAAGCTATCTAAAGTTCTCAGCTTGATATGCCCTTTGTGGGACACCCTGTATCGCTGAATCTTATTTTAGAAAACGAAGAGTAATTAGAAATTCAACAATTTGTAATTCGTTAGTTAAAATAAGAATTTCTACAATTATTACCATATTTAGCTGTGCCCTTTTCACAACATAATGCTTAGTTAGCAATTACCAGACACCATTGCTTTAAGTGATTGCGAATTCATGAAATAAGTAGGGACTCAATAAAGCTGTTAGTGTTTGCTCAGTGTTTTTTTTTGCGACTATTTAAGATGGTCGTATTTCATACGTATTCGAGCATCGGGAGCTTTACGCTCTGTATTCTATGCACATTTGAAAAATCTTATTTTTACAACATTCTATCACATACCCATTATCATCAGCTAAAGAAGAGAAATCGCTTCCTGAACAACTTAGATTTCTTAAAATATTCTATTAGCAAATTTCGGCGATTTACCGTTTTCTAATAGGCACTTAATATGGTTATGAGTCTACGAGATAGTCCTAATAAAACAAGACATACTATGTTTTGCAAAGGCCATCTTCGGGGGAGATACCAATTGCTCATTTTCGCGTAGCATGCGAAACAGGGTCGTTTGTGCAAGACCCACACTGGCTGGCAACGAGTCGTTAGGGTGCTCGTATATCCTCGGATAACCGCGAATATTGGCCGCGCTAACAATGTGCGTCTTTATAAGTTTTTAACGAGCTCGGACGGTATAAATTATGTGTGCGGCGAGCAGTGGGTCTCGTTATCTCGCTAACGGCGCACTAGCGGAAGCTTAATGTAGCGAGAGCTTTATTGTGGCCACTTACGGCGCTGCGTCTTTTCTGGGTTATAAAAAGATCTCGTGTGACTGTAAAAATTTAAATTACTTATCAATCTATAACATAATATAAACTCTGTTCTTATTACTATATTATTTGGTAAAATAACAGAGTTTTGAGAAATTCCACCGCAGTTAATTTCTCTCCTGAAATGATTCTTATCCACCTGTTATCGGCCCATTGTACTCTTGTACTTAAAGTTTTGTTATTGTGTTTATTCTGTTGTAAAATAACGCATATTCTATTCTTATTTACAGTGGCCATAGCAATCTTAAAATCATCAACCAAATTCAATTAATAAGCTAACGAAATTAAAAATTCCGTAAAAATTCAGTTTGAAAAAAACTTCAAATTTAATTTCCGTTAATTTGGAAATAACTTACATAATTGAGAGTCAGTAGGTCGTAGTAAGAAGTTTTCGACATTTAGAGTACATTATATTGCTCATATTCACATTCGTAGTACCTACTTTTGTAATTTTAATTACGTAATTGCGTTGTATTTTTAATTACCAGTTTCAATTGCCAGTACCAGTCACCTGTAAGAAGCAGTTCAGAAAGATAGTGATCACTTATCAAAAATTTGTGATCTATTGAACATTTTCACTGTTTTAATAAGTTTCAACTGGAGTTTTTTAATGTAGTTGCATTAGTACTGTTACGCCGATAAGAGCAACGCGATCTGTCGTCGAATAGCAGAAATGAATAATAAAAGAACTACTAAAATCGAGAGAGCGCTCGAGAAGTACAGCGCCATCTATTATCAAATAGTAGAAACATATATCGAAACTACTCGACCTGTCAGGAATGTTCTCGATAATTCTAGGGATGTCGTATCAATTATCAAAGCGCTGCAGCTAGTAATCGGAACTACTCGAAGCGAAACAGTGAACGGATCACCTGAAGCGAAGTGGAAAAAGCGAATTGCAAATTGTAAGTGCTTTGTAAGTGTTCTAAGTGTTAAATTGAGTTTTGATTTGTACTTCGTTGCAAGTTTTATTTATCTCGAGCCGCGCGTAACAGTACATAATATTAAAATTGTAAATTAAAGTCTGCATAGTCCTGATACAATTTCATACCAAGTTATTCAAAATATTATGATGTAGGAGGTAAGGTTGTTCTTTATTTACTCTTCACTTTGGAGTGGGGAAGGCTGTTTCACTTTAAATGGAACTATATATAATGTGGAACTATATATAATATACTATAATATAATGACATCAAACACTCCAGACAATGAAAGACTTAACTGCGTTTTCTGTAATATAAATACGAAAACAACACATAAAGCACTTAATATATTTATTTAAATTAATATTTTAAACAATATTATATTAAGTAAAATTGAATTATTTCTCTTCACTTAATGAACTTGTCCAAGAAAAATCATTTTAAAAATAAAGAGGTTTTTCTTTACATACATATTATATTAAACATACTTCATACTTTAATTTTCGTGGTCACGACGACACACTATTACAAATTATTCTAAGCTTCAAAGAATCAAAAAAAGCGAGTTTAAGCTATAAAAGCAGTTTTGATTACGTCTACAACTAGAAAAAACCGAAGAACATGCATGCGATTTAATATTTCAAAACTGCACAATAAAAAAAACCATAAATTAATAATATTTTACGCATACATTAAAAGTGACAGCGATGAGAGTGACTAATATTTAAAAAGAAGCTAAACGCTACTAATATATAATTAAATATTGCTATTGTGTACACTGTGTTTACAAATAATATAGTAGATCTTTTATTTTTTTGCTGTTGTTATGGAATTCTACTTTCGTTACAATTTAATGATCTTGTTGAAAAACATGTTTTAGTAAAAGGAACAGCACAAATTGATTAATATAGCACGTTGGTGGTGTGATAGTAGGTATCATCTCCTGCTACTACCAGGCAGCGGTAATGCCTTATAATTTTCGGTGCCACATAACAACGAGTGTACCGTCAGCTAGTCCACCAATCTACCGCTAAAAACATAATTATGCTTATTACGAATATCCAATTTATTGTTTAAATACTCTCGCAGAACCCTCAATCCACTCACCGCGAGCTTTGATTAAAAAACCTAATTAAGATTACGAGGTTTTTATTCCAATTCTAATCAAGCAGTTAATTAGGATTTAGCGTAAACGAATCCCGGTTGCGCAGAGAACAGCTACAAACCGGTTTACATAAAGATTGAATAACGTTTTAATTAAAAAAAAAAATCATTAAGATTATACATATTTTTTTCCTTTTGTATAAAATAATATTGGACAACAATATTTTTTAAACAAGTAACATATACTTTAAAAATTAGAAAATATTACGATTATTATAATATGTATTGTATTAAATTTAAAACGA
Source organism: Bombyx mori (assembly GCF_030269925.1). Lineage (NCBI taxonomy): Eukaryota > Metazoa > Arthropoda > Insecta > Lepidoptera > Bombycidae > Bombyx > Bombyx mori. The sequence goes on from NC_085119.1 coordinate 8,811,462, forward strand.
ACTACATTCGTAAATTCTAATGGTAAATTTCACTGTTGCTTAATTAAATGTCAAGCGCTGATCACTAGTATTAAACTCTGTAAGCATGAACTCTTATAAGTGAAACTGTTAAGGTGGATTTACACAAGCCGCACACATATCCCACGTTTTAGGAGCGCTGAAGTAACAAATCAATATTTGGAGTGAGTGCTTTTTCGTGCTATGGAGAAGCTTTTATCTGGACAACGGTCGGGTGGCGGCACAAACAGCCAAAGGACGAAGACATTTGCTTTAACATAACAAGATCTCCTCACACAATGTAATATTACGACCCGTGAGATTTAAGACAAACCACACAAAACATTAGTCTCTTTCACAATAGTATTCCTTTACTTTTTAAATTACAACATTAAATTTATTTGCATTTTTTAAGTTACGAAACGCTTCGTTGTTGTAATTACTTTTATTATTTAAAGATGTCTTTGAAACCATCTGGAATGAAAGGACAACATCTGTTGAAATTATTCATATTTAAAAACATGTTCTCACGGATACAAAGTTAATATTTATGATTCGTTAATTAAGCAATATTGGAGTCTACGTACAAGGGAAACATAATTAGGTTTAATTAAAATACGAAAAAAATAACAGTTAATTAACATTGCCAATGGGGTGGTGTGGTTCAACCAATGCGGACTAAGTGGAACTTTACCGCAAGCGTTAATTATTATCTGCTAGGAGTGCTCTTTGTTTAGTTGCCAACTCTAAATTAGTTTTCGAAATGGATCATTCACACCCCGGTACACCCTTTTACCCCTCAAAACCACCCCCCTACTGGTAATTGGAACGTTCCAAGATGACAGTCAGCTGACTCAAATCAAATAACAAGAACCACCTACGAAATTTGTTTATATTACTTTTGTATGTATGTTTTTGTGCTCTCACCAAATAAAAATCTTGACTAAGTCTTTATTACAGCAACCTCTTAATAATAACGTACTTAAATATGACGGAAAAGTACCTGACTTCGATTCGTTTTGTTTTGTTTCAGGCACTCTGAGATGAACGTAAGCACTTATCTCAGAGTTCCTGCATTAAGTCGTCAACAATTAAGGCTCATTAAATTTCATTAGTGGAATGGTCCCGGTGCGGGCGGGCGGCGGGTGGTGGCCGGCCCGTCGCCGCTTAGACGGATAATCTCCAGCTGTCAGCCGCTAATGCGTTTTAGAGTACGTAATTTGAACCGTCGAGATCGGCGGTAATTAACGGCCGCAATTAAGTTAAGTGATTATTAGTAAGTACAGGCGAAAAACGTTCAATGCACTTGACATGACGAGCGCTATAAATATTGATGAATATCTCATTTATCTGATCGCTCTGAATCTCCAAGCCATGTTTACTTTAAATACTTAAGTTTAAATATTGAATAAAGCCCAATAGCTACAGCTTATTAAATGGACCCTCACTTAATACTCAGTTGTCTAATACATGGCGTTTGCAAAGTTGTATGAAGTGGTGTTTAATCGAAAATCGTGTTGAGTTTGAATCGATATATGAGTAAGCTATGTACACGCACAACGAGCTCACGTATCATGTGGCGTTAGGTGGTTACCAGAGCCCATATATGTACATCACAGAGTCACCCATCTTGAAACATAAGACCGAAATAATCGCTGTTGATACCTACTCTCGCGGGCTTAGAATACTCTTTAAAGCCAGTAAATGCCTATTGGTAACTTATACTCAGTACACTGAGAGAACTCCGTTGCCGATTCTCCAATGAATCTCTTAGTCGCTTTTTACGACACCAAAGATGATGGTCTTATGATGATATTTCAATTTTAAATATGTATTTGTAAGTAAAATACCGTTGAATCTCTTAGTCGCTTTTTACGACACCAAAGATGATGGTCTTATGATGATATTTCAATTTTAAATATGTATTTGTAAGTAAAACACCGTTTAAAAAATGTTAAACCTACCATAAGCTTAATTATACATTCAAATATTAATAAAAATGCTAATAACGAACATTAGATTTATTTGTTTACTTGGGTTGTGCTAAAAACGTTTGAAATAATATTTCAAGCTCCCAATAAAACGTAATTTAAGTGAATATTCACAAGAGAGTAAAGTGATGGCTTAACGTCACTTCAATTTGTGTTAGAAATAAGTGTGCGCGCCTCGAGTAACCCGGAGACAGGGGTAATGTATTCCCATACATACATAAGTGAAAACATTTTAAGAAGCTCTACGGACCCACTGCATCACCCCCGGGGTTAGGGCCTAAAAGCACTATCTCAGAACCAAAGCCTTACAACTCTTCTCGAATTCAACTTACTTTTCTCTGTATAGGTGCTCGGGTATTTTAAGCGAGAATTAATTCGTTTTGATACTTTGCGATCTTCGAATTCTTCAATAAAATTTCTTTATTTAATAACCATGCACTATACTGGTGGTAGGACCTCTTGTGAGTCCGCACGGGTAGGTACCACCGCCCCGCCTATTTCTGCCGTGAAGCAGTAATGCGTTTCGGTTTGAAGGGTGGGGCAGCCGTTGTGACTATACTGAGACCTAGAACTATATCTCAAGGTGTGTGGCGCATTTTACGTTGTAGATGTCTATGGGCTCCAGTAACCACTTAACAGCAAGTGGGCTGTGAGCTCGTCCACATATCTAAGTAATAAAATAAAAAACTATCTTGCATATTTCTGCCGAGAAGCAGTCAAGCATTCTAGTTTGAAATGTCGGATAGTCGTTATAGAATACTATTGAGGAGCGTTTGTTCATAGCGGGCTCCGTCAACGGTTTTACAGCAAATGAGCCGGGACTTCCTTCATTCCACGAACAAATAAAGAAAGTAAAAAAAGGTCTATTGCCCCCGAAGGAGATCTAACAACTCGAGAGCAGCTGCTTCGCGGATGAATCTACCACCGGATTGGAATCGCGACCCGCCGATAAGATCCGGTAAGAAACTCAGCGGGCTGTTGCATGGGTTAGGTTAGACGTCGAACTCTTTGTCGAGTTCGACTAGTACGGTTACCGGGGTCCCTAAGCCTACTGCTAGGATTAGAGCTGAAGGCGTCTAAGGCAAGGGTTACCTGGTATAACATACCTGGCGTACGGGATACCGTGATCAAAAACTTGTTATGAAATTTTGAGGTATCATTGGGCGGACACTAGATAATATAACGAACTATCTTTCCCTCAAACACTTGTGCAAGATGTTAAGAAACATAGCAGGTACTTCAAATAAATACTCATAGAGAGATATACAAATTTTAAATAAGCCAGTTAATCAAGTATTAAAACTGTTTAAGCGAAGTATGACACAGCGTAAGTACGTAACGAATTCAAGTTTAGTGCCACATAGGATTGAAACTCCTTAACCGAAGCTGCACCGGTCTCCAAGACCGGACCGCATTCTGGGTACTCAGCCAATTGACTAGAATGTGACTCTCTAAAAATACCATTTTTTACTAAAACAAAATATTCAACTCATTTCACAATAGCAACGGAGAGATCTATAGCACATAACAAGCGCCTAGCTACAAATTTTAATACCCATACATTCTTGATATTTATTTATTACCTCGCTATAGACTATTAAATTAATTGAAAAGTTTTAAGAGTGTAATTCCGTCTTCGCAGGCGTCAGGCGTCAGTTCGCGCCCGCGGCGGCGCGGCGTGGCGGAAGCGAATCTCGATGTTTTGTAATGGAGCTTTTTAAAATGGAAGTCGAACTTTTGTCAGACACTTTTAGCCGCGCCGGAGATACATTTAAGCTTTTTAACTTTTCCACTCCAGTAATGTATCCCGGCTTTCGTATATCTGTAGTCGAGGTGTCACATAAGTTTTTTTTTTATTTACTCCATTGAATTGAGTTGGTAAGTTTCTATTCCAGTTTAGTCTTATTCCATCCGACGTGATAAATACTTAGAAGTTGTTCATTTCATTGAAAAATTGTTACTATAACGTTTGACGGAAAGTAAACAGACCGATGTAAATTAATATTGCATTCGTAACTACTGCCTCATTTCCTAGAGACGCAACCGTAAATCCGCAATGAGATGAACCCATCGATAATTAAAATAAGGATCAAATAAGTCATATATTTCAACATTTCAAACTTCGGATGTACTTATGATTTTTATTATTAACTACACGTGCACCGTGGTTTCATTAGCGTTGAAATTACTATTCAAAAAGAGTGAAATATTTTAAAGGCTTGCCTTTAAAGGTGTCACTATTTAGTTCGTAAACCACTAGTCATATCACAAGCTATTCCGATCCGACAATAGATTCAGAAGCCGTGCTCCTGCGAGGGCTAGTATTAGCAAGCCTTCCGAAAGGTGAGCTCACCTATAAAACTGAGCGTAATTGGAATAGCCCCTTAGGCTACCAACTATTAAGTAGGAAAATAATATATGGCAACGGTAACCTTATCTATGTCGCTATTCGGCTCATAAACTTCTAGTCTAGTCTATGCGATGATAGATGTAAAATCTACACTATGTATACATATTTAGTACTTACGTAAATTCGAACGAGCGCCTTCGTTGTCAAAGTAGTGGTTATGCCAAATTTAAACTTCTTCGATCGGATAGTTTCAGATGTCTCGTGAAGGGTGTGCTTTTGTTTTATTATATAGATTTGAAGTTATGAATTTAGAGGAAAATTATTATGAAGACGTTAGGTATAGTTTTTATCAACAATGGCGGCAAATACGTCACAGGTCCCAGCCGTTGAAAATTAATAGCTCAATAATGATGCTACCTTTCTCCAGATATTAAATAATCTCTTTGAAAATCAATTGAAGGAGAACATCTCACAGCAACTGTGCACTTCCGAAAAAAGGATTGGTTGTTTGAGGAATAAATCAGGATTTTGAAAACATACTATACGCGAGGTATGTAACTAGTCAGGTCATAAGTATTGTCACACTGTAAAAACTTTTCTTTTAGAATGCCGGCCACAAAATAGTTTATTGAATTCGAATTTCGAATTGTTCATGAAAATAAAAATGTATACTTTTAGAATTTTACTCATTTTTAAATATGGAGTGGACGCTTAAAGAAGACCGTGTTGCAGTTATTGCGTTGCATCGTTGCGGTTACGCGCCAATTCAAATTTTTAACAAACTGAAAAAATTTAATATAACCAAAAGATTCGTTTATCGTACCATCAAACGATACAATGAAGACTCTAGTGTAGATGACAGGTCAAGAAGTGGTCGCCCTCGGTCTGTTAGGACTCCAGCAGTGATAAAAGCTGTGAAGGCGCGAATTCAAAGAAATCCCGAACGTAAGCAGAAATTGTTGGCCCTTCAGATGGGGTTAAGCAGAACCACGGTGAAAAGGGTGTTAAATGAAAACTTAGGGCTTCGGGCATATCGAAGAAAAACAGGACATCGTTTGAATGCTCGTCTAATGGACCTGAGACTGAAGAGATGCCGCGCTTTGTTGAAGCGGTACGCGGGAAAAAAATATCGGGAAATTCTTTTTTCGGATGAAAAGTTTTTTACCGTAGAAGAGAGCTACAACAAACAAAATGATAAGGTGTACGCACACAGTAGTGAAGAAGCGAGCAACCGTATTCCGCATGTCCAACGAGGTCATTTTCCATCCTCGTTCATGGTATGGTTGGGAGTTTCTTATTGGGGCTTAACAGAGGTACATTTTTGTGAGAAAGGTGTAAAAACGAATGCAGTTGTGTATCAAAATACAGTGCTGACGAACCTTGTGGAACCTGTTTCTCATACCATGTTCAATAACAGGCACTGGGTATTCTAACAAGATTCGGCGCCAGCTCATAGAGCGAAGAGCACACAAGACTGGCTGGCGGCGCGTGAAATCGACTTCATCCGGCACGAAGACTGGCCCTCCTCCAGTCCAGATTTGAATCCGTTAGATTACAAGATATGGCAACACTTGGAGGAAAAGGCGTGCTCAAAGCCTCATCCCAATTTGGAGTCACTCAAGACATCCTTGATTAAGGCAGCCGCATATTGACATGGACCTCGTTCGTGCTGCGATAGACGACTGGCCGCGCAGATTGAAGGCCTGTATTCAAAATCACGGAGGTCATTTTGAATAAACTTTAGTGTCATAAGAATCTATGTTTTGTTAAGTTCATTTTGGTATATGAATGGTTACATAATGAATAAACTTGTTTCAATTATTTTACATTAAACATGTGACAGAATTTATGACCTGACTAGGTATATAATTGTTGTGAGCTGCGCCGTTTGGTTGTAGTGTTGACCGCGGTAACCCCCTCACCTCATCCGGGGTCTGACCTCGGAGGGGATCGGACGCTTGGGCGAAGAATGCAGGGGAGTCGTTTAGTAGGTAGGCTCTGAAAACATCCTTGGGCCCGCGGCCTCGCAGTTGCGGACCAGTCCCACATACCACGCGCGTCCCCTAGACGCGGGGACCTTGTAGGAGGTTCGGCCCGCGGCCTGAAAAAAAAAGGTTTGTAAATGATTTCAAATGCATTTCGGAGGGTAGGGTGGTAAAATGATAATTATCCTTACATTATCTGTAAATATGCATCGGTCCAAAAATAAATTCTTTTTTATTGCCTTGTAGGCAGAGGCACATACGGCTCACCCGTTGAGTGGTTACCATCGCTGACGGAAGTCAGTAATGCCAGGAGCAGAGCCAAGCCACTGCCTACCGTAAAAAATGCTAAGAGGTTAATTTGGATATCTAGGAGACACATTGAATTAATTTTCATATACATACACACTAATCCCACGCCAAAAGACAACTGAAATCAATATTCGATACTAAAGTTTTCAAAATAAATAATTACATGAAATTCCTAAAAATCAATAAGTGTTTGTAGCTAATGTAAGCGCTTAACGAGGCGCGAGCGGGACTCTTGAGCGGATCAGCAAATGGAGTGCTTCATGCATAATGTAGCGCAGGCTGAGTGTTGTTTTGAAAAGCGTTCTGAATTTGTTATTTTCGTCACACCAGGTGATGCCCAGGCACCTCATGAAACATTTATCGATGTGTGTGAACGTAATGTATCAATATGTGTTTGCTCGAATTTAACGATTAATGTTTAAGCCCATAAATTAGTGCAATTTACCACCTGAGAACTTGTCCGTCAGACTCTCCTGATCCTAAATAATTTAATGAAGTAACCATTTTCAAGTCTAACATTATGGAACATGAGAAATCTCTAAAGCCTCAAGATTGTACATGCTTCAATTTTCATGTTAGAAAGATATAATGTTAAAAGAAAGAAGAGCCTTGAAAACATAAATGAAAACAAAATCGAGAAAATTACCAAAGAATAATCTGTTTGCCGTAAAGCAAAATTTCTATATAATTACGTACTATATTAAATGATAACAGAAGATAACCGGCACCTCAGAATTAATTAATCCACTCAGAGATTGCATCTAAAAGCCCCGCTGCCCGCACCCCCTTGCAGGGTCGATCCGTTTCCAGCCACTTAAACTTCACGCGGCGCTCTCTAGCTTCCGTTTTAATTACAAAATTAATTCAAAATGTAATTAAAGTTAACAATAAGCCAGCAAACAATTGAAGTTATTTATGTTAGTTTATGCTTTACGGCGAGTGCTGGTTCGTTTCAAACACGATTTAGTCTAGGGTTTTCATTATTTCGATGAAAGGTTTTTCGGGAGCGCCACTATAATTTGGTCTTATTTTAAATATGAACGAAATCTTACTTTAAAGAGTTAAGATTGAAAAGTGTAAGTAGAACGCGCTAGAATCTAGAGTTGAAGTTGTTGAAGCAATGAGTGAAAAGGGTTTCGGTAGATGTAAGGGCCGCAACACAGCTCATACATTCAACGTCACTGTACAAGCAATAAAGCTCTGTTGAAAAGCACTTAACGGGATTGATTCAGACCATTTACCATTCTATAAACAAACACAACCTTTCCATTATGGTAAATTATAAAACCTTTTAGCAAATCGAATTCAAAGAAAAAGGAGTGGTTTTATTGACAATTTTGGTATAGCACGACGGGAACAACTAGGTATAGTAGGAATAAAATATATTTTAAACGATACTTGATGACTTGCGAGGGATGGTCAGCAAGAAATAGACGAGTAGAATGGAGAAATGGTCTCACTCATATAAATTGGGTGAGACCTAGGTTAACTAGACCGTATGGTCTGATAGTAATAATGATAAAGAAAACTATACACCTTTATCCGAACTTTATTAATTTAACATTTACACGGATCATTCATACATGGTATTCACTAACCTGTAGCCTGTCCGGGATACAGACGATCCCCTAAGCCGCAATGGGAATAAGCTAGGTACTAATCTAATGTCTACATTTGGGAAGTGAAGCGACTAAGTTCAATATGTGTGATTTTTTCAGTTCATTACAACGTAAATGTTCTATATGAGATGAGATCGATTTTATTTTAATTCTCTTTTCTCCAATTTTATTTTACTTGTAACGGCTAGCCTGTCCTATTCTTCAATTAGGCATGATGATATTTAAAAAAAAAGTACTTTAAATTGAACCAAATTGAAGTCTTAAGAATCGATTTACAATTAAAAAAAGTGCGTAGACCGATTTCTAAAACATATATATTTTTAAAATTCATAAGACATTAATAACTCAACTAACCAACTAACTAATTAAGACATTAATAACTCAACTACTACTATAAGAATCAATAAGCAAGGACGCAATATTGACCAACATAACTCCAACTACAGATACTTTTACACAAGCAAAATTTTTGGTTTTCCTTAATCTGCTAAGATATTTAAGATGACAATTTTATATCTGTAATTGGATGTGATAAATAAATAATAGTTACTTATATCGCAATGAATTGGATTGAAATCAAAATAATTGTAAATTATTTATAGTCGTGTTAAACTACTACTAGGTATAACCATACCCATATAATACACAAAAAAATTATCCTCGATTTTGATTTCGCTTAAATGGTTAATATACATTTTGAAACGATCGGGGGGTCGGCGATGTGAGACTTGACGTCAAACTGTAAGGCCGAATCATCTGAACTATGTTTGCTTCGGTGGGGTACAAATCATAAGCCCGCACCAATGTTTTTGGCTCATGGTTGCCATACGTCATCGAACATTTTAAGCGATGAAGAAAGTCTCGGACTACTGCTTGCTTCAATGACCTAAGTCCAGGGATCCTGCGCCTAGGAGGTGCGCGGATATGTGAGGTTCCGTGGTCGAAGATGGTAAAACCCCACCCCCCAACTTCCCACTAAACGACGATATACCGTCAACCGGTCGCTCTTCCATATCATTTCTATACTCATGCAGCGCGCTAGAGTGCGATAAGCTAAACCCTAACGAATGATAGCTTCGGTACAGAAATATGCAGGATGGTGTAAGTGACACATGCCGCACAAGTGCATTTGGCTCACTTATTTATATATGTTCCACAAACTAATCTGAAACACACACCTCTTCAAGGATACGTCAATTACTAAAACAAATAGAAAAATGGTAGTTGGATGATATTTTCTACATTCTGCAATCAGATTTCATTAAATTGAATTATTTAATTTCGATAAGCGTACTTGCCGTAACAAGAGTGAACTTGATCATTTTTCGTTTTCCACAGTGTTGAAAGGTTAAGCTCTTTGCCAATCACTATGAAAACGTTTCTAATTTTTAAAATACCTACACCTAACTATTTAGAAGCAGTACGGTCATATTTCATTTTGCAAGTAATAGGATTATAAGAATTGTAATATACATATGGTTTAAGTTTTACGATCAGTGCTGTATGAGAAGTTCCCTGTTGTATTCAGTTGAATTAGTTAAAAAGTTAGATGTAGCGGATTTATTTTTTGGCCTACTAAGATTTTCTATGCTCTAAGAACCAGATACTGATCGAGATATTTACCTACACATTTACTTGTTACTAACTTCTTAAATGTACCTATACATTCAATCAAAAAAGTATGAGGAATGGATGGCATGTTTATCTTGATGATAGTTACTAAATTAATTTATTTTGTTGTTAGATTGGTATGACTGTTTTTCGTTTTCACAACAGAAACTTCAGGCAAAGAGTTTATCTTAAATTGTTGGGGACACTGAAAATGCTACAGAAGCCTTTCGGTGAATCAATTTTATCAATTACAGGTGCTTGTGATTGGTACACAGCGTTCAAAACGGTCGGGATATCATAGAAGATTTGTCTTACTCTGGTCGTCCATTAACGTCCGCAACTGAGGGTATGTGGTAATTGTGTTAGATAATAAAACATAATCTTCGGATGTATGTACATACTGACTTTTTATTTTTTACATAAAACTATTCTTTATTAAACTTATAATGGTTACATATAGTAAGAAGGCCAGTTCTAAATGCTCATTCAAGCTTGACAGAGATATCCGCCGAACTTTATGTTTCTGGCGAGTGAACTGATACCATTTTGAAAAATCAGTTGGGTTTTAAACATGTTGCTGCTTGGCTAGTCTCAAAAGATTTAAATTTTTTCCAAATCCCAGTCGCTTAAGTTATTGAGGACATGCTACAATGAGTTAATTTTGGCCCAACATTCATTTAACACATTGTTAATGGTGAAGAAACGTGGATTTACGACATTGACATGCAAAGTAGTCAACAAGCTTCGGTATGGTGCCTTCCAACTGAAATTAAACCGAAAAAACAACGCCAAAATAGAGCCAAAAAAGCCACGCCACGCCATACCAAAGAATTAAAAATGTTGTTGACTATATTCATCGACTATCGCAGTATTGTGCACTCGGATTTCTTCCCCCAAGGTCAAATGATAAATAAATAATATTATTTGAGCGTTATGCGGCCTTTAAGAGAGCAAATTCAATAAAAAAAGCCAGATATTTAGCAAAGAAACTTCTTGGATCAACATCCAACCATCACGATAATGCGCCTTCGCACAAGGCAATCATTGTGAACAATTTGTTGATCGAAACACTCAACAAATAGGTACCATTGAACAGCCCCTTGGTCACCAAATATCGCCCCAGCCGCCTTCTTTCTCTTTCCTAAACTCAAATAACCATTTCGTGGCACCCGTTTAAATTCGGTAGATAACATAAAGGAGAATATTAAGTAAGAAGGAGCTGAACTCAATTCCGGAAAAAAACGCTTAATAATGTTTCGATGATTGGATTATTCGTTGGTGTTAGTGTATAGTTTCTGAAGGAGCATACTTTGAAGATGATCAAATAAATTTGGACGATTAAGTAACATTTTATGTATTGACCTTTCCCGGTATTTTCTTTCATCAGTGGTACACGTATAATATGGCTTAGCTATGCTAACGTCTATGAGTGTAATGCCCATTCATCATCAAGTGGGACATATGTTTGTCTATACTGCCGTTAGAACTGCTACTTTTTTACGAAGTTTCATGTCCCAGTATTTAAAGTAAGTTAAACTAAAATAAATTCAAGTTAAAATTTTTACAGTCAATTGTTTCTCCTAAAAACACGGCCGTATTTGATTTCGTATACGGCAGTACTACAAACTAAACTACAAGTACGGAGTACGGGCTCATAAGGACTCGCATCCAGGGCAACAAAACAATCAAAAAAAAAATTTGTATAGATAGATGAGGCAGATATGGGTGAATGAAGTTAGCCCCTCAAAAAAAATTTTTTTTCCTGTTTTCTACTTATTTTCTATTAATTCGTTTGTTCATCATTTGTTCTTGATTGTTCACTGTTAATAACTGTTTGTTCCCCATTTATTTATTTTAAAAAAAATATTAAAAATATATCTAAAAGTTAGCCCCTCGATTGCAATCTTTAATATTTTTTCGTCCTTAATTACTCGTAAATATTCATTTTCGATTGTTCTTATATAAAATACGTTTGTTCTCTTTCGAAATTACTCATTTTTTGTTTAATTAATTGTATTAGTTGAATAAATGTATACAAAATATGTGTACTGCGCATGCCATAAGTGTATAATCTATGGCGCATGCGTCAACTATAATGCCTAAACTTTCTACGCGGTTTTAATCGTGAAAAAAAAACAATTATAAATCCTGAAGGATCAATTAATTGGTATACAGTTTAATTAAAAAAATTAAAAACAAAATAAATAAAATAATGTGCATTCGCGTAAAGTTAGACCAAATACATTTTTTCCATCCTCCTATATACCTATCGCTATGAAGGTATAAAAAAGATAGGTTTAAGAGTTCACATAGGTAATATAAACAAATAAGTAAATATGTTCATTATTTATCTTTCAAGAGATAATGTAGGTATACATTATAATAACATTTTGACACAGTCGAAATTATATTCCTAACATTAGTAAAATAACATTTTAATATTTTTTTTATAGGTTATGTATTGAAATTGTTGGAAAATTATTTCATGTTTTAGCTGGAAAACTACATGGAGAATTATATGCAATACAAGATAATGAGCTCCATCAAATGAATTCGAATGAAACCAAACTGTTTACCATCCAAATTCGATTGTCGGGCAGATAGAAAACGAAAATTCACTCATAGTGAACCTCGGCCTGCATTTGTGAAACGGCAAAGACTCACTATTATCAAGGAAATTGAAGAGACGACTAAAAATGAGATGTGTCGTATTATTATACCTTTGCCATCTTGTAGTCAAGGTAGGTGTAACTGTCAATAATTAGTTACACTCACAGATCTCCTAATCAAATAACAATATCAGAAAAAATGAGAATAGTTAGTTAGTTAGTGGAAGTAGCCAAAATGGGCAAGTGGATCTCAGTTCCTATTACATAAGGTACTAGGAAGTTTGTGAAAATGAAAATTTATCACAGTGTAATATCACTTACTTACTTTAACAGTGAAGGAAAACATTGTGATGAAACCTGCACACCTAAATGTTCTTAGGATTTTCTTAGGTGTGTAATCCACCAACCAGCACTAGGCCAGCGTGGTGGACTAAGGCCTAAAAACCCTCTCAATGGTAGTGAAGGCCAGTGTCCAGCAAGGGGATATATTATATGGTCTGATGATGATGACTAGGAAGTTAAATACTACTACTACTACTACGACAGTACACATATAATCCTATATATTTACAAACTATACGTTTGTTGGAAATTTCTAACATTATTTCATATTTCCAGATGTCCAGCCACTTGAAAATAGGTGTAGTAATGACAAAGCTATCCAAGTAGCTCCAGCACAGGAACACAAAGGCAAGGCAAGTGTGTATTGCCACATCACCCCTTAATATATCTGAAGCAAGTATAAGTAAACAATCAGAACCAGCAAAAAAAAAACTGTTGTTCCTGAGGACAAATTTGACAGTGATGAGTCAAATTCACCAGCAACAGAAGGATCAACTGTTGACTATGGGTTATAGAAGAAGAAGATTAATTCATATTTATTTAAATTAATATTAATGAATATTAATTTAAATTATTTAATGCAATACCCTATTATTAATATTAATGAATATTAATTTAAATTATCGTGCAAAATTCGTGGTCAAAACATATGTGTATTTTATAAATAAATATTCATTCTCAGTATTAATGTTGTTTTAATCATCGATTGAAAAATTGGTTCTTAATGAATTTAGTTGGAGCTAAATGCTGCTTGGAGCTTAATACTTTCGAATAACATAAACATGTGACTAAGCATAAACATATTTTTTAGGTAAATACTTTATTTAGCTTTGCTGGATTTATCCAAGATTTCGACATACCAAAATTTCATACAGGAACGACAGATAGATAGCTATCTGATTGAATACCCTTGTAGAATTGAGCTTCGAAGAAAAGTTTATTCTTATTCTTTATTAGACTTTATTCTAGTTGCAGTGTCGGTTAGAGAAGCTTGCACAGATACTGCATGCAATAAATAGTCATTATAATTATAAAATATATTTCTGTTTACATACCATACAATTTTCATAGTTCAAATATGAATTTGGATTGATATTAATTTATTTCGATTATCAAAATAATTTGTATTAAACATTTATATTTCCTCAAAATTTCTATTTTTATAATAATGACTGTGACCACCCCATAAATCACAAAATTAAAAATATTAAAGATAACTTATTTTTAAATCATATATTAAAAATTATAAACAGATCGCGAATTAAAATATTATATTATGCCTATCATTCTTAAATAATTCAGTAATGAATTTTCGCATCGCCGCGCCGTATATAATTAATATGAATAATAGGGTATTGCCCACTGTGCTAAAAAAAACATAAATTATATTTTTTTGATAGATCTACAAACAAGCAAGTGAGTAATGCTGTTTCCATAAATAAAAAGGCAAAAAAAAATTAAAGAAAGATATTATGCACAAGTTCAAATGCATATGTATTGTGCTAAAAGTAAAACTTGTTACTTTTGTGTAGCATCCAGCAACTTTGAAAAAACTAATCAGGTCACTATAATTAGTAGGTATTGATTTTGATTCCGAGTAAGTTGCACAGTTGTTAGATAATGTAGTTTCTTTTTGGAAGAATAACAATTTTCTAATCTTACACAAAAATGTAATGTTAAATATTTAAAAAAAACTTTATACCTATTTTCCTTTTAGGGAGTACAAAATATTGATGTGTACAAAGTGAATGTGATTTAATAAAAATAATATTTCAATTTAAATTATGTTTTATTAAAAATTATTCTTAACATACAGGTACAAAGGTTACATAACATTAATATTTATTCCTTTTCATATATATAAGCCCATATTTAGCACATTTGTGGAAAACAGAATCAAAATAATAATGAGTTGCTAGCCATAGAAGACCAGCATAAGTCTTATTAAAATCTGTTCAGTAGTTTTTGAATGAAGAGTGAAAATACTTACAAAACTTCCTATTTATAAGTAAGGATTACTTATTTAATTAAAGAGTTTTGTAGGTGGCAAACTATCTAAAAACTTTCTATTTTCCACCAAGTTGACATCAATTATCCTTCCTGCATAAATATTTATTGTATTGTTTTTTTTATAGTCTAACAAGGGGTGATATTACATTTGCAATTTCTGGGAGTTTGTTGAAAAATATATTGCTTGCTTGACTTACAGATAAATCGAAATCATCAGCCAATTGAGAGAATGTTCTATTTAATGTTATTCTCATCAGACATAATATAATATTTTGTTCAGAAACATTTGTATGTTTCTCAATCAAGCCTATTATGAAACATAATTCTTGTGGAAGACCAATATATAAACATTGTTTATTTTTCACTTTAGATAAAGTTGTTAACACATTCATTTTTTCAATTTTTTAGTCTTCTTGAGAGCTATAGTCTGAAGTGCACAAGTCTTTGATGGAGTGGAGATATAGAGAGATAACTCATAGTCAACAGTTGATCCTTCTGTTGCTGGTGCATTTGACTCATCACTGTTAAATTTGTCCTCAGGAACAACAGTTTTTTTTTTGCTGGTTCTGATTGTTTACTTATACTTGCTTCAGATATATTAAGGGGTGATGTGGCAATACACACTTGCCTTGCCTTTGTGTTCCTGTGCTGGAGCTACTTGGATAGCTTTGTCATTACTACACCTATTTTCAAGTGGCTGGACATCTGGAAATATGAAATAATGTTAGCAATTTCCAACAAACGTATAGTTTGTAAATATATAGGATTATATGTGTACTGTCGTAGTAGTAGTAGTAGTATTTAACTTCCTAGTCATCATCATCAGACCATATAATATATCCCCTTGCTGGACACTGGCCTTCACTACCATTGAGAGGGTTTTTAGGCCTTAGTCCACCACGCTGGCCTAGTGCTGGTTGGTGGATTACACACCTAAGAAAATCCTAAGAACATTTAGGTGTGCAGGTTTCATCACAATGTTTTCCTTCACTGTTAAAGTAAGTAAGTGATATTACACTGTGATAAATTTTCATTTTCACAAACTTCCTAGTACCTTATGTAATAGGAACTGAGATCCACTTGCCCATTTTGGCTACTTCCACTAACTAACTAACTATTCTCATTTTTTCTGATATTGTTATTTGATTAGGAGATCTGTGAGTGTAACTAATTATTGACAGTTACACCTACCTTGACTACAAGATGGCAAAGGTATAATAATACGACACATCTCATTTTTAGTCGTCTCTTCAATTTCCTTGATAATAGTGAGTCTTTGCCGTTTCACAAATGCAGGCCGAGGTTCACTATGAGTGAATTTTCGTTTTCTATCTGCCCGACAATCGAATTTGGATGGTAAACAGTTTGGTTTCATTCGAATTCATTTGATGGAGCTCATTATCTTGTATTGCATATAATTCTCCATGTAGTTTTCCAGCTAAAACATGAAATAATTTTCCAACAATTTCAATACATAACCTATAAAAAAAATATTAAAATGTTATTTTACTAATGTTAGGAATATAATTTCGACTGTGTCAAAATGTTATTATAATGTATACCTACATTATCTCTTGAAAGATAAATAATGAACATATTTACTTATTTGTTTATATTACCTATGTGAACTCTTAAACCTATCTTTTTTATACCTTCATAGCGATAGGTATATAGGAGGATGGAAAAAATGTATTTGGTCTAACTTTACGCGAATGCACATTATTTTATTTATTTTGTTTTTAATTTTTTTAATTAAACTGTATACCAATTAATTGATCCTTCAGGATTTATAATTGTTTTTTTTTTCACGATTAAAACCGCGTAGAAAGTTTAGGCATTATAGTTGACGCATGCGCCATAGATTATACACTTATGGCATGCGCAGTACACATATTTTGTATACATTTATTCAACTAATACAATTAATTAAACAAAAAATGAGTAATTTCGAAAGAGAACAAACGTATTTTATATAAGAACAATCGAAAATGAATATTTACGAGTAATTAAGGACGAAAAAATATTAAAGATTGCAATCGAGGGGCTAACTTTTAGATATATTTTTAATATTTTTTTAAAAATAAATAAATGGGGAACAAACAATTATTAACAGTGAACAATCAAGAACAAATGATGAACAAACGAATTAATAGAAAATAAGTAGAAAACAGGAAAAAAAAATTTTTTTGAGGGGCTAACTTCATTCACCTGGCAGATATAGGTTTCCTACTTTTTTTTTTTTTTTTTTTTTTTTTTTTTCCTTTATGGCAATAGTTTTAACTTTATGCCAGTTTCAAGTGAAAGGTAGGGAAACTACACGCGACAAAGTCATCAAAAGGAAACAAAAGGATAAGCTAGTTAAAAACAAGACATGGAAAATAATTAATAAAAATAAATTAAATATATTAAATCTTAATATTATTATTGATTATGAAAGAGGATAATACATTATAATACAATAAAGGATAAAGCAAAAGGCAGGAGATTTTAGTCGGAAACGGAACCTGTAGTAATTGTAAGGAATTCATAAAGGAGGTGCGGTCATATTGGGAGCAAGAAAAGAAAATATGGTCGAGATCACCAATATCTTCTCCACACTCACAAATATTGCTATCAACAATACGAAGCCTTGCTAAATGATGAGGTGTACATACATGTCCTAAACGCATTCTGGAAATGATAGAAGTGACAATTTTAGAACTTTTAGCTTTAAAGAACCATGGTTTACTGGAAATCGTGGGTTGAATTTCAGCATAAAGTTTGCCTTTGAACTTGCTGCTTCTCAACCAAACTTCATTCCATGACTCCCAAAGATAGGTTTTGGGAAGAGCAGTCAAATCATGACAATAATTAATGTATGGGACTATGTCTCCATCCTTTATAGCTTCTTTGGCAAGCTGATCGGCTTTCTCGTTCCCTTTAATCCCACAGTGACTTGGAATCCATGCAAAGATAATGGTGTGATTTCTTTGAGAACATATCAAAAGCTTATCACGTATTTCGCATATAATAGGATAACAAGGTTTCATTTGGAATGGAAATTTTTCAATAGTTCGTAGTGCACTTTTTGAGTCGGAAAATATGATTGTTCTTTTAGATTTTAATAAAATAACTAGTTCTACAGCTTTTAAAAGAGCAAAACACTCTCCAGTAAAAACAGAGGATTCAGGAGGAAGTTTAATCTTTTGTATTATTTTATGTTGCCAATGAACTAGACCGACTCCAACACAATCATCAATAGAGATTTTAGAGGCATCTGTAAAAATATAATCCCATCCACTCCAATTTTGTTCCTCAACGCTACTCATGAAACGAATATTTGTCTCCAGAATATCTTGTTTACCGACACCTATATCATATCTTATATCCGGAGCTAGAATTAAAGAATTGAATTGTGTCATAAATATGGATAATGATGGAGATCGATGAATGTGGCTGTGTATTGTTAAAAATTTACGAAAGCTTTTTATTAGACATGGTAACGATTTGTGACGCCAATAACGGGATGTCTGAATAATATTGTTCAATTCATGCAGTTTTCCATGAAGAGTATGGTCAGAAAACTGCATAGATTTGAACAAGTATCGATCGCTTAGAAATTGCCTTCTTAATTTTAAAGGAGGATCGCAGCATTCTACTTGTAATGCATTGGTTGGGCAAGATTTCATCACTCCTGTCACAATTCTCAAAGCTTTTGACTGAATGACATCAAGTTTTTTACTCCCCAAGACACTTCCACCATCTAATAGAAATGTGCCATAATCTAGAACAGATCTTACAAGAGCGTTATACACAAGTTTCATAGAAAACGGATGAGCACCCCACCATACACCTGAGAGGCATTTCATGATATTAAGTAGCTGTGCACATTTCATATCAATATGTTCATAATGGGCAAGTCCAGACAATTTTGAATCTAATATAACTCCTAAAAATTTAATTTTTGTTTTATATGGCAAAGATTGACCATTGAAGGTCACATTTATGATAGGAGTTGTACGTTTTTTAGAAAATACGACTATTGAACTTTTGGATACGGATAAATTTAAGTCATTTTTAACCAACCACACATTTAAACTATTAAGTGAATTAGACATGAAATTGCAAGCGATATCTATAGATTTATTTACGGAATAAAAAAGCAGATCATCTGCATATTGTAGCACATTTATGTGGGAATATAAAGATGATTCTAAATCATATGTATAAATGTTATATAAAAGTGGGCTAAGTACTGAACCTTGGGGAAGGCCTTTAAAAACTGTACGCTTTAACTCAGTAGTATTACCGTCTTTCTGAACGAATAATGATATGTATCTACAGGATAGTAAATTGATGATAAAATGTATTAATAATGTAGGAACCTGTAGCTCTAATAATTTGCGTTGTAAAATAGAAATGTTCACATTATCATAAGCGGCAGCGATGTCCAAAAAGGCAGCTACAATATCTTCATCGCGCGAAAAAGCTAAGCGAATATCTGTGGTTAATATAGCTAAATTGTCTATTGTAGATTTTGACTTCCGGAAACCGTATTGACTATTGGCTATGAAATTATTGTTTTCAATAAACCATTCCAAACGATTCTTCACAAGATGTTCAGCAACCTTAGTTAAAACAGAGGACAGCGCAATAGGCCTATATGAGGCAACATCATTGGTAGGTTTGTTAGGTTTTTTAATCGCTATAACTTCTTGTGACTTCCATGTTTCAGGAATATTACCTGTGACCATGACTGAATTTATTAAATTTAAAAAATACATTAAAGCACTATTACCAAGATGAGATAAAAATGAGTACATAATACCATCCTGACCTGGAGATGAATCTTTAACATGTGAAAGCACACCTTTTAATTCATGTAGTGAAAAAGGAGAGTTTAAAGAGGAAGAGTCATCTGTCAAAGATGATTCTAAAGGAAAGTAGATCGATTCATCAACTGATGGAGGAGCTAATCTGTCTAAAAAGGCATTTGTTAAAGAAGGGGGAAGTGAAGATGATGATAAAGATTCTTTGAAAGCAGACCGAAATCGTTTAATACTGCGCCAAACTTCTGTAGGGCACGTAGAAGGAGATAAAGAAGTACAAAATGTTTTCCAGCCTTCCTGCTTTTTATCTCTGAGGAATTTACGTGTAATACAAATAACTTCATTGAGAATATCTAAGTTTTCATTGGACATGTCCTCAGCATAGACTCTCTCAGCTACCTTTCTTTTACTTACAGCATCCATACATTCTCTATCCCACCATGGAGGATATGGAATCTTATTAGATGGATTTCGTTTAACAGAAAAAATCTGATCGGCGGATTCTATTAAACATGTAGCCAAAGCTCTAGAAGAATTGGTCTCATCACCGCTAACTAATTCAGGCAAATCTTTTATTTTAGATTCGACAAGGTTCTTAAATGCAGACCAATCAGCATTATTTAATTTATATTTCACACGAGGTTCTCGTTTTTGATAAGGAGGGCGTCTAATAGGAGAGGATATGATAATCGGGAAATGATCACTGCCAAAAGTAGATGATGAGGTGTACCAAGAATGAGAAGAAGCAAGATCTGGAGTACAAATTGATAAGTCAACTGCACTAGGCTTCTCATTAGGCTTTGTGCGTCTGGTTGGTGAGCCAGTATTAAGTAAACACAAGTTTTGTAAATCTAATATTTCTACTAAATGTACACCATTGGTGTCAGTGGTGCCACAACCAAACATTTGGTGATGACAGTTAAAGTCACCTAATAGTAGGAATGGATCACTAAGTGAAGAGAGTAAATTATTAATGCTATTGAGAATAATAAAAGAGGAACGAGCGAGATAAATGGAAACTATAGAAATATTATAAATTTTGATGCCGACAATATTAATGGCATCATTAGAGATTAATGAAGAAAACGATATTCTAGAAAAATCAATTGAGTTCCTGATGAGTAATGCTACACCACCATAGCCATCGTATCTATCATCACGTAAGCAGGTATATCCAGGGACCTTAAATAGGTATCCTGGCTTTAACCACGTCTCAGATAATGCGACAACAACAGGAGAATGTTTATTTAACAAATATATTAAATCATGTTTCTTTGGAACAATACTCCTGCAATTCCATTGAATTATTTTGCAATCCATTATTTTTATTAACATTAATTGATTTTATTTTTTCATTAATAGAGGCAACGTGGGACGGTTTTAGTAAGTTTGAGTTTATTAAAGTACTTAATAAAGCTAGTATCATTTCTAAGACATCAGAGTTTTCTTCCTCTTTACTTTTATCTACCAGAGCACAGCCATTTTTAGGCTCTGAAACCTGGAAATCTTTTAATAAATTTTTATGAACAACACGATCATAACCATATTGATGCTTAGGAGGAGAGCGAGGTTTTAAAAATACTGTCTTTTTATAAGATGAATTAATAAAATTGTTACGAGATGCAGACTTCGGTGTGGGAACATATGCAGGTTTCGGTACTTCTGGAATTGTTGAGCTTAGTGCATCTGCGTATGAAGGCTTAACAGAAGGAAAACATTTACTGGCTTCTGCGTAAGACATGCAGCTCTGAGCCATTTTAAGTTTGATTTCTGTCTGTCTCACAAACTCTGGACATGACTTGTCTATCGCTGAATGAGACCCTTCAACTTTACACATTACACAGTATACAGGATCTTCATCTGACCTGTCACATGAGACACCTGCATGTTGACCTCCACAGTTATAACATATTGGAGTCTTAGAACGACATTGTACTTTGGTATGACCATAACGACAGCATTTATAGCATTGTATTGTAGGAAAAATATATATCTCTACTGGAAGAGCATTATAGCACATAAAAATCCGTTTTGGTAAAACTTGCCCATCAAACGTTATTACAACGGATTCAGAGGGTTTCCAAGAAACCGAGTCATTAATTTTCACCTTGCGATTCAAACGTCTTATTTTAAGTATTTTGCCGCAGCCTATAGGAACGGATACATTTCGTTGAACTTCCTCTACACTCCAATCTACAGGGACCCCACGAACTAGCCCCATTCTTGTTATGTTGAAAGTCGGAATGAAGGCTTTTAACTTTTTCGTTTCCAAAAGATTGCAGTTAAGAAAGTTATTGGCGTCTTTATAATCGGAAAAGCCAACTACGCACCTATTTCTTCCTATACGCTTTACACTACCGGGAATAATATTTTCAAATTTGTTCTGCTTTAAAAAATTGCCGAAAGTTATAGGATGGAGAACGGTCCCGTCATCAGGTGAACTTTGTATACGTTGAACGTGTATCAAATAAGGGGAAACATCAGTAAGAACATATTCAGTCCGGCCGATCCAACGGGAGTCTGTATTGGTTACTGTAGTTTTCGTGTTATTTGAATTTCCCGCGTTAGAGTCTTGAGAGATATTTGAATTTCCCGCGTTAGAGTCTTGAGAGATATTTGAATTTTCCGTATAAGATGTTGATGGTTGAGAGGACGTTTTATGTGAGTTAATATTATTTTGCGAGTGTGAAGATGACGTCGATTGAGATATAGGTTTAGAACTTTTAGAAGTAATCTTTTTTATTAAAATTGACTCATCTTCCATATTGCATAAACTTTCGCACTGACAGTAATCACCGCTAGAACCACCTTTCTTATTTCTCCTTTTCGTACACTGCCGACAAAGGCGTAGATAACGTGTTCGTTTACGACTTCCTTCACCTGTCTGAGATGATAACGAACAATCCGTATCCATTTTATCAAATTCATCTTGTGAAACAACAGTTACATATGATCCCACGGGGAGATTCAGGCCAACATAGCCATCATCCCCCCGATCGAGATCGGGGGGCTCGTTCATACAATATTTACAAAAATTACAAAAACTTACCAACTATACGATGACACTATACACAAATATGATACAAAGATTACATATATTACAAAAACTTACACTACCAGCTTATCCTCCGCGTTTTAACTATAAAATTAAATTAAATTTTCACCACCGTGAAAAATACGTCTACCATAAACGAAGTTTCCCGCGCTTTTTTCGGGTTTCCTACTTCAGTGGGCAGATAGCTGATTTAGACAAATGTCAACATTCAACAAATTGAATGACACTTTCATCGAATACTCTTGTGCTTGCAATTTAAATTAGCGAACTTTGAACAATTCAAAAGCTCTGCTTCAGGTGGATTAAATTAAAACAATAATATATTGTAACATGAGAACATGCCGGTAACAAGAAAGAAGGTTATAAAAACAGTGTACAAACATGAAGATAGTGATGAAGAAACCGGTGATTTTAGTGACTCAGGGTCAGAAGCGCACATTTCTGATGTGCCAAGCTCTGAAGATGAAGCTGAGGAATTACCAGAAACGTCTGAAGATGAATTTGTCACAAAAACCAAAAAGAACGCCACGAAACCTAAACCATCGAAGAAACCGTTCGCCAAAAGATTAATTAGCAAAATAAATAAACAATCTCTCGAAATGGAAAATACATCTCCAACGATCTTCACAGTTAAAGACCTTACAGATGAAGATAAACTTCTTCCACCCATACTCAATTTATCTGAAAGTGGTCAGTAACTAAATCTCGATTGTTCTCTTTCTATACTTTAAACCTCTACCTTTATTTAAAAAAGTATTCAGTATTCATAAGAAAATATTTTAAACTTTTTTCCGATTAATCTACTTAATTCCGACATGGGACCTTTAAATTTTTTAAATAAAGTATAACTGAGTATGTAATAAAATCTACAGTGCACTAAATCAAGGATGTGACTAAAACGGTGGATATTAGTTTTTGACACATATTACATTATTTTTGCAACAATAACAAGCCACAATGCAAAAGTAGCCAATTAATGAAAAAAGGTTATTGTGTGAAAAAATCTTTAAAAAAATACATTTTAAGCTAACCTAATAAAATACTACGATTTCAGATAGTAATGATGAAGAAACTCCAAAGGTAGCTGTGAAAAAATTCACACCTCCAATAGCTGATGTCAGAGAACAAACCACTGACAGTGATGAAGGCTCTCAAATGAATTACAAAGATGTAAGACATATTTTAGTTAACTTTTTATAAAGACAACAAATAATGAAAAAACCCATGAGTTAGTGACTGCTTTATTTTGGTGCTGAAGACTTGCACTCTACATATTTTTATTTCATGTCTCACAGGGTAATTATGTCCTAATAAATGGAGCTTGTTTCACTCCTTTAAGTATTTAAAAACATCACACCACTTAAAAGTGCTTGTAGATTTCTGATAGAGCCGGCAACTTATCAACTTAAAATGCTTTCTTGTGTATGAGGGTAAAGCAGCTTGTCCAAATCTCTTCAGGTTTCCAACTGTCTTAGGTCATAGGAATATATGAAGCACAGTTAAGAGAGTAATCCTCTACCAACCATTTCCCTCATTTTATGGAAGGAGATGACTATAAATGAGATCACAATATATTAGATTCCCACTATTATGTTCCCCATAACTTGAATTCACTGTATATTTTGCAGAGCTGTCTTTATTACAGAATATTTTCCTTTTTCATTGCAACAATACTGAACATGTATAAGGTTTATACCATATATTATACCATATCAAATATGTCGATATAAAAAAGACATCTGTAAAGGTTTTAAACCACAGTCCAATCACTAGAATACAATACAGAAAAGTGAACAGCTTCTTATTTTTAAACTTGGAAACTACAAACAAGATTTGCAGTGCCAGTTGGTACTGGATAGGAAAATGATATGAAAATAGGAAAATAGACACAAATAGTGTTGTCCAAGGCCACTAGTAGGAATGTGTTATTTCTGTGCTTGTGTGTTTACCTTAATTAAATGTAAGCAGATGATGAGGTACGATTAATCCTTTTGGTCCGGGACCTAAGAGTTCGATCCCCACACAAGACAGAACCTTGAAGAAGTAGTGGATTTATTGCAGCGAACACTGATTATCATCGAGTCAGTGAGACGAATTGACGACTCAGTCTCGGCCCTCTTGGTACAGCGGCCCATCAAGACTACCAAGCGGAGCCGCTGGTTTTCCAAGATACCCTGTTGCACCAGAACCGGCGAGACAGAATTATGCTTGAATAAGTGATTTTTGTTCATATTCTGTATGTCTGTGCATTGTTTGTCAGATAGAATTGAAATAAGTTGCAGTGGATTTTTTAAAGTAGGTTCTATCATAATACAAGAGCTCAAGTCATTTAGAAGCGAATAAAATACATTAAATGTTGCATAAAATTACACTAAACAGCAAATGGATAAGTTTTGCAAACGCCAAATAAATTTTCAGCAATATTAAAAAATTATGCCCTCCTGTTTTCCGTTTTTCAGGTTTGGTCACAAAATGTTGATCAGAGTGAGGAAATAGCAAAGAAGGCCTTCATGGAGCTTGAACAACACAAAAATAAAATAGAAGAGGTGAAAGAATCAATACAAAACTACAAAGATATTAAGGAAGAAAAAATATCTGATGTAAAAGATCTTTTAGCACTTGGCGAAGAGGCTGCTCCACCTACAGAAGATACTGTAAAAAAGAAAACTAAACCGAGAAGAGTCAAAGATGAGAGTGATTCTGAAATTGAAGACTGGGAAGAGGTCACAGGTATTAAGACAATAAGAGAATCTCAATACAAATAAAATTTAACAGATACATATTTATTTCATTCCAAAAACAATAATTTTCGTATTACATGTTTCAACAATTCAATAGAACATTTCAATTTGTTTTGGTTTGGAATTATTCTTATAATTATTATCAAATTTCAGAAGTGAAAACTGCCTCACAACAAGGTATACAACTTATTGTGAAATTTCCTGAGGCTGGCTGTAAGAAAAAGAAAGCCATTGATGTGGAGATGATGATGAAAAGAAAAATTAATAGAACAAGAAAAGAAAATCAGATTTATATGCATAAAGTTCATGTACTCTGCTGGTTAGGTTACGGTAATTATGTCAGTCGCGTTATAAACGATCAAGATGTTATGGCTGTAGCCCTTTCTTTGGTACCATCAAAAGAATGTTATCCTAAGGACAGAGTTGATATGAAGTATATAGAACAAATCACAAAATGGTTTCGTGAGAAGTTGAACTTAAAACAAGATAAAAATGAAGATAAATTCAAACCTAAAGCCCCTCCACTAAAAACACTTGTACTAGAACAAATCAACAGAAGAACTGTAACAACAAAGAAGTTTTTTGTTTTTGTATTTGTTGCTTTATTGCGAGCTCTCGGCCTACAGTGCCGTATCATGATGAATTTTGTTACACTGCCTCTAAAACCATCGACATTCGAATTATATTCACTTTCAACAAAAGCAAAAGACAATAAAAATGAAAAATCCAAATCGGAAGTTGTTGAAGAAAAACAACAGAAACACAAAGAAGATAGCGAAAAAAAATCTAATTCTAAAAAACCATCAAAACCGAAAATTCCGCAAGTGGATGGAAATGACGATGATGAAAATATATTTCAAAACATAATGCAAGTTGATGGTAATGATGACATCCTTGGCGTCAAAACCAGAAGTACGAGATCTGCAAGAGCTGGTAATGTCAATTCTCTTAAAAATAAAGAAGAAACTGAAGATGATTTACCTCAAAAACGATTAAAAAAAGACCCTGAACAGTCTACACAAAATCCTTCCCGAGGTGATAGAAAGCAGACTAATAGATCATTAAAAGGTGTAAACAGTAAACATGGAAACCCTACAAACGTTTTGATTGATGAAAATAATGATAATATTGCAATGAAAAGATCTACAAAGCTGTTACCAAATCGAGCAATTAAATCAATCATCAGTGACAAATCAGATGGTAAAGAAAAAGACAAAACACCAAAAGAAAATGCTTCTTCAAAACCACAAAGCTGCAAAATTGTACCTAAACTTGAATTAGAAATTACAAAAAAGACTCTAGCGAATGCAAAACCAGCCAAAAGAAAAGCAATAAAAGATATTCCCCTTGTGTCTGATGAAAACAAAAAGTCAGTTTCCAGCAAATATTTTCAAACTAACACAGCTACTGTTGACGAAAAGAAAAGCAGGACTTGTAGGAAAAGATCGCACACCTTTGAATCTAATAAAACGAATAAAAATAACAGTTTGGATGTTAAGGAGAAGGTCACTAAAGCAAGGACGAAAAGTGCAATTAATGAAGTAGAAAAAAGCAAATACTTTTGTGATACAGAAATAGAAAGTAAACGATCTAAAGTAACCAGACATACAAGGTCAAACAATGTTCAGGTCAAACCTGAGCAAAGAGTAAGTCATAGAGATCTAAAGAAAATAAGTGATAAATCTAAAAATGATGTCACTGAGGACCTTGTGACAATAATAAAAAGCAGAATAAAAGAAGCTAAGAGTGACTCAAATAAGTTGAGATCAAAAGGTCAGTTTTATTTTTTATTTCTTTTAATCGTTATTTCGTCCATTTATTAACAAAATGAAAAATACAT
The DNA here is from genome assembly GCF_030269925.1 of Bombyx mori. Lineage (NCBI taxonomy): Eukaryota > Metazoa > Arthropoda > Insecta > Lepidoptera > Bombycidae > Bombyx > Bombyx mori. The sequence continues at coordinate 8,838,729 of NC_085119.1, forward strand.
TTTTAGCAAAAAAAATAAAAGAAGAATCAGATAGTGACAGTGACCTATTACCAGAAGAGGAAGTTCGCAAAAATATACCAGAAAGTGATGATGATTTCAAACCACCTAAAATTAGTCCTCGACCCAGTACAAGTAAGAAAATAGATCGTCGTGTACTTTCCTCAGATGATGAAAAACCTAAAAACAAAATCGACATTTGGTGTGAGATTTTTGCTGAAGAACTTGAACAATGGATATGTGTTGATGTTGTTAGTGGAAAAATACATGACACAGATACAATTTATGTAAGTGTTACATTTAAGCCAACTCCCTTGCTTTGTTCGTTTGCATAAAATATTAAGAGCAAAAAAAATGTATTGACTCTATATGCTATAAATATCTTGGTTAGGCTATGCATACATCGTTTTTTCTTTTCTTTTAATTCAGTTATTGTAAAAGTATACAAAATGAAAATAAAAGCAACGGCTAGTTTAAAAATTTAATTAAGTAGTTCATTCTCAACAATCTGAAAGGGCACGTTATGAGAGTACATATGCATGGTTTTTACTTTATTTACATGCTGGTAATAACAAACAGAGCGTTAATGCCATTGTCATTGTAAAATGATTTGACTTCGGCAGAAATTTATATTTTGGTAAAGCAAGGGAATATTGATTTTCAGCTTAATAAATACTAGTACCTATGTTGTGTTGTTAAAAGTCTAGTATGGAATTACATAATTTAAAAACTACAACAGTAAAATGATTGCATTTAATTCCTAGACTCGTGCTACGCACCCGGTGTGCTATATTGTTGGCTGGGACAACAACAATTATTTGAAAGACTTGACTAGAAAATACGTGCCTCACTATAATACGGTGACGCGAAAATTACGAGCCGAACTGGATTGGTGGGAAAAAGCTCTAAGCCCGTGGGTTGGACCTAAGACTGCACGGGACAAAGAAGAAGATGAATATATAAATAAGATGCAACTTGAAGCACCTTTGCCGAAAAGTATTGCCGAGTAAGAAATTTACAATTACATACCATGCCTACATATTAGTATAGTATCCATTAAATGTAATTTAGCCCACACGTGCTTTTAAGTAACTCAAGCACCGGTCATCGTTCTCGTCGAACCCGTCGCTTGTGACGAAGGGCTCGGCGAGTGAATTAACCCACAGCCACAGCCCACTGAGTTTTTCGCCGGATCTTCTCAGTGGGTCGCGTGTCCGATCCGGTGGTAGATTCTGCGAAGCACGGCTCATACTAGGGTTCGTGTTAGAAACGTCGTCAGATTTGAGCCCCGTGAGCTCAACTACTTGTTAAGGTTACGCTGAATAGCCTCTCAAGGCTATCAGCTTAGGTAGGAAAAAAAAAGTAATTTGTGGAAACATGAAGTGTAAATAAAAATTACTATCTAACATGTAATTAATAACAATTTCAATACAAATTATGTAATACCTCTCAGTCGTGTATATGTCGTGTTTATAGGTACAAGAATCATCCTCTGTATGCTCTAAAAAGACACTTATTGAAGTTCGAAGCTATGTATCCATCAGACGCGGCAACATTAGGATTCGTACGCGGCGAAGCGGTATACTCCAGGGACTGCGTGTACGTATGTAGATCACGAGATCTGTGGCTTAAAGAGGCCAAAGTTGTCAAACTTGGTGAAAAACCTTACAAAATTGTGAAAGCGCGGCCGAAATGGGATAAGGTAAGTTTCAAATTAATCCAGTTAAAATATGTTTTCTTCATAACTATAGTCCCCGGCACGTAACTTAGCAAGAGTCGCTAGATGCGCAGAAGTCGTTTTTTAGGTCTCTTTGGTTGTCAATGCGGGGAAAGACGTAGCACCGTTCCGAGCGCGCGATTGGTGAGTCAGTCGACCTTCCCCTCCCGCACCGCGTCCACGTTCCGTTCGCTCCCGGTTACACATGCGCCTACTAAAGTTGTAGGAACCCTTTGTTTATATTGAGTTTTTGTTACGAGTTGTTATTATTGTTTTAAATTTAGTTTTTGTTACGAGTGTTATTGTTTTAAGTTTGTTTGCAATGCCAGGACCGAATACCAATGACCATATAGTCGATTCAGTCACTGAGCGTTTTATTATTTACGCCAGTGACGACAGCGACTCTTCGTTACGTCGACGATGAGGAGCCAACTCCTTCCACCAGCTCAGGTGCTACCATAAATTTAATCCAAGGGGTAGCACTATTAGAAAATGATAGTGACGACGGCGACACATAATTTTTAATATTAAGTATATTTTTTTAAATAAACTTTTTAACTTTTAATTGTATTTTATTTATAACACCTAATACGCTTCACGAATTCCTCTCTTTTCTTTAACTTTCTTCTAAACACACAGGCTTAAAAATAAATTATGGCAAATAAAAAATTTAATAAAATTAAATTAAATTATATGCGGGCAATAAAAGTGACCATTTTTTTGTTGCAATGTGCATTATGCGCGACATTACCCCCACTACACCAAAACCTTGCCAACTTACGTGTCGCTTACTATACCATTTGTTTACTAATTCTTTATTTGGGTACATGCAGTGTCTTCACCAATATTCTTTATCAGTAAAACAACAATATTACCCTTGTAGTCGTCGTGGCCCAAAAGATAAGACGTCCGGTGCATTGGTATTTTGAGATGCAACGGTGTTCGAATCCCGTAGGCGGGTACCAATTTTTCTAATGAAATACGTACTTAACAAATGTTCTCGATTAACTTCCACAGTGAAGGAATAGCATCGTGTAATAAAAATCAAACCCGCAAAATTATAATTTGCGTAATTACTGGTGGTAAGACCTCTTGTGAGTCCGCACGGGTAGGTACCACCGCCCCGCTTGTTTCTGACGTGAAGCAGTAATGCGTTTCGGTTTGAAGGGTGAGGCAGCCGTTGTAAATATACTGAGACCTTAGAACTTATATCTCAAGGTGGGTGGCGCATTTACGTTGTTGATATCTATGGGCTCCAGTAACCACTTAACACCAGGTGGGTTGCGAGCTCGTCCACCCATCTGATCAAAAAAAAAACCTCTGTTATATGATACTCTCACAGATATTTAAAAATTTTCCAAAGGCCCGCAAGTCTCAAGATAGGCAGCAGTACATATGCTGTATGCAACCCCAAAAGAAAATTACAAATTAAATGTGAATAAATTATACCCACGATTCTCTTTTCAGTTATCAAATACATTAATCAGAGATAAAGTTCTGGAATTGTATGGACCATGGCAGGTTCAAGACTATGAACCACCTGTAGCTGAAAATGGAATAGTGCCTCGGAATGCTTATGGAAATGTAGAACTGTTCAAGGAATGCATGTTACCTAAAGGAACAGTGCGAATTAAATGTTAGTAAGAATATTACTCAGGATTCTGTAAATTATAAAACGGATCGAATACTTCATATCAAGAGATAATATTCTTTCATCTATCTGTATAGAAGGGGCTGGGTGATGTTTACCCAGCTAAAAATGATTACTATAATATCAATTTTCTAAGTTAAACATAACATAATTAACATAGGTTCTGAAGCTCTAAAGCTTTGTAATCTAAATTGGAGGCAGCAGATAAACGCCCTCACCCCACATCACACGAGTTTGTTGACTCAGTGTGTCAGCTGATGATAATGTGTATCAAATTGCATATAGTAGTACCAAAAACCATAGTAGAATCTATTTTTTCGGTCTGTCTTACGTTAAGTATTCTTAAGAATCACGAGTGATGTAATAGTCTTGGTTCATGAGACCCACCGGTCCGAGTATCTATAATGTTAGTATTTTGCCCATTCTAAGCCACTTAATAATTCACCCGATGATCAAAATTTGACCATAGTTACAGACGCCTCAAGATTTAAATTCGCGTAAATGCACTACGTTTTATTTTGTTAACATTGTTAAAAGAGAGAATGGTTGTGGAAAAAAACAAAAAATTTCATTTTACAGTTTTATCTTTAAATATAGGTTATGGATAACATAATTTTTTTATACTCTTTGTATAAGACAATTTATTTTATCTTTAAATAAAGGCTATGGATAACATAAATGTATACTCTTTTTGTATAAGACAATTTATTTTATTTTCAATCGATTCAATTAAAATCACCTTTACATATTATAGTATATCACATAGTCAAGACGTTCAAGATATTTGTTGATATGAATTTACTTTTAATTTTTAGTACCTGGTTTAAATAGAGTGGCAAGAAAATTGAACATAGACTGTGCACCAGCGATGACCGGCTTCGACTACGACGGTGGCTGGTGTCATCCTGTTTACGACGGCTTTGTTGTTTGTAAAGAGTTTGAGGGAGTGCTCACAGAAGCCTGGGTCCAGGTATGTGAAAATTGTTCAGTTGTTAAGCTACGCTCAAATATCCTATACTACAAAACGGAACGCTTGTTCACTAAATAATTGGAGAATATGAAGCGGTAGGCAGCGGCTTGGCTCTGCCCCTGGCATTGCTGAAGTCCATAGGCCACGGTAACCACTCACCATCAGGTGGGCCGTATGTTCGTTTGCCTACAAGGGGCAATAAAAAAAAAACTTATCAGCTTTCAAATGGAGATTGACAACACCAAGCCGTGCACAACAATAATTACGCTGCTTTATTGTGCCACCATGAATCTATGAGAAATATAACATGATTTTTATTTCAGGAACAAGAAGAACAGGAAAAACGTGAACGCGAAAAAACCGAAGCCAGAGTCTATGGAAATTGGAAGAAGTTAATCAGAGGTTTGCTCATACGAGAAAGGGTCAAAGATAAATATGGTTTCGAAAAACTCAGTGCGTCCCAACCAACAAAAGGTAAAGGAAAAGCACCTCGATTTGTTGTAAAGAAAAAATAGCTTTTAATTTTTTTGACGTGACAACGTCTTATAATTCGATGGAGCCGGCTGCACGCACGAAAAAACATGACTCATGCGGCGTTACCTCGCTCTGAGGCATATTTTCTTATGACGTTGTCACGTTCAAATATCGTCAGGAAACCGACTTTACAGACAACCGATTTTTTAAGAAAAAAGTAGGTTTCTGATGAAAATGTATAACAGGTTACCTGAGCATCTACAATTCAACAATCGTTTTTTAAATACTTAATTTTCATTATTTATATATATATATTCATTATATAACGTGATGTTTTGGATAGATTCGGTAAATATAAAGTATTTGGTAATTCGGATTCGAACATTTCATGAAAATCACCGATAGTAATCGAATGTGTTTAAATAGTATGTGAAAAAAAAAATTGAAGTTGATGAACATGGAAAAATCGGTCATGCCTGGTTTGTTTTATTAATATTACATTTTTACATGTCAAATCCCTTTTACGGCTTATTTTCAAGTTTTCGAAAAAAACCCGTAAAAGCGTATTATTGTCATAGTGTTATATCATTCATAAAACGCGACTAATTTTATTATTAAAATAGTCTGCATTGGAATCGGAAGCTGTCTTGATTATTATATTTCATAGTATTTGATGAATAAGTGAATAAGCATTAAGAATAATAAAAAATCGTGTTATTGTTGAATATTTTTTAATGTCACTAAGCAGACGGATTCGCGGTTCAAGTATATATCCATGTTTTAAATTCATGCTGCTGTCATATTTAAGACTCAAAGTCAAAGTAATATTGTTTTAAATCATTCTGAATATTAGTTTCTAAGGCCTTATATATAAAAAGTAAATAAAAAGTAAGGAGCTGTATATTTACAGTCTAAATAAACCAAGCCAAGCTTTACCTCAACCCTGTTGCCGCCTCTTACATAATAATAGTATAGTTAAGTTCAAAATGTACCCGGGCGTAAATCGCATATCTATGCCTCACAAGAAAGTGTCCGACTTAATGAAAAGTGATGTTCAATCGCTTAACATACAACCCCCTGAATACTGTTGTCATAAATTTGTAATCATTATTAAAAAACTAGGAATTTATAACATAATTCAATAAGTTCCGTATGTTCCTTGTGGGCACTTGAGTGCTAACAACTGGTAACACTGACGCAATCATCATAATAAAGCGTCCAGTGTAATATGTGGAAGGTAATAACAAATCGGCATAGGTATACAATTACGCTCGACTTAAACTAAGTTTGTACATGAGTCGTCTATTATCAAAGGTGGCAATCTGTGCATTTGGACAAAAAAATGTTATTGATATGTCAATACAGATTGATTTGAATATAATCGTCTCCTTCAAAGAATACGGTTCAAAACCTGCATTAAATAAAGGTTAATAGTTAACCTGTTATTTATATAAGATGTCGTTCCGAAGAGTTTTGTGACTGCCAATGGAATACAAAGTCAATAATTCGTTTTTCTGATTTACCAATTATTATCCAAAAGTCAGATTGCCGGCTTTGATAATAGTCGACTCGACATATGTAAAACACTTACATCACATAATTAAAAAATAATGTACCTGCACGTATGATAATTATTTTTAGAATTCGTATTAAGTGTCTTTTATTTAATTGTTACCAGAATCGCTATTTGTCGAATTCCTAAAACGGTTGAAAGTGTTTTAAAAATCACTAATGCACTACCATACTATTTTTACACTAGCAATGAATATGTCCATAAGAGTATTTCAAACTACCTCCAAGCTAGATTTTTGTTAGAAGTTGAAAGAAATTTTCTGAATAATTTGAATTGTGATACGAATAAAATTTAATTGGTTGTGGATTTTGTATTAAATTTAAATATAGAGAAATGCCACTGCTAGAAGACTTTTTGTTAAAACCTACCGTGCCATTTTTGCTGGTGCTAAAGATATCGTGAACGTGAATACCACCCACCCACCTGGAGGTCTGAGGTTAAAGTATTATACAACGGCTGTATACCTTTTATTTTTATTTTTTTTTTTTTTAATTTATTTACGGCCAATGGTTACAAGACCTTATAGCCTATCTTAAATTAATTTTCACGCATGAAGTACGTAAAAATTTACAAGTAGTTATTAAACAAAACAGCATCAAATTGAAGTTCTAACATTACTCGTTTGTTTTTAAACATTTCCTATTGTGTTAACGATATATCTATAAATTGGTTTAAAGTACAACGGGTTTGATAAAATTTCTTCTAAGTCCATCCTTACGCCTGTTTGTAAAGGCGAGTCACCATTAGAAACATCGTCCAGCTCAGACACTAAAATTAATCTATTTATACTATATTTATGACATTTCATAACAATATGTTTCAGATCAGCGACCTCATTGACACAAAATTGACAGTTTTTGTCCGTTGCTAAACGTAGTTTAAACAAATGAGCAGGAATTCTACAATGACCGAATCTCAATCTATTAATGGTGGTAATGAATTGTCTGGAATTAGCTTCTTTAAATTTGTTATACCAAGGTACATGTGGCGGGGTATTCTGTATCTTTGTATACCATTTCCCTTTTTCTTGGCTTATAGACCTCCAGTGTTCATACCACAGCGTTTTAACATTTTCCGATATTTTCTGCTGGAAGTCAGTAAACGGTACTTTTGTTACATTAGTGTGGTCTTCATCACATGCACCTCGCACTGCACAGTCTACAGCTTCATTGCCAAAAATACCACAATGAGCAGGTACCCATTTAAATTGGACATTCTTTCCTCTTTCATTTAAATTTGCCAATATTTCTTTTATTCTATAAATAATATAGTTCATATTAAATCTAAAAGGATTACTTTCTAGTGCTAACAATGAACTTTTGCTATCAGTTAAAATTAAAAAGTCAGAACTATTTACATTATTAATATACAAAAGTGCTGTATAGATAGCGTAGCATTCAGCAGTAAAAATACTGCAGTGAATATCTAGCTTGAAGCATCTAGATTTCTTCAGTTGTGGATCATAATATGCTGAAGCTACTCTATCTGAACATTTTGATCCATCTGTATATAATTTATAAATATTTATGTTAGGTAAATTGTTAATATATTCAAAAAATTCAACTTTAGACCCGATTTTTTGGGAATCTGTTTCTACAGTCATATTTACAGTGGTATAATTGTTGATTTCATATATAGGCAAAAGGTTAGATGAGTATATATTTTTGAATGTATTTTTGATGCTAAGAGAAATTTGAAGCATCTCTGGTAAATGATCAGACACAAAACTGCTCATACTGATATTAGAACTGCCCATAAAATCAATAGGCAGATCCTTAGGCATTATCCTGTCAATAACAAAAACATTATCAGTGGCCAATAGCTTCAGACAAAATCTCTGTGCGATCTGAAGACGCCTAAATTTTAACGGCATAATGCATGCTTCAGATTCCATGGCATTAATTGGAGTTGAGCACATTGCTCCTGTAATAATTCTTAGTGCCTTGTTTTGAATTACATCAAGTTTTCGTAGATATCTAAGATTTGCATTCATGTAAGCTAATGAACTATAATCAAAATGACTCCTGACAATGCTTTTATATAACAGAGACAAAACCTTAGGGTCAGAACCCCAATGAACCCCAGCCAGAGATCGCAGAATATTTAGTCCTTTGCAGGCATTTCCAATTATGTTATTAATGTGTGTTTGAAATGTCAGTTTTGTATCTAACCAAACACCCAAGAATTTTTTATGTAACAACCAAGACAATGGACTATTGTTGTATAATATAGGTGATATCTCATTTAGGTTGACAACCTTTTTACTGAATAACATTGCCCCACTTTTATTTACACTTATATCTAAATTTAAGCTATTGTAAAAACATTGAATTTGAGACAATCCATTATTCAAATTTCTAATGGCATTGTTAACTTCTTTATTTACACTATATACAACAATATCATCAGCAAACAACAGGCATTTGACAGAGGGGTCTACTAAATATCTGTTTATCTGTGAAGTGTAAATGCCATATAATAAAGGAGAGATTATAGCACCTTGCATTGTGCCTTTATAAACATATCTAGGTCCATGTAGGATATTGTTATATTTGACATACATTAACCGTTCATATAAAAAATTAAATATCCATTTACAGACTTTGCCAGGGACACCAATATCACTAAGAATCTGTATAAGTAAAGAGGGATTGACATTATCAAATGCACCACTTATATCAAGGAAAGCGCAAGCTGTGTATGAATGGCTGTGAAAAGAATTTTTAATATCTGTAACCAGAGACATATAGTTTTCTGCTGCACTTTTACCTCTACGGAAACCAAATTGTTGTTCAGGTAAAATTTTAAATTTTTCACTATAAAATTCTAATCTCAATTTGAGCATGCATTCAAATAGTTTACCTACACAGGATGATAGTGATATTGGTCTGTAAGAATTGTAATCATTTTCAGGTTTATCAGGTTTTAGTACTGGAATAACACACTGTGTTTTCCATGAATCTGGAATCATTTGTGAGGACCATAATAAATTATATATCTTTAATAGAGTCATTTGGGCATTAGGGTGTAAGTTACTAATTAATTTATAAGGGATGTCATCGAGACCAGGAGTACTATCTTTTCTAGATTTTAAAGCTATTTTAAACTCATTAATACTAAAAGGGTTTGACAAAAAACAGCCTTCAATATTACCAGGTGAATTAAAAACTTCATTTAACTTAGTCATGTCTATATACTTCTCCAGTGGAGATATTGGAGCTAGTTTATCTAAATAAGAGGTGATCCATTCATCATTCTTAGGTCTATTTTTTAGTCCTATCCTTTTAAATTTCCGCATGTAGTTCCAAATAATAGTAACAGGAGTGTATCTATTAAAATTCTCACATAATAATTTCCAACCACTCTTCTTTTTTTCATTTAGTAGCTTTTTCTTAATTGCATCAACTCTTTTGTATTGGATGTAATTGTCTATTGAGGGGTGGACTCTGTAGTTTTTTAGAGCTAATCTGGAATTATTAACAGCTGTGAGACAGTCATTGTCCCACCAGGGAGCTGGACTTTTTAGTTTATAAGGAACCTTGTTTATAATTTTAGGTATATTTTCTGATTTTATTCTATTCAATATGTTACAAAATTCATTATAAGTTTCTAGGGGATTGTCTGATTGAAATTTTAAATTAAGAAATGACTTTTCACTTGCAGAATGGTATGTTGACCAGTTGGTCTTTCTATATATGAAGCGCTCTGATGGCTCACCTATTACATACTTTTCTATGGATGTTTGGATATGTGTGATTGTAGGGAAATGATAACTCCCCATAGGATCGCTATGCACTGTCCATTCACATAAAGGTGCAACATTTGGACTAACACACATTATGTCAATTGCAGATGGGTTGTGATGAACTGTACCTACGGTGGTTGGAGATCCGGAATTTAGAATGCAAAGACTACATTCATCTAACAGATTGAATACATCGTTACCTCTGGAATTTGATGAAGCACAACCAAATGCAACATGATGTGCATTCAAGTCGCCAGCCAGGAATACTGGTTTTGGCAGTTTATTGATAATGGTTTTTAAAGTTTTGTATTGAAACCGTCCACCTCTAGGAGGACTATATGCACACAACAAGGATAAATTAGCATTCTTGGTTTTTAGAACAACTGCAGCTGTTTGTAAATATTCATGGTAAGGTGTACAAATCACCTGATATTTAAATGTGTCTTTTAATAAAATTGCTACACCGCCATGACCGTTGGGTCCATTTTGAAGAACAATATTGTATTCAGGTATATTGAAGGGACTGTTTTCTCTCAGCCATGTTTCATTTAACATACAGATATCAATATCATACTCAGAAAGAAAGTTAATCAATAAAGGTTTTTTGTTACGCACACTTTGAATGTTAAATTGAGCAATTGTTAGAAAAGATTTTAAGTTAGTCTGTAAATTGTTAAAACTAAAATTTGCCATTGTCTAAACTAGGTTTTTTAAAAATATTTCCTTTATTTTATTAATTGTTATATTATCATCATTAGATGAGTTCGCTAAAGTAACTAGTGATCTTACAATAGCGTTTAATATAATGTCGTTGTTGGCAATCTGTTCTTTGTTCATTATAATATTATCTTTCTTGTTAAATGAATTGCTATTGTTATTTACAATAGGTTTTTCTTTAGTTTTTAAAGGTGGAAAGTTTTTATCGTTACTTATTATTGATGCAAATGTACTGTTTTTGGGAATTTCTGACCGTTTTAATTCAATTTTTTTCTTTTTTATGGGGCAGTCCCGGGATACAGCTAGATGTCCCCCACCACAGTTAATACATACTAAAATGTCAGACACACACTCTTTGTAATGGTGATCTCCTGCACAATATGAACACATTTGCTTACTGCGACATACTTTAGCGGAATGATTAAATTTGAAACATTTGAAGCACTGTATTAGAGGTGAAATATATGTCTGTACTTCGCAGCGAAACAAGTTGAGATACACATAACGGGGTAATGTAGTTGTTGAAAAAGTTATAGCCACAGAGCTCATAGGCATTAACTTCTTGTCTGCATTTCTTTTCATAAACCTCTTAATAGATATGATTTCAGCATCGCTACTAATATTTTTATAGATGTCTTCATTGGATAAGTCTGTAGGCACAAATTTAATCACACCCACCTTCTCTACTAAGTGAGCAGGTATAAAGGCGCGGAATTTGTGCTTGCTGAGAAAGTTGTCAAGTTTGATAAAGCTATTAGCATCTGCAGCTTTTTGGAAATTCACACCAATTTTATATGCATTAATTCGTGAAACACATGTAATGCCTTTGACATTTTCATTTAATAAACTTGTTAATTTTATTGGATTTTTATTTCCGAGTTTTTCTTTTTCCTTTGACTCCACATAAACGGTATAGTTTGCAGAGTCGTTTTCCAAGAACAATCTAGTGTAGGTCGTTTTAAAATATATTTTATATTTATCTTCTTCAAAACTATTACTTACATCTTTGGTGTTAGCGTATTTTCTTTTCTTTTTGTCTGAATGCTCTTCCCCGTCACTATGCTGTCCCATTTTATTAAATGGGACGCAGAGCGTCAAAACTTAAAGTTATTAACTTAGATATCAGATGAAAATTATTTAAATTCAATTACGAAATTAAAAAAGCGCGCCTTGTTTGACTTCCCGCCAAAAAGTCTGTATACCTTTTAAACCAGAAAGTGTTGCTACTTCGCAGCAGAAATATACTATATGTTGGTACCTTCCCAAGTGGTCCTACAATACATGTTACCTATTTTTGTCCTGTAAAGGCCATTTATGCGGTACATTTTTGTAGGCAACTTGCCACAGATAGATGTACAGCAGTCATTGTTTTTAGATTCCATTAAAAAGCTTTATAAAATCTGGCAACATAGTTAATGCAATATATGGGTAATAATTTAGAACTAATATTGTTTGATAAATGAAACGCAAAGGTGTGACGACCTATTTTAATGAAATAAAATCATCTTATACATTTTTTTCTAATACAATATAATGTTATTATGCAATAAGCTGACTTAATTTTACATAAACCGAATTTATAAATGAATGTTATATAGCGAAAGCTTTGAAAGCGTATACATAGTCAAAATTTATTCCTGCACTCATTGTGCTCGAAATAATAGAATTACAAAATTATATACAAAAATCTTTGGTGTATAAAAATATACAGACACTTCAGATCTTCTTATAAAGATCTGGTCGGTCGAAATGATTGCTTAAATGCAATCTTATACGCGTTTACAGGATAGTTATACCTCAATACCCAAAACATGATATTAAGAGGTTACAAAAATCACAATGCCGTATTGTTCTTGTTAGGTACATACCTAGTATATTCTTATGTCTATTTGTCTTAAAACTACAATATTTTATGAAGAATCTATAAACTAAGGGCCCAGACACATTCATCATCCATTTGTACATTTGTGAAAGGAATGTAACCTTTAATTTATAAGTTCAATACACAAAATATTAACTTTAAAATATTATTTCAATCCTTTAGTCTCATGTAAGCATAGTATCCACCATTATTAAATCCAGTTTAACAAATGGTAAGATAGTTCAATAGGTAGCAGCAGTTATGTCTTATGTAGATTAAATTCCTTTCAAGCTACCATTTCTTTTTCAAATGGTTCCTATAAAGTCCAGCTTTATATTGATTTCTTATGCCATGGTCAATGTGCCTGCACCCAAACCGAAACCAACTCCTTTGGGTCCGAAGTTTCTACCGTAGCAACCTCTGCAGTAAATTTCGCCATTGGGTCCATCGTTCAAGTTAGTAGAATCCTATAACAATAAAATGTTCCATTATATCTCGCTTTTTTTAAGTGATTAATAGGTACTACCTTTACTACAATTAACTAATTTGTGTGTATTATCTATAACTATAATGCAAATGTATATTTTATTACAAATGAATTAAAAATATATCTTACATATTTAACTAAAAAATTAATCTTCTACAACTACATTACTTCGTGTAATGTTCAAAATTGTAATGGGAGTGTTCTGTATAATCTCCCACAAAAGCTTTGTGGTCCATACGTTTCCCTTTTCCAAATAAATAATTAGCAATGATATCTTAAACGTCAGTGTCAACGTCAAAAAACGTCATTATGTTGAAAGGCTCATTGAAGTCAAAAATTTGTTTGAAAATTATTAAGTTCGTCGAAAGTGCGAGGAAATAAGCGTTTAGGTAGTAAAAATGTATTGGAAGTGTTTCGTTTTAGCCGTGCTAGTGACATATGATGGAGCTGTGGCAGAGTTTTCAACAGAAGACTGTGCTTCTCTAGGTTTTATTAAAGCTAACCTACTTTGCTCTTCATGTGATCAATTGAAAGATTTTAGCTTGGAACAACTCGTAGATCACTGTAAGGAGTGTTGTCATTCAGATGAATCAGCTTCAAAAGAAAAGAAATACGCTCGAGCCATATTAGAAGTCTGTACATGCAAATTTCCAGCGTATCCACAAATCCAGGCTTTCGTAAAAAGTGACAGGCCGGCAAAATTCCCTAATCTTCAAATCAAATATGTACGTGGCTTGGACCCAATAATTAAACTACTTGATAAGGATGGCATTGTAAAAGATACCGTAGCCATCGAAAAATGGAACACTGACTCAGTAGAAGAATTTTTGAATACTCATCTCGATAAAGAACACGACGATGAACCTGATTTCTTAAAAACAAACCGAATATAATGCTTTAAGAATAAATGTTTTACTTAATTTTATTTGTTCTTTATTAATTTTACCTACAAGAGTATACACTTTACACATTTTACTTACAAGAGATCTGTGGCAGTCTGCACACGAGAAGCACCGCTTGTGCCACGATCCATTCTTTGAATGCATTTGTTCAGCGGCATAAACAGGGAAGCCACACCGAGGACAACCTTGCCCTTTGGCTGCCTTTTGGCCAGTGAATGGAAGTTGTTCTGTGCTATAAACAAACATTACAGTAAGAATTAAGTTATATTAAGTGTATGCACATAAAATTTATAAAAGAAACACCTATTTGCTAAATTTCTATTAGGTTCTGTTTCAATTAAATTAATTTTTTATTGTTTCAATTAAGATTGGGCAAGAAAAATGAATATCAACCTTTTTTCATCTAAACTTTTGTCATTCGATCCAGCTTAAAGGATAATATAGCTATGTTTATTTTATTGTATGTATATTGTAATTTAAACTTTAATCTCAATATCTCTAGGAGGTGGCAAAGTTCAAGTGGTTCTCTCATTCATAGAACAACAAGTGGGATGTAAAGCTATCTTATATATAAATTGATAAACAATAAATGATTACTATTTTATAGTGTATTACATATTGCATTGTAATACCTAACAATCTACTCAATACAAACACTTGCAACAAAAAATGCCATTCAAACTTTATAAACTATTTTAGAATAGAAAATTGAAAAGCTAATTTGGAGATACACTTTTGCAACACCCATAGAACATATCTACATTTTTAAGAATGTAACGTTGTAACTATACTGCGACCCTAGAACTCATATCTCAAGGTGGGCAGCGACATTTACATTATATATGTCTATGTGCTCCGGCAACCATTTAACACCAGGTGGGCTGTGAGCTCGACCACCCATTTATGCAATAAATAAATAAATGGCTCTACTACTAAATGTCGCTTAAACCAAATCACCCCTCGATATATTTATACACATAGAACTTTACACGTACAAAACAAAAAAAACACTTACTATGTAACTGTCGGTTCAGAGTCTGTAGAGACGAGAGTAGGGGCGTGACCGTAACCGAATCCCTTGGGCCCGAAAAGCTTAGCGTAACAAGCGCGGCAATGGATCTCCTTGTCGGGACCGTCGCACGCTAACATCGAGTCCAGTGGTCGATGACATTCCGCACAGTTAAAGCACTTCTTGTGCCACATCTATTTGGAAAATAAAACATTTTAATAAATAGATAACCATCTTAAATGTCCGACTATTCGATTTCCATTCATATTCAGGGTTTGTTTTCATTTTATTGTGAGTGATAGGTAATGTCTTTATATAAAAGCTAATCCTATCAAACAAACAGGCGGGTTACACACGCTCATTCACTCATAACGATTACATCGTAAAAACAATGACTTAAAAAAAATGTGGATGTAAATTTATTGACTTGATGATTGTATTTGATCTTGGATGCGTAAAAAAAGTTCATAGGCGTTATCAATACTCTGTATAAAGTGCAACTTACAGTGCCCTTGGCCAACTGCTGCTCGGCAGCAAAGACCATCCCACCACAACGAGGACAACCTTGGCCCTTCGGAGCCTTGATGCTGGTCGTGTCCGGATTGTAGAAAGGACGGCTAGCAGATATCTCTTCCTCACTAAGATTTAAAACAAATCACGTGTAAATTTATTTAATTTAAATATAATTATTACTAATTATCGATGTGATGTTTCATTCTCGAACCAGTTAATTGATAGTTTCTATACCTACATAATATTGGAACATAACTCGCGCTAATGTGGACAAGCCTTTCTTACTGTACTTTTACATATTAGACCTAATTAACGTCGATAACTTACTCAACATCCATCCCAACCTTCTATTTATAGTAAATACATATATAACTAAATAAGTTAAAACTTACGTTAAGCCATCGGTTTGCAAGAAGCCAGAGCCGCAAGCGAATCCGTAACCATGAGGTCCCCATTTCTTTCCGTAGCAAGTTTTGCAATAGACTTCGCCATCGGGTCCATCGCAAGCAATGATGGAGTCCAAAGTTCTTGTGCAATCGCGGCACTTGAAACATTTGCGATGCCACTCGCGGCCTTTGGCCAAAACTTGTTCAGCAGCGAACACAACTCCACCGCAACGCGGGCAGCCCTTGCCAGGCGGGGCTTTAATGGATGCAGTATCAATCACGGTGGTCTTAGGTGCTTGATCACTATATAAAATGTAATAAAAATTCAATTAAAAAGAATGCGAAGTAACAATACGTTTTCTGTCTAGGTATCTGTGTAAATATTTATAAGTATCTTTCTCATCTAAGTATATGTTCCTAAACCATTCGATCGTGATAAAATTCGGTACTGTTGTTACTTAATATTGTAATTTTGTGTATGTCTATAGATACATTTATATAATAATATGTTCTTATTCCCATTTCCATTATTAAGAACATAAAAACTATAACGTATGTAAGTATGTAGGTAGGTACTTTAATATCGTGAAATATAGTTGCAATGCAATTAGTTCAGTTTTAAATTTAGAAGTGCATACGGGATGCCTATATGTTTATGCAATATTCTGACGCAAACGAATGCCATTGCATAATATTCGTGCACCATTAATAAAGAAGAGTTATGCGGTAGATTACATGTTGCGGGCTTAAAACGCGTGGCCAGTCTCGCCTATATTAAAATTAGTACGATCGAGAGCGCAGAGCCCATTCTATTTTCACATTGGCAGGTTGCCATCGCTTGTTTGTATTATAAGCTGTTTTTATGAAAGTGACTATGTGATGGAAATAACCTAAACCTGTCGTGTAACCTGAGAACTATACATAAATACTTGTTGCTAACCAAAGAATTACACTTACAAAACAGTTAATTAATGACAAAATTGTAAGTTGTAGTTAGCACGGCATGCACACGTTTCTTTGCTGAGGCAATCTAAAAGCAAATTATAAGTGTTAGTAGGTAGTGTGTTACTGACTAGTCTATACCACATTTTAATACAGTCTTATACGTATTCTATAGTGATCCAGGAGGCACTGTATGTACCTTTGCCATTCCAAGTCCTTAATATCACACATAAGACCCAAAGATGACATTCCTCCATGTCCGACACCTCTGATTCCAAATTTTTGTGCGTAGCATCCTATAGCAAAAGCAAACTAGCGTTATATTTACATCTGATGAGTACACAGCGTTTATGCATATTTTTCAAACTTTAAGTAGATAATTAGTTGGCTGTCTAAAAGCTGTGCCCTCGCCAGATGAGTGTAACTCCGACCATTAAGCTGTTCTTACCCATTGGCGTAAGGGTCACTCTGCAGCACACCAGCGCCTTTTCCGTAACCATATCCCTTAGGACCAAACTTCTTGCCATAGCAGACTAAAGACAAAATTCACATAATGTAAATAAAATGGGACATCACAGGATCAGGTATAAAACATGCAATAAATGACATTAAAATGTATGTACGATATTTTCTATAGTTTAATTAGTTTGACAAAATTATGTTTTTATTTATTTCTAATGGGTATAATGTACAATGAAGAAAACACGAACCTTTGCAGTAAATATCTTTGTCGGAACCTTCGCAACAGTTGGTGGAGTCCAGCCGTTTCATGCAGTCGCCACATTTGAAGCACTCCTTGTGCCACGCCTGGACATACAGTGACAATAATGAGGAATATCACTACATGCAGGGACTTCACAAAGCTACCTCTAGATGAACATTCGGTTACCACAAACAATAATTTATGATATTAATTAGCAAAGCAATGCATAATGAACGGGGAATCCGTATTAAGTATACATTTAGATACCTTTACAATATATTTCGTTATCTGGCCCGTCACAGTGAATCATGGAATCGAGCGTCTTGTTGCAATTTAAGCATTTGAAGCATCGTTTATGATAGCCCTAAAGCATAATATAACTTATTAATGTCTTATTTGTTTTCTAGATAAAACAAATGTACTCCACGTATTAATTTAATTTCTAAAATACTAAGCCAATCAGTCCAGTACTTAAATATGATTGAAGCAAGTTGACTGCGTACCTATAAAGCGGATGAATTGTTAGATAAAACTTCAGATGTATATTGCTTTAGCACTCACCCGACCGCGAGCCAACATCTGCTCTGCAGCGTACACATAGCCACCGCAGCGAGGACAGCCCTCGCCGGGAGGAGCTTTAGCGATAGAGCGGGGCTCCAGACAAGCTCCGTTCGTCCTCACACCCCCCCTGTCGCATACGAAGTTTTTATTATTTTCAGTTTTTCATTTAAGTTACAAAAATCAGCAACCAAGGTAGAAGAGTAGTTAAAAGCCTTTCAAGAGCAGAAGAGCTCCAGATGCCAGTACTATCTAACATCGTCCACACCGATCGCGGCGAAGCAGTTGATGCCGGCGGCGCACCTCCGCCGTAATGGGAGAAGGTAAGGGCTCCCGGCCGCCCGCTCCGCTCCGGCCTCGCTACAGTACTATTACAATTTGATATAGAGGGCGCTTTCCTTATCCCATCACATTTATCGACCATCAGTTAAAGCCAAGACGAAAGCGTTAGCTCAGTGTTAGAGACAATCAATAGCGAGGAAAGTTAACTAAAGATAGTGGATGCAGATCATGCATTTTACAGTTGGCCTAGGTGCGTTGGAGCGTTGCTAAGCCGTGCTGAGGCTTTACAAATTGGAATCTCACCGTTGCTCCTGTGTGTCTGGTTGCCCATTAGGGGAGGAGGGATTTGGTACAGTCCGGGGTACTTTCGAGACGACACGTGCCTACCGATAGCGCTCGTTTAGGTTTGTGTCGACGCGAATGTACTCTGGTACTTGTAAATACAACTAACTCTAGATAGGTAGTCGACTCCTTTATTACATTATAGTATAAATTAATAAATAATAGACCGATAAACAAAATAAATTAAGCGATAGCGAATAAATAATCCTAACTAAAGTAATTTAAAGTACAGTATGGCGTGCGATCGCGAAGCACCACTGGTTGGCCGAGATGTGTGTCGGCGATCCGCAACTTCTGCTGCGACGCTGCTCGCGCTCAATTCCTGTTGCGACATAAACGGAGACTGGTCATGCACGTGTCAGGCGACGCGTAATTTACAGCCGAGCGCGCGTTTTCTACTTTATGTATAGATTTAATTTTTATATACACGCGGTTAATGTTGTTACGTACGGGCCCGTAGGCCGATTGTTGATGCGACCTTAGATAAGGAAAGACCCTCAGTGGCGCGGGCGGCGGGAGTGCGAAGAGGGTTGGTACTTACGCATTCTCGCCCTTCAAGTGGTCGCCGGTGTCCATAGAGAGGCAACCAGCGCCGCCACCAAAGCCGTAGCCTTTGGGTCCGAATTTGCGTGCATGGCACACTTTGCAGTACAGTTCACCCTCGTGCTCTGAGCAGTTGGTTGAGTCCAGCAATTTTTGGCACAGACCTAAAAAATTATATTCAACTTAAGTTTTTTATTGCCCACAAAAATATCACTATACTTAATTTTGTCAACTTATTATTCTTATTCGTGGTAAACAAATAAATATTATTATCTGCTATTATGAATCACCGCATCAAGCGTCTTAAGTTTTTTGTTTTAGGCATTTTATTATTTAATGGGAAATCAATTTGCTGTGGTAATTTATTAATTTACCAAAATAATACTTCAACCATAACCAGACTTGATATGTAATTAAACAGATTACGTCCTATTGACCTGGAATAAATAGTCTATGAGCATAATTATCACGTATTCCGTTTTTAGGTGTAATATTTCAATCGGTTTGGATATGACAGACCAAATTTTTTCTGTACTTATCAAATTAATATTATTCGTTTTCTCGTAAATATTCATACAGTACGGTACAAATTCAAATATTCTGTCTATGTTTTTAATTCCATTAAGTTTCAAGCTTGGATCAAATGATATTTGTAAAAACAAATATTTAAAAAAAAAAACCTGCACTGGATTTTTATTTTGCAATATACACATACCACATTTGAAGCACATTTTGTGCCATTTGAGGCCACCAGCCACGCGCTCCTCAGCGGCGTAAACTGATTTGCCACATTTCGGGCACTTCGGGTTATCAGCGGGTTTGAAAGGCATTGTGCTCGCTTAACTTATCCTGTAATAAAATAACTTAAGATAAACAAATGAATTAAAGAAGTTTATGACGCTTAAAATGATTGACCATAACTTAATTTGAAATTATATTCTTCTCATTAAATTCCACATCTAAACCTCACAAGGTTTTTATTTTATTAATCGGAAACTATCTATCGCAAAACATTTGATTCGTTATCAATTTGAATAAATCATTGGCTGGCCGTGATCCAAGTCGTCTGCACTACTTTCATTGCATTAGATTCGACACTGACTGCAAATCAATTAGGTACTTGTTGTAACTACACAACACTACTTTGATTATGCATCGGTATATGTAATACTTTTTTTTCAATTTGTTAAAATTGCTATGAAAACGAATGTTGTCGGCTAAGACAAACCAAAGGGCGGGCGGCGCGTAGGCAGTTTGCGCCTGCGCTCCTAATTTGGGGCGTTCAGGTAAAGTTACTATTCTGGAGCGCGCCGTTGCACTGCTAATAATAGCTTACACCCGGAAGAAGCAACAGTTTCACTCGCGATTCTGTTAATTATAATCTAAAAATTAAAATAGTAAAGCACTTTCACCGAGTCACGGACCTGTTCGTCGAGTCGGAACGAGAGTCGAGCTCCCGGACGCGTGTACAGTTCAGGGCGGTGATGCCGAGACTGCTGTGCGCGAAGTTCGAATGATACCAGAGGGCAACGCGCGGCCGTAGTCTATACGCGAGTTGCACACGGCCCCAGTGGAGGGGCAGCCGGCGTCCGCCCTCGCCACCGCCCTCACAACTACCCCTGAAGTGCTTTTAAACAATACTTGCTTCAACTTAACTATGTGTGAGCCTAAAATCTCACTTGACTTTCCAATAAATTAAAGCAGCCAGTATAGTATACATTAACGTTGCCAAGTTTATGGGATGCAATATGTAAATAAAAGATTTCTTGTCTGTCTCTTATATTTGACAAATGCGATCCAATTATTCAGCTTGACCGCCGATTGTACTGCTGTATGTAATGTAATGCTTTGTATTTGTGTTTATTTTGCAGTGCAATGATTATGAAATGTCGTTAAGAAGTGTTCACAGGCTGCTAAAAGAACTTTAAACTTGTAGACACATTCACAAGTAAAGCATTATTTTTTCAGACCTCAGCAATTATTATTTCCAAATAAACAAGAATCGAACAAAATAAATGTAAATAGAAAATTGTAGCGTGAACGAAAATTTTGTTACATTTTAAAACTGAATTATTAGTTACCATTACAGTTACCTAAGTATATGTACATAGCTACGCGCAACAATTCTATTTAGCTTTTGGCTACAGAATCCTAAAAAAAAATTTAATTTACATAATGTGAAGATAACTACCATCCACCTAATTTTAAAGTATACGGTACCCTGAAGCTTGCAAAACATTTCAAATAATTATTTTTTCACATTTGTGGAACGTAGGAAAAGCTGATGTCAAATTATCATAAAAAATAAATAGTAGGTATGGGCTATCCTCTGAGATAGGTAAAAAAATATAGTTAATTGTTGA
Organism: Bombyx mori; assembly: GCF_030269925.1. NCBI lineage: Eukaryota > Metazoa > Arthropoda > Insecta > Lepidoptera > Bombycidae > Bombyx > Bombyx mori. Next base: position 8,860,464 of record NC_085119.1, read on the forward strand.
AAATCACTTTTGATTGCAATCAAAAAGTTTTTTGATAGATGTATTTATTAAGCTTTTTATTTATTTATTTCTTAGGTGGGTGGACGAGTTCACGGTCCACCTGATGTTAAGTGGTCACCGGAGCTCATAGACATTGCTACGTAAAAGCTGCGACCTACTTTGATAAATGAGTTCTAAGGTCTCAATAGTTACAACGGCTGTTCCATCTTTCAAACCGAAACGCATTACTGCTTCACGGCAGAAATAGGCAGGGTACCTACCCGTGCTGACTCACAGGACGTCCTACCACCAGTAATTACTCAAATTATAATTTAGCGTAATTACCGGTTTGTTTTTTACTACACGATGTTATTCCTTCTGCGTGGAAGTCAATCGTGAACATTTGTTAAGAACGTATTTCATTAGAATAATTGGTACTTGTCAGCGGGATTCGAGCATCGGTGCATCGCTACATACGAATGCACCGGAAGTCTTTTCCTTTAGGCCACGACGACTTCGTGTGTCCGTGGTGTGTCTTCTAATTTTGCAACCATATGGAACAAAATTGAATTAAAAATGTTTATAAACACACAACGATAATGAATTATTGCATTTTGTGGTGTTTGAGATATTAATTTTGAATTTTATCCATGAAGCGATGAAATTTGAACCACCTCGCTACGTAACCCGCTATTGGGCGTAGTCCGCCACGCGCTTCCTCTTTTCAATTTCTTGTAAGAATTATTATATGATAAAACATAAATATTATAAAATAGTTTATTACAAAGAATAAAGATTATAAAATATCCTATACATAAAGAAATATATATCCTAAAATATTTTATAGTCTTTTTTTGTGACGATATTAATGAAACCGTATCGGCCTAAGCAAAATAAATGTTACACTATTTACATTTCCTTACTTTTCGAATACATGACAGTGTTCATGGACATCGAAAACTGAAAATGTAAACAATAATAATTAAATATAAATAACGGGATTTTCTTATAATAATCATAAAATGCTTCAAATCAAAAAATAGTTTTTTAATCGTAAAATATTCTATAATGTATAAGAATACAAGATTCGATAGAGCTCGTGTATGTTTACACGTAAAAAAATCTAGAAAAGAGCATGCAAATTCAACTTCAAGAATTCACTAAATCATCCAGCTACTATGTTCAAGGATAGTGAAATCTCTACATCGCAAGCTGCACCAAAATAAATATCTACGGACTACCCGTGTATAGTAACGTGCCATTTAAACTTTCCCCAGAAAATTAATAAAACAAGATTTTTTTAGATATTATTGCATTGCCTTAATTGAACAAAAATAGGATGAACAAGAAAGATGAGTGATTCACCAGTTTGGCAACACATAACAAAACTAGTAATTCATATGAGTCAAAAAAATTTGACATGTAGCCATAATCTAACAAATAATGACCACTGTGCTGTCAGTCGTTAAAGTGTAAACACATCAACAAAATAATCTGACTAGACAAGGTAGTGCGGTATCCGCGCTTTATATTTACATGTATAATTATACAACAAAGTACATTTTGATATTACTTTAACAATTAGCCCAGCACCGTGTCCATATGGCAACCCTGCCAAAATGCTCACACCTGTTCCTCTATTAATATTTTCCCCAAAAATAACCATGTACCTATATATAACAAGTCTTTGCTGTAAACGCGGTCTAATCCACACTAATACATCGCATTAATCCATCAGTTTATTGATTTGTTTATGGAACTGTCCGTTTTGTAATATATACAATTAATTAAAAGATATATCTGTTGTTTATAATTGGTTACGTTCCGTTTTTTATCTTTCATTGTAGTTTTATACCAAATGAGTTGGGTGGTATAACAGATTCAAAATATTGTTAACAATTCTGACGTAAGATTTATAAAAAAAATGTTTAGAATAAATGGCATTTAATTCCTTGATATTAAACTGTCAAAAATAATACAAAAATTGCAATAATTAAAGTGGACAGTTAAGAAAACGTACTAAATAAAATTCGAAGCATAATAATCGGCAGCAAACAGGAACATGGTCTTATACCTTATTAGATGTAGTCGGTCAATGTCATTCACCACATGTTTGTTGAGGAACCAAACGACCTTCAAATAAAACATAATTATTATTTTTTTATCCCTATTTAGAAGCGATAAGAAATAATATTAATGAAATAATTGAAAATTACATGTTAAAATTTTAAATTATACTAGTACGGGTTTTTTTTTATTGATGAATAAAAAAAATGTATTTTTAAGTATATGTATCGTATTGTCCGCACATTGTACGAGTATATGTATTAGTTTGTATATATGTATTGAGTCAGTGTCGTTAAACTAAATTGTAGGAAAACACTTTGGGGAAAGTGATACGAAAATGTAAGTACCTTTTTTATACTTATGCTGATAGCCTTGAGAGGCTATTTCAGCTTCGCCCCTAACGTGTGTAGGTGAGCTCACGGGGCTCAAACCGGAGTGTTGCTAGCACTGACCCTAGCAAGAGCAGTGCTTCGCAGAATCTACCACCGGATCGGAAACGCGACCCACTGAGAAGATCCGGCGAGAAACTCAGTGGGCTGTGTCTATGGGTCAATTCGCTCGTCGAGCCCTTTGTCGCAAGCGACGGGTTCGACGAGGACGGTGACCGGTGCTCGTGGTGCCTAAAAGCACCGTTAATGGATCAGGAGGATCCGTAATGACTTGCTCTGGGCGACGTCGACGGTTTACTATTCGGTAATGTAAGTACCAGAACTTCACGTGTTACACGAACGTGTTCTTGCGCTATTTTACGTTCAAAATTTATCTGAAATTCGTTGTCCGTCATATCGGAGAAAACTTATTTTTGTAAAAAAAAATTAGCATGGGCGACAATATTTTACGGTTGAGAAACGATCTACAAAAATGTGTTGCGGTAAAATTCATCGTTGGCAAACGTTCAATCTGTCTATACCTCAAACTTGCCCCTTTGTACTATGTTCTGTTTCATAATGACAAAGGTGACAAATTGTCTCCAAAGAGAGATTCTAATTACGTCGATATGAAATAATTTTGAATGTCTCTGGCAGATCATTAGAACGTATCTCATGTATTAGCACAAGGATAAACGCAAGCGTATTTGGCATTTGTGACGCATTTTGGTAAATTTACTGCATCCATCACAGCTATTAGATTTTAATGCCTTCCAGCCAGCAGAAATCCCACTGTCTCAAATAAGTTATTGGATTTATCGATTTATAGCGGTATTTATATTTTTAACTACACGGATTTTTGGTTCGATGGATTGTATGGCCCTTTTGTATTATCAAACAAACCCGTTCGATGTTCGAAAGCAGATAGAAATATAAAATAGTACTTGTTTAAAAACATGTGGAATGTTTTAATCTCGGATTAAATAACATTCAGGTGTTTATGAGTCAATCCGGTGCCGCAGGTGTGGCGGATCTCCATGGAGCTTCGTGTGGGCTGTGGCTAAAATAAAATGGTGTGCCACGAACGCAACAGGCGGCTTACTCAGTGCTACAGAACTCATCGCTGGCCAGCATTACTCATGCAACTACCGTGGGTAGACACACTCCCACGCCGTATTAAAATTTCAGAGGTAGTTACTTTTAGACGAATACTACTGAAATAAAATGTTAACGTTCAGTTATTATTTTGCACTGGACGTGGTTATCGACTCCTGTTTTTTTTAAGCGTAAGTTTAATTTTACTGTTTCGTTAGGAGTTGACGTGTTCAGAAAACTTTCGTAGTTTATGCAATATCATTTTTTTTTTTAATAAACTTACAAATGATTCAAGATTAAAATGGCAAGATTCACTGCCACTGATTTATGTTTGATTAGAAAAATATGTTACAAATTTAAACATGCAGCGTAGGTATAACATTTGGATCACAGTTCACATTTGAGAAACTATTTTCTAAGCGATTATATTTCAACAAACAGGTGTAAGTTATTCATCGGATGAAATACCGAATTATCAGGTAAACAAATAATGGCTAGCACCTAAAACAATTTGTGTAGTTTTTCATTCTCTTCCTAATCGTTGGTAACCTAAGGGGCTATTTTCAGTACTCACGGACGATCGGCAGGTGAGCTCGCGAGCTCAACCTGAGATAATTGCTAACACCAGCCCTAGCAAGAGCAGTGCGCAATGGAATCGCGTGTATTAATTATTCAAACATGAAATTAATTATGACTTGATTGAACATAATAGCGAATCAATTGATTTTAATGCGTGGATTGTATGTTTCCGAATTGTTTAAAATCTTATGCATAACCATTATTTGATAATTGTGAAACAAACCTTAAAAGAATAGTAATGCAAACTTGTAATCCCGACCGCATATAGTTATTTTTAATTTGAAACATTTTATTCATTGATTACTGATTATAGTCCTATACCATCTAAAAAAAAATTCATAATTAAGCTCCTTAATTATCTATATAGGACAGATCAATAGAAAAAGTGTTCCAATGAAGTCATTTTATACATAATTGTAAAGCTATTTCACAGATTTAACGCACTAAGATGATGATTAGCAAAAGGAAGACTACGACGAGTATTACACTGAAAAAAAGTTATTTTATTCTGTTGTACATTAAGGTAAGGTAAATAGTAATGAGCTGTAATGGCCTAAAAGGATAACATGCCCGATGTAAATGTATCGCGCGATTCGACTATGATCGTGTTCAAATCCCGCTGGCAACTACCAATTTTAGTAACTGAAAAACGTACATAACATATGCCTACGGACGACTTCCACATTGAAGGAATAACATCGTGTTATTAAAATTAAACCAGCAAGGGTAATAAAATTTCATAATTATCGGCGGTAAGGGTTATTTTTTTATTTATTTCTATTGCCCTTGAAGGCAGACGAGCATACGGCCCACCTGATGGTGAGTGGTTACCGTCGCCCATGGGCTTCAGCAATGCCAGGGGCAGAGACAAGCCGCTGCCTACCGCAAAATTATTATTTACCCATTTTTGCTATAAAGATAAAATGTATGCCTTAACCTCATTTGCTTATTTGGGTGGTACCGTTCACGTTGCTATTTCGATGGGCCCCATTAACTACTTAACGATCGGTGGTTTGTGAGCTCGTTAATATAAACAATAAAATAACTTTTTTTTACAGCAACGCTACATTTTTAGTTTAGGTGTAACAAAACATATTTTTGTTAGCGTACCAGACGTTTCGTAGACCATCACTCTTCACGAGAGTAAAACTACCACGAGAAAATTAGCGCCCATTGAGTCACTGAAGAAGTCGAAGATTCAAACTGTGTTGGAAAACTGTTTCAAACTTCACGCCGATTTACCAGCATTATCAATGTCATATGAGAGTTTAGTTTATTAATTATATTAATGTTAATCGTTGGTCCTAACAGGTGTAATAAAAATTCTCACTCTTGTAATAGTTAGATCTAGAATTGATCTGTGATTTTTTGCGACTACAGCTATTAGTATCGCCGGTGACTTATCATAGTTATTACGACACTAAAATTATAGATTTAATTTACGCATTTCCTTTCCTTTATGTTTCTAGATGATTTTCTAACGTCTTATTATAAATCTAAAGTTTTGTATTTTAGAATTAGTGTATATTCCTAGACTTACACGTATTACGGGATTACATAATTTATTCTAGACAGTATTAAAAAGTTGAAATTACAGTACGCGGACGCATAAATTACTTCAGCACATTCGTATTATAATAACCCAGTTGGCACCTATAATGCGACGAAATAAAAAACGTAAAGAAGTTTTAAATTCAAGATCAAACTTCAAACGAATCAGGTGAAGTAAAAACTAATATTATTAAATATTAAACCTAGTTTTATTTCCTACAAAAAATTGTCTAGATAAAAGAAATATTTGAAATTGGCACACACGAGCTCTGCACCAGGATATATGTGTTCGTTATTCTGCATCTTGTATTATTTTTAGAACTGCTACAGCCCAATAACTCGATGGATAATTTTCAAATTACCTCATAGTTAAAACTTGTAACGCACTGAGAATCCGTGGTTTATTCTTGTATCGGGCCCACGATGAAAACAACACGATAATCTTAAATTTTTGTCAGCAAGAATAGCATACGGGCACAAGAGTCTTCCTGTTTCCAGCGGCTTTGATCTTTAATCACTGACGTTTACTTATGTGTTAGCGAGGGCCAGATGTTATATGTATTCACTATTATAATAGTAAACGAGTTTTTGATAACACTTTTTGTTATTGTCAAGCCACGAAGAAATAGCTTGGATTTGTACCACAACTTCATGAAACGGTTACTAAGGAACAATGGTGAATGAACGCAATGGTTTCAAGAAATATGGATAAATTGGTCTCTAAGTTATAACTAAAAGCACATGAAGAAGTCTTCTTAGACAGATCCTTAGAGCAGTCTCCGTGAAACAGACGGTACAGTACGCAAAGAAAACTAAATCTTACCCGTGAGCCCCGAAGTACTTAAAATAAGTTTATCAGTTTGTTATTGTCCAGACAAGTAAAAATAGCATTACAATAATTAATCGCCAAGATTCGATAATTACTCAAATGAAAGCTGTTAAAATACAAATAAAGCAAAAGAGTTTTAAGATGAAAAAGATACCCCCTACAGGTAAATGAATGAAAGCAAAAGTTATTATTAGTCCTGTCGTCGTTATTCAAAATCAATTGTCATAGAAGTCATTGTTCAGCCGCGTATTTATATAACAAATTTATGATGGCGGTCCATCGTACGAAAATATTTATAGAATGTTTGTTTGGTAATCGGGACAGGAATAAAAAGAAATGAAGAAAGCATATTTCCTGGCAGCGTCGAGAAACCAACAGTGTCCGCCGGACTCCTACCAACCTACCAACAGATCTATTTTGGTCGCGCGGCTGACTGGAGTCTGAGCTTTTCTCAGAAAATACAGATTACAAAATACACCGGGGATTAATTTGGTAACAGTGAAGAATCCAGTCTGACTATAATATCCAGGTGAAGACATAATGGTAACATGAACCTAACTAGGTTGAATGGAAATTTTCCGTCATTACTATTTTGGTATTATTATAGTCAGTTTTAATGTTATTGATGACGACTTGTTATTGTACTGAAATGATTTATATTTTTACAATTCAATTCCCATCACACTCTCTAGTCTTTCTCAACTACTGTTAGTGTTGTTAAGAAATAAGTATACAATGAAAAGGAATAAAAATAGCTTTTTTATAATTTAAAATAATCGAAGTCATGACATGGCTTAATTATTTATTTAATTTTAAATGCAAACGATAGTAATAGATATAAGTTGTAGGTACATATTTTTTGTTTAAGAATTTAACGTAAACTTAAATTATTACTAGTTTGTGAAAAAAAAACTGGTAGCTCATAAGCCAATGATAAAAATCATAAACTTAACCACAAGTACATTCTATGGAGAGTTCAGAGAAAAAATCACTGTGACCTGAGATATTCACCTGAGTTTTGGATTCGAAATCATTAAGGACTGATATTGATTATTTCGTGTGACATTAAAACCAGTTAATCTTCGTCTTTAGAAGGATTCTACATTATTTCACAGGTAAGTTCGTTGACAGCACCTGCATGCTCGCCGTGTGCGTCATACCTAAAATTCGACATTCGTGTTTGACGAATAACTAAAGTATTCGAACCGAGAATCCGTGCCAACAATGAGTTATTTTTGTGAAGCACTTTGTAAATAAGTATTTATTTATGTAGCTATCTATTTTATGAGCTTTACCAATAGTTTTACTATGCAGAAAATATTTATAAAGCTTCTAGATTTTATACGATATTGTAATATGATACTTTGGTCTTAAATTAACGTTCTTCAATTCGTGGAATGTCAGTGCGCTTTTGTTTGATTTTTTTTTAAGTCTAATATGCCAATTTTGAGGCTAATCAACAACTGATTAAGGGCGGATTCGACCAAACTTAAATTTAAACTCGAGTAACTATACGAGGAATAACCTATTCCATGATTTTAATCTCGAGTAAATTCATAGTCGTTTTTCCACGTATACTTGCGCTAGGAATAACAATACGCGAATAGCAGAGTGAATGGTGAACAAAAATAAAATCCGGCAAATAAATGTTGTTGTACAACGGCATAGTGTAAGAGCATACAAATCGTCAACTCGATTTTGCCGTATTTTAGTGTGAAAAAGTAGCTGTTGTGTAAGATATCCAGCTGTCAAACGTATTATTTTTATTTCTTGTTTGTTTGAGGGAATTGTCAAGTTTTGTCGTCTGGTTTTATCTTTTTTCGTTTAAACGTTGCATTCAGACTATTAATAATCATTTAGTGCATTGCGTTGACTTGAAATTAAAACAGAATAAATATTTATGAAATGACAGAAATCAGATGTTGGACTGACAGACGCCATTACTTTATTCTAGGAATAGCTCCGTTATTCCGTGCGAAACGGCGGTATAGTAACAATTCCCGAATAGGCCCACTATTCTTAGAATTGTAGTTGGTAAAACGTAAAATTGATTTACTCTCGATTAACTGACGAGTTATTCTAAGAATAAGATTTACTCTTGTTTGGTCGAATCGACCCTTAGATTACTATGTTAAGATTTATGCAAACTCCTTTATGTCCTTAATTAAAAATTATTTAAAAATAGTACCTTAATACTTTAATTTAATGTAGAGCACGTGTAATATTTAAATTTTTCTTTTTTCGTTGTGACATTGAAAAGTTCTTGCAACGACCGTTTCACCTGACAAGTACCTACAGAAATGTTTAAATATTTCTAGTGTATTATTACCTCTTGGGCGTTATAAATCCGAATGACATCGTTGAAATATTTAGGTTTTTGAGTTTAATATCAAGTGGAACTATAAAAAAACCATTTTTAGGCGTCGACGATGTTTTGAAAATATTTTTGCAGATATTTTATTGTTTCTAGTATTGAACAGCTTTCTTAGTCTCTGAATACCAATGTACATTTATTTTCTTTAAGTTTTCAAATTTACAAAATGTAGAAGTAAAAACATGTTATTTTTCCAATTTTTATCGAATTAGTATACGGCAATCTTATCAAAAAACTTAAGAAGCTAAATAATATTCTGTTAAATTTGATCAAACGCATTGCTGCGTTTAGGCTACAAAGGGACTCTTACAGGAAGACTTGTCAAGCCGTCTGTTAAAAATAACGCATAGCCGCGACGTAATTAATGACTTTCATAATAATTGACGTAAGTAGGTATCTGCGTGTATTATGAAATTTATGAAGATGTTATTTCCGAATCAGGACAATTCACTTGACGTTTTAAAGACGTCAAGATAAATTTAAACAAGTTGATTTAAGTTTGTTTTCTTTCACTTCAATATTTCGTACATCTAAAGCAGTGTTGAAAAATGAAAACGTAAGATATACTTTTTTCTTTCGAAATTCAAATGAAGTTTAATAAATTAAGTATACCTAAAAGTAATTGAAATATCTTAATGGGATTTTTTCTACTGGAATATTATTCAAAAGAACTAATTAACCAACCAACCAAAGACTTCGAGTTTCGCCTAACATATGACGAGCTTTCATCAGGACATGGTAGATATCTTATGTGTAAGCCTAGACTTGTTTACATCTAGTTAAATAAGTATGGCGAGCTTACACGAGATGGTATAATCGTTGTGTCTATTTTGGCCGCAAAGGATCATAGTCATCATGGGCTTCACTGTGAATTATGGATAAGGAAGTAAGAATAAAGTTTTTCTTCATAAAGAATTAAAGACTAAAGTTTTTTATTACTTTTGAAACGTTTCATGACGAACAAAAAATGTTGATACCTACACATTGAGTGGAAAATTTATTGATACTAAAATTGCTTGTGGTTGAAATTTGCCAATTTGAATTTATTGATTAATCAATATTTTTACTTTTTTTTATAGACAGTCAGTAAAAAAAAATGTGAATACAAATTTAATTTCATTGCACTGCATTTAATTGGCAAAGGCAACACAGACAACTAGGGTATCATCTTTTTTTTTCTTGCTCTTCTTAGTTCTATAGTTTTTACTCAGTTTTTTTAAGGTATCAATTTTCAAAACAATACAAAATAGAAAATTTAACATATTAAAATTTATCTAAATTTTGATATATCAATGACTACGGTAAAATTCCCGTAATTGGACAAAAACTAGTGTTGATATAATATTTTACTAAAGAAACAGACTTCATAAATTTCGTTGTTCATTAGTGTTAATAAAATGATCTATTGTTGCTGTTTTATTAAATACCTTCATAGACCTAAAATATAGTTACGTAATACCTACTGAATACTCCTCCTTAGCATCACAAAATGGCAGGTTAACCAACACCGAGGTCAAAGTAGTGCAAACTTATACAGCTGAATTTTTACAGCGTTAATTCGAAGACATGTTTTTTTAGAATTCTTCTTGAAAATCATTTAATATGCAAGGATGAAAATATATTCCTTTGTCGCGTTCGTGAAAACTAGTCTATTACATTATTATATTAATATATAATATTTTTATTGAATATTTCTTTTGTAATTGAATATTTTGAAATAAAAACAGGCTACGTATTTTTCACTATTCTAAATTCGCCCTTATATTAAGCAATGTGTACAGTGAAAATGTCATTGGCGTTCGATAGATGACGCTAAACAAGCTTCGCGAACCATGCCTAACCATGGTTCTGTCAATTCAATACATTCATACTCTTATTGTTTTCCCTAATAATATTACGGTACGATTTACGAGCGAATGCATTAAAAACAGTTGGCGATGATGAACAGAATAAAGACATAGATAAAACACGTCAAAAGAAGAAAATTAAGTATAAAATAATGCTAACAGAAAGAATACTATGCAGTGAAGGCAGACTTATTACCAATAAGCTATTAAAATTGACTGAGCATCAGGAAAATGTAAGTATCTAATATAAATGAATTGAAGTATCTAAAATAAGTAAAAAATCATACAATAGAACATTTTTTGACAGTTTTAAAGGTCTTAGGGCAGAGGAAAAAACTAAAAACTTACTAGATAGTCAGTCTTTCGTTGCTTATAGTTCCATCTAGCGACAAAACTCTAATACTATTTTCCAGTTCGGAATAGTATTAGCAGTTCCATCTGACGGAACCTAACAACACCAAAAGACTCTGGACCACTGCCTGCGCCATCTGGCTGCCGAGCAACGGTGCTGAAGGCTCCACTGCTCTCGTCAGACTGAAAAAAACAGGCTTCAACCTGTCTATTAGTACTACATGTTGAAATAGTAGAAGCGAGTGCAAAACCTATTTCGAGGTTCACCTCGAACGGCGGTCGTTACCCGTAGCGCTGGTTGGTCGTTATTCTCGTTATTCGTTACCCAGGACGTGTTTGGCGATGCCGCCGTTCCTCGTTGCTTTCGACAGATGGCGAGCTATTTTGGAACGACGACGTTCTTACGGAATTGTAACGGCGTTATAAATGTTTTTTTCGGCGAAGAATGATTTGAAAGTTGTAATGTAAACTAACATTTCATGGAGATTTAGATCATTCGAAAGAATGCGCTTACAAGTTTTATTAAAAAGTAAATCTTACAATAAATATTCTGAACAACTGAGAAATTATTTTCATAATAATATATTTATTATAGGTATTGTGTTTTTTTTTTCACTAAAGACAAATGATGTCAGTCAAATTAAGAATTGAAGAGAGATTAAAATGTAAATGAACGCAAGATAATTATTTTTGGACAATCACAGTATTTTATCTAACGTGGTCATAATGATATACATAAATCTAGACAAGTATATGTACATTACATTTTTGAAGCTTCATGAAGCTTTGAAGTCGTCGTGGCCTAAAGGATAAGACGTCCGGTGCATTCGTTTCGAACGATGCAAAGGTGTTCGAATCCCGTAGGCGGGTACAAATTTTTCTAACGAAATACGTACCTAACAAATATTCACGATAGACTTCCACGGTGAAGGAATAACATCGTGTAATAAAAATCAAACCCGCAAAAATTATAATTTGCGTAATTACTGGTGGTAGGAACTCTTGTAGGTTCACACAGATAGGTATTACCACCCTGCCTATTTCTAACTTGAAGCAGTAATGCGTTTCAGTTTGAAGGGTGGGGCAGCCGTTGTAACTTTGCTGAGACCTTATTACTCATATCTCAAGGTGGGTGGCGGCATTTACACTATAGATGTTTATAGGCTCCTGTAGCCACTTAATACCTGGTGGGCTGTGAACTCATCCACCCACCTTTGCAATAAATAAATAAATATAGGTACACGCTGAGATCTTCAATGTGATCTTCATTCTTAGGGTTTCCCTGAAGATGTTTCATTTAGAAATAAGCAATAAATACCTACGTTTATTCAACTCTCCGTTATACGTTAAAAGGATATAAAAGAGTACATCAACATAAAAATAAACAAAAATTTCTTGCCATTTTATCTGACTGACTTTTCAGGTCGACAACAACAGCTGCTACATTGTTCTAGATATAAAGTTGAATGAGCTTCAGGTCATTTGTATCATTTCAAAAGTCAGCATATGAAATGTTTCATACAACATTTGTCAACTATAGCGATATGAAGTCAAATCTAAAGTTATCCATAAATTCGAATGTAATAACTTGTCGGAATCCATCCATGCACATTAAAGAGATTTAAGTTAATGTCATAAGGACAGGCCTATGTGAAGGTCAGTTCATAAATCTTCTTCATAGAACATCTTGGCTCTGGAAGCACCAACACAATATGCAGGATGTGCTGTGCTGTGTGGAAGCAGTGAAAAATATTCATAACGTATGTGAAGAGTGATGCTCATAGAGAATGAGACAAAAAATCCTAAAAGGTCAAAGTGTCGGCGAAATATCAGCTAGGTGCATTTGCGAAGCAGCTGCCCTTGAGTTGTTGGGTCTCCTCCGGAGGCGCTCCTGCAGCTGTTAGCAAATTCCAACCCTTCTGGCTGAGCATTTGCTCGCCCATCGTCCCAGTTAAACTGGAAAGGCCTTCGGGCCACCTGTAATCCTACTTTCCTATGAAAAAAGAAATATCTGCGCAACCCCTCAAACAGTAAAATGAGATCAGTAAATTAAATGTACTAATTGTTTGTAAATTTTCATTTTAAAATATTGCCCGCATATTGAAAAGTGCTGCCTTTTGACAAAATATTTAAAAAGATATAATCAGTTATTGTGTAGCTGAAGAAACGAGCTCACTTGATATTTTGCGACTAACGGAAATTATAAACCACACCTCAAACACGAGGGCGAAGTGAAAGGCTTTAATTTCTTAAATATGTTGTTCTTGTCGGTTTTATCACTTTAAAACGACTTCAAATGAAATATTGAAATATACGCGGTCTTCTTCGTATTGCCGCGTATTTTGATTATTCTACAGTATAATTTTGTCTTGTAGTCGGCAAAAACAGGGATTGTGTAGTATAAAATAATTCTTGTCCTATACTAACACTATCGGACCTCCAATTATGAGGCCAACCCTGGTTGTCCTAATTCAGGAGTCATCACCAAGAAAATTCCTTTCGCCTTTTTCTTAATTTATATTTAACAATAAAGTTTTTCAGATAGTTGAAAAGGATTTTATGAGCACTTTCGAGAAGGTCAACCATCTGCCTCTAAATAACTATACTAACCAATAGAGAGTACAACTATGACAACCTTGAGGTCATTGCGTCATTCATGTTGTATTTTGAATATCCAATGCTATTGTTTAATGTCACTAAGAAGCCTAAAGTGACCTGCACATCTACTGTACATTACATGTCTGTAATATCAGTTATTGTAAGTCAATGTTTTTTATTTGGTAAACAAATGTCGTTCGTTCTTTATCAGAGTCATTTTAGCTATTGCTATTGCTCCGATTTTCAAATCATATTAGGTTTTCACCGAAAAATCATATGAACATTGGGTTTTGGAATTTTCCTACAATGCAATTATGTATATAATGTGACTGCGTTGGTAATTTAATACAAAAAAGACATTCTAACCAAATTACAAAATAACATGGTCAGTTGCAATATGCGCACTTTAAGCACTAAAAGCCCTCAAGGTTTCAAGTAAAAAGCCCGTCCGCCCGAATACATATATGATTATTATAGATTGAGTTTATCCTGTAGCATTTACCAATTTATGAATTTATTGAATTTATGATGTTATTATTTATGATGTTGTTTTGAAATTTTATTGATTTCTATTGTATCTTTTTGCATAAATTGTATATTTATTAAATTATTATGTACCTATATTGTGTTCTATATTATTATGCGTTGAGGTATGATATTGACATAAGGGTTCTAGGAAGATGGCGGTCGTGATCCTTAGATGTGCACAATACGGCTTAGAATCGTGAACAATATATGTGATAATGTGGTCACAAATGGCTTATGCAATAATTAATTGTTTATTTACTGGTTATTGGACAGCACGCGTTTCGTTTGGTTAAGGGGATGGGATAGACTTTTTCAAGATAATTAACTGGAATCTCATAGTGTTTTAATGTGTCCATGTTGTGATGTGTAATTTAATAGCAGATCGTGATAAAAACCCGATAGAGTATAATTAATCCAATATGACGTTCTGGATTCTAATGGTTATCACTTTATCAGTCAAGAAACTCACTATATTGGATAAATTCGTTACTAACTCAGATTATATTGAGAGAAGCTGTAAGAACGTCGAAGTATTTTGATCCAAACTCTATTTGCAGATTATTTAAATAAAACCTAATTTATATAAATCTGCAAAACATGTATTGTAATGAGAAACAAAAAATTTTATTACAACATAATTTCTTCTTCCTATTCGTACACTCTTGACAGAGTGGTCGTGGTCATGCATCAGTCGGATCCTGCGATACCGATGCTCTCGCGATGCGACGCCATGTGGCATGATGTTTCGCAGAGTGAGAGCAAACATTTATGTTGGAGTGAGTCACAGATTTTACGAGGTCGGTCCATCGTGTTGGAGATCGTCCGCGAGATCTTTTGCCCTCGACTTTCCCTTGCATCACCAACCGCTCAATGGAGTCCTCATTACGAGTGATGTGCCCGAAAAACTTGAGAATTCGTAATTGGACTGTTGACGATAGTCTCTCCTTGATGTTGAGCTCTTTCAAGATCGAAATGTTAACATAATTGCAACATCATACTTGCATTCAATAAATTAAGCAAACTGTAAAGTATTCATGGTAAATCTTAGTAATAACTATTCAATAGACTAATATTTATAATGGTAATTACGGTGTTTAAATAAGAAAAGACGAAATTGCGTTTCTTCTAAACAACAAGAAACAACATTTAATGCCCTTTCTTCAATAATTCTATAACACACATTTCACAACGTCCATTAACCGAAAAATTATTTAAACAACTATCAATTGTCATATGACAGATTGACATTCAATCATTCATTACATCTCCCCCGCTGAAAAGACAATTGTAAGAGGCAGTGAATGGTTTTACAATTGTTTATCATATCAGATAGACACTGGAGACAACTTTGTTATATGGTAGAGGTTTGATTCTGCTTTTTTGTGTCCGGTGTCAACTTCATAGATCGATTCTGAAATCTTCTTTAGTATTTTGTATGGCCCTGTTCTCAATTCATCCATTTTTTTCCTGTTTAGTTTATTTCCATTCTCCACATAAACACTATCTCCTTCTTCCAATTTATACCCTTCTCTGTACTGGTCAAATATATTTTTATTATAATTGTGAGATTTTATTGTGTTTTCTAAGGCTAATTTTCTATCTCTTCTCAAATCTTCTGTTGTACAACTTGTTTTCAAATGTAGTGGTAGAATACTCACATTTTCACCCTCTAGAAGGTACCTGGGAGCAAACTTTGTAACTGTGTGTTCTGTTTCATTATATTTTTCTACGCATTCTTGTGCAATTGTTGTCCAAGATGTCTTCTTATCGCTTTCGTTTATTTTACATCTTATCTTATTTGTTAGTGTTTGATTTAATCTTTCGTTAAGCCCATTCGAAAAAGGCGCATCAACAGCTGTGAAAACTATTTTGATATTATTATTCTTTAGAAATTCTTTAAATTCTTTTGAATTTATGCCAGGGTATTGGTCTGATAATACCATATTAACGTCATAATTTTTTGTTACCTTTTGCATTAGCTTAATGAAATCATTGGAGCCTTGAGTTTTTGATGTACAAATATAGGCATACCGTGTGAAATGATCCACTAGAAGATGCAAATACCTTTTGGTTGATCGGGATCCTCCAAAGCCCCCAATAGTATCGATGGATACAATTTCAAACGGGTGTGTGGCTGGTCCCAAATGTGACATTAAACCATATTTCGACTTCCTCCTGGACTTGTTTTTAATGCAGGTTTCACACGCATCACACATTTTATTAATGTTTGCTGTAATATTTTTGGCTGAAAAGAATGGTGTTATTTTATTTGTCATTTGGGTTCTTCCAATGTGGCAGTACGTGTCATGGACTTTTTTTATTAGAGCTTTGCTAAGTTTTTCTGACAGTATAATCTTATTTCTTCTTTTATTTTTCTTGTAATAAACTTCATTCTCTAATATGTGCTTATTCTTTTCTTTTTGTAGGTCTGGATTTGTTAGCTGGTCATTCTTTATTTCTTGTAGGTCGATTAAATTTACGACCTTTAAAAAATCGTCGTTATTATCATTTGCTTCTAAGACTGGATTTCGGCTTAAGCAGTCCGCTTCTTGATTTGATTTTCCTGGGTTGTATTTAATTTCAAAATTATATTGTGATAGATAATATGTTAAATCACCTAGTTCCTTATCAGTTCGAGCTTTAATGTTCATATTTTCCAGGGGTTTATGATCTGTGTATACCATAAATTCTTTTCCCATAAGCCAATGTTGCCAGTATTTGACTGCTTCTTTTATCGCCAGACATTCTAAGTATATTGCCTTCTTCTTTTTCTGTGCTTCTGTTAATTTCTTCGAAAAATAAGCAACCGGTTTACTCACGCCGTTTTCATCGTCTTGTTTCAACACTGCTCCAACTCCTTTGATACTAGCATCTGTGTAAATTCTTATCGGTGAATCTGGGTCAAATATTTTTAGGATTGGTTCTGAGCAAAGCAATGCTCTAATTTTATCAAATGCTTCCTGGCATTCTGCCGTCCATACAAATTTCACATCTTTCCTTAATAAGTTATGTAATGGATCGAGGATAATTGAACTATGTGGTACAAACTTATGATGAAAATTTACTTTTCCCAAAAACTGCCGTATATTTTTCCTTGTTTCTGGAATTGGGAAGCTTTTGACAGCAGTTAAATAATCTTTTAGAGGTCTAACTGAATTGTCTTCTATTATATGACCCAAGTATTTAGCATGGTGACTTGCAAATGTACATTTTGAAAACTTCAGTCTAAACCCTTCCTTTTGTATTGCTTCCAGTAGTCTCGATATGTGTTGTATATGTTCCTCAAAAGTTTTAGAAAAAATTAAGATGTCGTCAATAAAGTTTACTGCAAAGTTAGATAGTCTGTGTTTTCTTATAATATTGCTCAATATTCTTTGGAAAATCGCTGGTGCAGTCTTTAACCCAAATGGGAGACAAGTCCATTGAAAATGTCCTTCTTGTGTCACAAAAGCAGTCTTATGTCTATCTTGAATTTTCAATGGGATCGACCAAAATGCTGAGTTTATGTCTAATGTAGAATAATACTTACAGTTTACTGTTTTGGTCATTAAGTCCTCTATAAGTGGGAAAGGTTGTGATTGTGGAACTACTATTTTGTTTAAATCTCTGAAATCTATGCATAATCTTGTTTTTTTATCATCTTCTTTCTTATATGCTAGAGTTACAGGAGCAGCAAACGGGCTGTAAGATTCCTCTATCAAATTTTTCTGTAGTAGCTTCGATATTTGACTTTCAATTTCTGTTCTGTCTTCAATTGTGCATCTGTACGGACGCTTATAGCAGTATTTATCTACCATCAAGTCTATATGGGCTTCATAATCCTGCACAGAGCCAACATCATATTTGTCCTTAGCAAAAACAGATTTGTATTTATCTACTAACTTCTCAATTTTTTATTGCTGATATAAATCTAGATGATTTACAGACATTTGAAATTCATCAATGTTTACATGTTCATTGAAATTAATTTCACACAATTTGTTGGTATTTATAGTAGTACCCTTTTTTACTATCTCAGAGTATAGTTCCATCTCTATCTTCTCTTTCTCTTCTATTCTCTCTTTAAATGTTTGTTCTTTATTTTTGTCACCTAGTACATCAGGAATTCCGACATTTGTTACATTATTCTCATTAAAACAATGTTCATTTGAGATTATGCTTTTCTTTTCGGGATATTGTATGATGTTAAGTTCTTCATTTTGTATTAATTTGAATTTTTTTATACAATCCAAACCAATTAAGAAGTCATAGTTAAAATTTTCATTATCCACCACAAAAATATCCATATTTCTTTCAATATTGTAGATTTTTATTTTTAGCGTTACCATACCTTTCGTTTTTTTCTCACCATTAATAGTTTTTAAGTTTACAACTTGCATATCATTTGTCTTCTGTTTCTCTTGTATTTTCAATAATCTTGCATTAATTAAAGAAACATTAGATCCAGAGTCATAGATTCCAGAAACCTTCAAAGTGTCATTTATTTGTAAACTTATTTTTATTAATGGTGGTATTTCTAGTTTTTTGGATTTTTCTCATTCAGTTCTATTTCCAATTCTGAATTATTTACTGTTTTTACCACAGCTTTTTTATTTTTTTCTTTGAACCAACAGCTGTCTTCTGGGTGGAACCGTTTCCCTTTTTTTTCATTTAAACAGATTGAGCATGGTTTCTTTTCGTCAATCTTTTTCCCTTTATTATCTAAAATATATGAGCTGTTCCTTTTTTCATATTTATTTTTCATCACCAGATGTTCCAA
This sequence comes from Bombyx mori, assembly GCF_030269925.1. Classification (NCBI taxonomy): domain Eukaryota; kingdom Metazoa; phylum Arthropoda; class Insecta; order Lepidoptera; family Bombycidae; genus Bombyx; species Bombyx mori. Next base: position 8,879,389 of record NC_085119.1, read on the forward strand.
TTTTCTTATCTCATTGTAAAGGTCTTCCGTTCTTTGTAATGTTTCTTTGTCAATCTTGTCCGCCACATAATTGGGTAAACCAAATGCTATGAGATCAATAATTGTTCCGGTATCCACTGTCTTCCTGACTTCCAACAATAATTTCTCCTTCTTTAAAGCATACTCAAGTAAGGATCCCGATTGATATTTAAAGGCAAGAGCATATCTAGTGGAGGACCAACCTTTGTTCGCAAATGTCTCACAAAAATTTTTCTCCCATTTGCTCCATTCTGATTGTACTGTAAGCTTCATCAGCATACAACTGTACCAATCTACACTAGCATTTTCTAAGAAGTTCTTCAAAATTTCAATTTTTTGTTTATCCTCGTTTATTTGAAAACGTTCACATTCTTTATTAAAATCTTTGATCCACTGTAATGCATTTGAATTACGGCCGTTGAATTTTTCTATAATAAAATCCTTTGCAATTTTCCCTAAATTTTGTTTTTCTCGTTTCTGCTGTTTTTGTTCTTGTAGTTTTTCTAACAGTTTTTCAAGCATGTGATTAGAATCACTAGATGTCGATTCATAACTAACAGGTTGTTCTGAAATCTCTTCCAAATAACAATCATTGAATTGCAAATTTTGTTCTTCATCCAAATATGTTTTTGAAATTTCCTCCGTCACAGTTATCCATATTTTCCTCGTTTGATGCCTTTTTACTAAAGAGTTTTTTACTCTGGTGTAGTTAGGAGTAGTTGTGATCACCTTATGAAGATTTACGGGTTGATATTCGACTGGAATTCCAAAAACTTGTCCACTTGGTGTAGCAATGGAAGTTATGCATATGACGTTTGTTTTTCCATCCGCCATTGATTTCATTGTAAAATCAAATCTTAATTTCTCCATTTTCTCAATATATTAGCAAAAATGTTGTTTTATAATGGTAATTACGGTGTTTAAATAAGAAAAGACGAAATTGCGTTTCTTCTAAACAACAAGAAACAACATTTAATGCCCTTTCTTCAATAATTCTATAACACACATTTCACAACGTCCATTAACCGAAAAATTATTTAAACAACTATCAATTGTCATATGACAGATTGACATTCAATCATTCATTACATATTTATAAAATTACTTATTTTCTTCATGACTCAAATACTTAGTTTTGTACGTTATAGTACAAATATTTAATAGTAGTGAAAATTTAAATGAAGCAAGGTATATGACAAAAGTCGAAATATAAACAGGTTTGTATACAAAATATTTTATTATAAAACATATAATAAAATGGAAATAAATATTTTAACTTAATACAAAACTTACTAAGCTTATGTACAAATTCATATCAGGCGCTACTCAACTTTATAAACAAATAAAAGTATCTTAACCAGCCATTGATGCTATGGTCCCTTTGCTATTGAATGGTATATTATTCTATGCTGATCTAACCAATAGCATCCCCGTTAATAACAATTCATTGTAAATCTGACTATGACGCAAACTAAATCACGTCAAAGTTTACAACCCTCTAGTCCTGTTTGTAAAGAGACTAATAAATCTTCAGCTATCATTTCAGAGTAGATATTCACAAAGGCTTACAGTCTCACATTAGCGTCCATTACCACACAAATTTGTACAAAATTATCTTAAAAATTAATATCACTTTGTGCTGGTGTTGTGTTCACTTGCCGATCAAGATCTTGCGGCCGGCGCCAAGGTTCTGTCCGGATTGAGTGGCTCCCTTGTTAGATCCAGCTTGCAGACCGATCACAGTTTGCCCGGCCTTCAGGACTTCATCAGAAAAGTCACGTTTGCATTCGTCAGCGGGCTTGGGTCCGAGGCAGGGGCCGCTCCATTCCGCGTGTCTGTAAGTCTGTGGAACAACCGTGCATAATAAGCATTTAAGGGTTAACAACTTTTTTTTTATTGCTTAGATGGGTGGACGAGCCCATAGCCCACCTGGTGTTAAGTGGTTACTGGAGCCCATAGACATCTACAACGTAAATGCGCCACTCACCTTGAGATATAAGTTCTAAAGTCTCAAGTATAGTTACAACGGCTGCCCCAGCCTTCAAACCGAAACGCATTACTGCTTTACGGCAGAAATAGGCAGGGTGGTGGTACCTACCCGCGCAAACTCACAAGAGATCCTACCACCAGTAGTCCTACCACCAACTTTATAAAATAATCAGATATAATCCCTGGGTGGCCTCAACTAAACCACGTGGCCTTGGATATTTATGAAAACTGAGGTAATATCGGTCATCCATTGCTCGATGCTCGTTAAATTTGTTGAAGTTGGCGAACGTCCAACTTTTCAAATATATCTTAAACTAAACAAATTTTGCACACGCTATTCCGTTAAGAACAAGATCCCGTATTACCCAAATGTTTATGATACATGATTATACTGTGTTGTAATATTATTTTTTTATGTTCCTATTTTGGGATTTGTTCGATATAAACGAATGTTTAATTTCGTAATATCATATTAGATATCTTAGACGATATTAATATGATATTACGATATGTTATGATATCATATTAATATCGTCTAAGATATCTAATATATATATTACTCGTAATTCATTTGATGTCGCTTTTCATTTAATATTTGAACGAAGCTTACCTCACGACCGAGGGCAAACAGTGTGCTGACTACTTGGGCGATGTCTTTTTTCTCCCATAGATCTACGGTTTGGAACACATCGATGTCGGGTACACCGTATGCTTTGATTGCAGACTGGAAGCTGTGCAAGAAATTTAAAATCAGGAAAACATGTAATTTATCTCAGTAAAAAAAAATAATAGTCTTTCCGTAAAAATTATTTGAATTAGATGGTTTTACGATACTAAAATTGTATATTTGTATTATCTGTATTATCGATAAACAAAAGAGTATTTATTGAAGATTCATGATTTTTTCATAAGCTAAAATGGGCACCTAAACTTAAGTCTCATTTGACATTAAGTGATTACCGGAGCCAATAGAAACAAACTTAATTTTTATAACGCTAATTTAACTTACTTTGTGATGTTCTCCATCATTTTGAACTGTCCACCGGTGGTGTTGATCTTGGGGACAGAGCCAGGCTTCAGCTTGTTGATGAGCTGGCAAAGAACAGTGCCGTCCTTGAGGACATCCTCAAATAGTTCACCAGGGGGGAATTTAGCTCCGAGGACGCCCTCAATCCACTCTTGGGCTTCCTTCTCCTTCTCAGGGTTGCGCTTGGAAGCGATCTATAAAGTTTAAATAATTTTTAATGGAGAACATAAAATTCGACGAAAATTGAATGGAACTTTTAAATTAAATGTATTGTAGGTACCCCAAATAAATAAATAAATAAATATTAAATTGACATATTACTGAAAAATAATAATTGAAATCAGGTATACAATGTTTTGAAAATTCAATTCAGTAAGTGTTACATCGTGTGTATAAGTAAGTGGCTTGAGATAAATGTGAGTGTGGTCTGACCTTAGCGCGAACTTGACGTTCCAGAGACATGTTGTGTGATTGTGTGAGTGCTTTTTCCGAGTGTTGAGATGATGCGCCGACGATAGCACAGCTAGACTGAATTCAGTAAACGGAATCCACGTATTTATAGAGCGCCGGCGCAGGCTGCGCCCTTCTGGAAAACTCGCTACAGTTTTGCTACCCGATGACCGGCCTGTTACAAAATAAGCGATGACTCAACCTACTGAAATTAAAGTTATTACTAATAAAATAATAACTACATATTAGGAATTTTCTCGAGGTTTTCGTGTACGCATTCGCGTAACCCTATTACATTTTCTTAGTATACTTTAAAATTTTAAAAAAATTCGTGCGTGTGTGATGACATTTCACAGGTACGTGTTATCGTAATAATAAATGAATAATTGGATATATTAACCAATTTGTAGCCACTATTTAGTTAGTGGTAAGGGACACAGCTTTTTTCGATTCGTTTGCCAATTTTAGATGAAGGCTGTTCTTAGATTTAGTATGAGAAAATTACTAGATTATATTCAAAATAAGAATACTTGTTTTCTATAAAGAGGAGCATAAGCTTTATCTGCTCACTAAGTTTTGAGTGATTGCCTAACCTTGAGACGTGAGAAATGTCCCAACTCGTTTTGTCTCAACACCTTTGAAATTGAAACTCATAATGCTTCATACTCATAGATGCTTCGTGTCAGAAACTCACCACCTTTTTTTAAGTCGGTTGAAAAGAGAGCTTTTTAAGATTTTGCAAGTTGTCGCTTTAAAGATAGAAAGCTCGGTATACTGGTATTAAGCGAGGTATCCTTTTTTATTGCGATTTCGTCGTCGCATCGCAAGAAAAAAAACTCGGCCCAACATACTTATGGCCTACCTGGTCTTAAGTGTTTATAGTATTCCATAAAAAGCGACGTAAATGCCGCGATCTATTTTATTTTATTTTTATTTATTTATTTATTAGGCACACAATACACAATATAAGCTAAGAAGATACACAAAAAAAAAGGAAAAAAAAAACTGGCTTGCAACATAAGCCATGTGCGCGTGATCCTTATTGAGACTTGAGGTCTACGTCCCAATTCATACTACAGTTTTCGCGGGCTTGTATTTAGTACAAGATGTAATAATTTCTTTATTGTGGAAGTCATTCATGAATGCAAGCTAAGTACGTCTTTTACTGGAATTGGTAGAAGCAAGCCGGACTTAAGCACCGGTGTAGACGCATTGCTTAATACGAATATCCCAGGGGTCTTATCGTTTAGTTCACGACAAAATGACATGACTATACCGGTGGTCCAACTCCGCAGGTATGTATAAAATTTATCTAAGAAAATAAGTGCTTCACATGACGAGTTCACTAACGATTTAAGCGTAAAAATATATAAAGCAGTCACTTATTATAATAAAACCCGCAAAATATATATGAGTGTGTGTCATTATTGGGGATTGTAATTAGTACAGTTCCTGTTTGAGGGGTGGAACAGTCTATAAACGACTCCACTGAAGCTTCTAGATCGTGTCATTGACGTTGTGTTGTATATGGAATCAGGTAGACAATTAACTCGTGAATTCTTTCATATATCTAAGAAATAAATTTAAAAAAGCTACGGTCTTTTTTCCCTACCTATGCTGATAACCTTGAGAGGTTATTTCATTGTCACCCTAACAGGTCAGCTCACGGGGCTCAATCCGGAGTGTTGCTAACACTGACCCTAGCAAGAGCAGTACTTCGCAGAATCTACCACCGGATCGGAAACGCGACCCACTGAAAAGATCCGGTGAGAAACTCAGTGAGCTGTGTCTGTAGGTAAAGTTACGCTGTGAGAATAAGGAGCTTTATAAATTTTGAGAACATGAAGTGTACAAACGATAAGTTTCATTACTTTATATTAAGTAGGCAGCGACTTGGCTTTGCTCCTGGCATTGCTGAAGTCCATGGGCGACGGTAACCACTTACCATCACTTGGGCCGTACGCTCGTCAGCCTACAAAGGCAATAAAAAAAAAATTGCAATATTTTCTCATCCCTCAAATATAATTCTTCTGTACGCGTTTTTCCGGAACTTCTTTCATTTAACTGCATCGTTTTTTTTTCTCTCTCTAAGCACCTGTCATTTTTGTGCACACTGTGACATTGGCAAAATCAATGCCTAAGGCGTTGCGTCGTTTTTTATTATCTATTTTTTGTACAACCCAACCAGGGCCCGCTCGGTGGCAACGTAATCGGGTGTGGTTCGGCTTAGATGAAAATTTTGTGTGTTGATCCCTATTTAAAATTGGATACAAGCGCTGCAATAATATTTTAAATGATTTTTTGTCCTCGGAACAGGACAATGTCTGCCGGGCTCGCAAGCAAATGATAATTTTACTAATCATATCAACATCTCTATGAACTCGACATAAGCTCTACAAACGTACTATATCCACTGCAAGTATTTTTTTACGAAGAGCATAGTTTTTGTTGACTTCTAAAAATCACTGTACAAATGACTTGATTGAATTGAACTTGATTGAAAGATTGTTTAGAAAGTCACTTTTGTAAAAACTACTGAACTAACTACTTTTCCGTCTTTTACCAATTTAATTAATTTATTATTTATGGAAGAGCAATCTTTCGCTTGATTTATCACTTATATTGCATAAACTAATAATAAAGTATTGTAAGTACATAACATAAACTCCGAGGCTACACACATTATAATGTTTATTACGATCACCGTTCCAAATGGCGACATACAATTTATTAGCGAAGGTTAATGAACAATTCCAACAATGCTAGAAATATTTGACACCCTAAGTACAGAAAACAATAAAATACTCTCATTAAATTATACTAGATGATAATGCCATCTTGTTGTGTCTTTAAAGCGGTTAGTTGCCCTCAATTAAGAAAAATAGTATTATTATTCGCCAATAGATGTCGGGAATAGAGGTATAAGAATAAGGTATAAGATTAGTGACTAAATGATATTAGTGGAAACGTTTTCACAATAATTCATCTTGTGTATGTTCATTTTATTATATCTGATGTTTTAAATATTTTAAAGTTTTCGTAGTCACAAAGATTTTAAAAGTCTCTACCAATGGTTTTACTTATATCTGCGACTTTAAAAAAATAAAGAAAACTTTAGTTTATAAACAAACATATTTCTAACGTGAAGCAATCATGCTTTCCGGTTTTAAAAATGACTTATGTTTTGAGACTTCAATGTTGTGGTACTAACGGAAACGCTAAAAATACAGCTACTTTTGCTAAAGAGGTTTATTTTGAATATGTTTTAATTAAATGGTGTTCAGACAAAATTATTGGTAAATATGGAATTCAGAAAGTAAATTTTAGTTTAGCGAACGTATACTTCACAAAATGACTTCACATTCTTACTTTCTTCTGCGTTATCTACCAAACAATTTGTAACTTTTTTAAAATGTTTAATTACGTATTTAGTACTAAACGAGAATAATTCGAATGGTAATCATAGAAATATAATGAACTAATTAAATATCCCGAAAGTTAATCTTTATGGTAATTATATTAAAAAAAAACCAAAAAAATTATGTAGAACTGCAGTTACACAATAGAATTCAGACTTCATATCTCTAGATGGGTGACATTCACGTTGTGATGCCTATGGGCTCCGATAATCAGTTTACAGTAGATGGAACATGAGGTCTTCGTAAATTACAAAGAACGGTTCGTAGTTGCCCATAAGAGAGGCCTAGTGTTTCCGTGACGCGATGGTGCACCCGTGCCGATCCGCCCACACATTCACGTTCACGTTAAGATGCCTATGGGCCCCGATAATCACAACGTAAGATTATTATGGGCCCTGATAAGCATTTTACAGTAGGTGATACATGAGCTCTTCGTAAATGACAAAGAAAGGTTCTTAGTTGTCCATAAATGGGCTTAGTGTTTTCGTGACGCGATAGTGCACCCGTGGCGATCCGCCCACGGCCGAGCACGCGCTGCTCGACTGAGAACCCGCTGAGTTATCATTGTCGCCGATGCCCACGCCGAGCGCTTACACTAAATAGAAAAATAAAATCACAATTCACCTTCATTTCTATTAACTTCACCTCGGGAAAAGAGGTTGGTAGGTAATTATTCGCGTAATATCTCTACTAACCTATTGACCATGACGAAATCTATTCTAGTTCCAATTGGTGCAAACATTTTTGACAAAACCTTGCTTTTTTCTAACACATACAACAAAAATATAATTTAAATACTAATCTAATCTTGTATGTACAATGACATTTAAATATGCAACGAAAATAATTATAATTGCAGGAAGTTTAATAGAGGAATCTAGGACTTGCATACAATGTCAATAAAAATTATAGAAACGATGGCTTACTTTGATAAATAAAAACAATCATTGTGTCAAACAGTCTTCCCTTTATTATATGACAAGCAAAATTCCCTTACCGTCATTTTGTTTCATACAATTTTCAATAACAACCTTGTGATCATAACTAAAGATAAAAATCAGTTTCATGACTCAACGACTCGATGATGCGGCTCAACTCATCCTACAATCGTAAAAGCTTTTGAAACACGTAAATAAAACGTTAAAATTCATTTTAAAGTGATGATAGAAAAACAAATAAAAAACTTGCCAATATACAAATAGAATGCATGTTGCCAACAGAATGAGTACGATGGCCCTAATACATACAAGGTTGTGAAATATTTGAACGATATTCAAGGGACTATTCCTAACAAGGAAATTTTAAGTTTCCTTTAGTAAATGAGCAATTGGTTCATTTTCGAGGTCTGAGGTCGATGTTAGAAGGATAGTCTAAGTTCACAACGCTCCATCAAACCAATATACTTAAGACCCAAGTAATTAAGAGGGATATTTCGGTTATTTATGTAGGGCTATGATAAATAAAAGTGTTTTTGGACCATAAGTTTTACCTATAGATAGTATTATTATATATCTGAAGATTTGCTTGAGATTTTTCAACCATTTCCTTTTACCATTAAAGTATCACTGCGTTTATTTATAGTGCGCTACCGATGTTCAGTTTCACGTACCATTCCGGCTTTGGAATGAACTCCAGAAAATAACTGTTCAGATTAGATAGGCAACAAATTTACGAAAATCTGTAAATAGAAGTTCTCTTGAATTGTATATAAAGGCAAATAATGAAATAATGTATTTTTTCACTCTTGTATAAAGACAAAGGCAGGCGACATCGTCTGCCTGAAATTTAAGGAGAGTTAAATAGTTTTTTTTAAAGTACCAATTGTCCTCGTCTAGTGTACTTAGCCTTAATGCCTGTCTTTATTATCTGACTAGCTGACCCGGCAGACTTCGTAGTGCATCAATCGATAAATAAAAGACCTAAACTTTTGTATAAAATAAAATTAAAACAAACAAACGGAATCCGTCCGACGGGGAACACTTTAAAAGAAAAAGAAAAATAATATTTTTATTTATTTCTGAGCATTTTTATACTTATCTTTACCTTTTAAACCTTCTCCGGACTCCCACAAATAATTCAAGAGCAAAATTAGCCAAATCAGTCAAGCCGTTCTCGAGTTTTAGCGAGACTAACGAACAACAATTCATTTTTATATATATAGATATCTTTAAGGAATGCTGTCTCGAGGTAGAGTCTGGCTAAATCTCTAACAATGGTACAAAATGTACACCAGTCGGACTACGATGTGGACAGTCCTATCCACTATGTGTTTCTTCTGGTAAATGGCCAACACAAAGAGTATACACTTATGAAAAGGTTACTTAGATTTTTTTTTATTGCTCAGATGGGTGGACGAGCTCACAGCCCACCTGGTGTTAAGTGGTTACTGGAGCCCATAGACATCCACAACGTAAATGCGCCACCCACCTTGAGATACAAGTTCTAAGGTCTCAAATATAGTTACAACGGCTGCCCCACCCTTCAAACCGAAACGCATTACTGCTTCACGGCAGAAATAGGCAGGGTAGTGGTAGCCACCCGCGCGGACTCACAAGAGGTCCTACCACCAGTAATTACGCAAATTATAATTTTGCGGGTTTCATTTTTATTACACGATGTTATTCCTTCACCGTGGAAGTCAATCGTGAACATTTGTTGAGTACGTATTTCATTAGAAAAATTGGTACCCGCCTGCGGGATTCGAACACCGGTGCATCGCTTCAACACGAATGCACTGGACGTCTTATCTGTTAGGCCACGACGACTTCAAAACTTAGATATTTTCAAATAAGTAATACTGTAACTTAGAATGTGTTATTAATATTAAATTTGTTATATTAGCAAGTGTACATTAATTATTTAGGAGTCTGAAAGAAAACCAGGTCTGCATTTAAATTTCATTTTATTAAAACACCCGCCACAGATTCGTCCACGTTACACTCCAGTACGATTAATGTCTATTATTTACATATTTATAACGTACATATTTACAAATAAAAAGTTGCCCTGTCCTACATATTTCTCTAATAGTTTATACTATTTAAATTTTATAAATAAAATAAACTGTTGCACATGTGTTTGCATCAAATTCTACTTGGAGAACAATAGATTCAATACTAAAATTATTCTTTGACTAGAACGATAATTAACACACGTAATCTGATTAAGGAAACATATTGCCATACGAATAATAATCTCGGCATACAATTTATTAAATGTATTTCCTTTAATATACCTACGAAGTATACTTCGGTAACCCGTATACAAAATTTTCGCAATTACTTTTAGATATCGTATCACACAAAATATAAAATTCATTATTAGTATTATTTATCTATAAAATCGATGCAGGCCAATTAATAAAGGCTTAAAGATTAATAAGCCTTTCTGTTTATTAATTTATTCTATTCATAACAGCTATACCGTCGTGCTTAAGAATTATTAAAAAAAAACATGTTATAGAAATTGAATATGCAATTTCGAAAAGGGCACATCTCTGAAAATGTTAAATGTTCAGGAAATGAAAAAAACTGATTATTGTCTAAAGCAGTGTAAAATTTAAAATATTAACTTTTGAAATATATATTTTAATGTTAATTAGCAATTGAAAATTACTGGAATTATTATAAAATGGGTGTAGGTAAGCCTCAAAACTACATGTATATGAAAAAACGTATTTGACAAAATATGCGACATGTGCCCTTTTCGAAATTGCATATTCAATTAACCCAAAGAGAAAAAGTGAAATTAATTTTATTATTAAAACAAAGCCTGTAAATTACAAATTCATCTACATTGAAAAATTACAATAAATTCTTTAACAAAAATTACCTTTCTAATCGACTATTAGCATATTACACATGTAATGGACACGTTTGGCACTTGTAGTTCAAGTACAAGTCATAACTACCGACCTCGTTCCAACGTCGGCTTATCTTCGCACTTTAAACTAATAATTTTCATATACATATATCTATATCGACGCTTGAAAGGCAAACGTGACTAAGCGACAATGCGTGAACTTTACAGTAGACTAATTTAAAGTTGAAATACCTGAAAACAAAATTTATTTTAACGAATCTAGCTGTAGTAGAATCTAGCTAATAGCTGTAGGATTGAAATGATTTTAATAGACCTAGAAATATATATTTTTTGCGTATCGAATATGGTTATTGCCTATCATTTATGTACAAAGCAGTTATTGTCGCTTAGTCACGTTTGCCTTTCAAGCGTCGAATTATATTTTTTATTGCCCTTGTAGGCAGACGAGCATACGGCCCACCTGATGGTAAGTGGTTACCGTCGCCCATGGACTTCAGCAATGCCAGGAGCAGAGCCAAGCCGCTGCCTACCGTTAAGTACTCTCCACAAGCCTCGTTTGAAGAAGGATATATCATAGCGCTCGGGAAACACCGTGGAGGGGAGCTCATTCCCAAACCGGATGGTACGGATGGAATGTTCAGTTTAATACTTCAATGACATCCCATTCATATTTTCTGGCATAGATTCTGGCTTTGTGGAAATTATGATGGAATTCAAATCCCGTAGTGTTTGGATACTATACGATCCACTTAAAAAGAAACCAAACATTTCATTTCATTTCATTTATGTGATGACTATGTATGTTTTATTTATATATTATATTTGGCTAATAACATTTCCGCAGCTCTGTTCGGAATAAGAAGCAACGCTCCAGTGCGTGGTAGCACATTGCTTTTCTAGTAAGAATACTGACTAGATGTAAGATTTCCATTAGAAAAGGTGATTGTTCGTCTTAGCCAGGGTACCGAGATGATCAGAGAGTAAATAGTTGTGGGGCGCCAGGAGCGGGAAGCCTGAGGGTTGTCGCAGGAGACCGCATCCTCCAGTCCATTTTCCGCCGGTACCACTCACCGGGGGCAGTTCATTCACTCCACCAACGCCGTTTAATTCTTCGCATAATTTGTTTGCTATAAAATGAAAATAATATTTTATTATATACATATATGTATTTTGCACAATCACTGGTGGTAGGACCTCTTGGGAGTCCGCAAGGGTAGGTACCACCACCCTGCCTATTTCCGCCATGAAGCAGTAATCCGTTTCGGTTCGAAGGGTGGGGTAGCCGTTGTAACTATACTGAGACCTTAGAACCTATATATCGAGGTGGGTGGCGCATTTACGTTGTAGATGTCTATGGGCTCCAGTAACCACTTAACACCAGGTGGGCTGTGAGCTCGTCCATCCATCTAAGCAATAAAAAAAAATAATAATAATAATAAATAATAATAATAAAGATCATTTATTGCCTTTCACATCATAAAATGAAATAGAAAAAAAAAGAAAAGCAAAAAAAAGAGAAAAAGGCAAAAGGAGGTGGCTCAGCTATTGCTGTTCAAGGTTGATAAATTGAACAGCGCTGATTTTCAGTCACCCCCGTTTCCCTTTGGTTCTTTGCGGGAATGAAGACTCTGTACGTGTGTACATACTCAGAATATGATATAAATTAGTAAAATTAGTAAATTATAAAAATTTAAGAAAAAACAAAATAAAAATCAAATTAAATGGTGAACCCGAAAACAAAACCAAAAATTTAAGAAAAAAACAAAACAAAAATCAAATTAAATGGTGAACCCGAATACAAAACATAATAAGCACACAGTAATAACAACCTGTGGGCAGCTTAAAAAAAATAAAAAAAAAAAAAAAATTTAATAAAAGGAAGTTTTCACAAGTTTTCACATAATCGAGCATAAAATAATTTCATACAACTTATCATCATAATACATGAAATCCTAACAAACAAAATATAAACTTTAAGATGTAGTGATTCGATTAAAAAAAAAAACTCACTACCTTCAAATATTCAAGAAACATAAAAATGCCGGTATGACGATCAGTATTTTCACAGTTACTTTAAGCAATAAAAGTTTAACATTAATCAAAGTTCGCGACATTCAGAAACCTCAAAGTTATATCCGACAACAGCGTCACTCGAACGATCGACTGTGCCGTCTCTCCAACAACCAAAACAAGCACAACTTGTGCATACAAATCTGCTCGAATACGAAATCAGACTGCAGCTCGACGGGCGAGCATGAAATAATCGTGGTAACACAATTAAGCGCTAATCATCTAATCCTTGCCGCGCTGCTCCATTGTTTATACAAGCCTGAGTGACAATCGCGCGCACAATTAGCGCAAATGAGCCGAAGTGAAAATCTGGCGGGTGGCGGTAATGTGATTAATTCGGCCGCTAGTCCCCTATTAGTCGGTGAACCACGGGGTCTAAAACTGACGATCTATTCTTAGATAATATTCACTATAATTTATTATCCATATAGCTTTCACACAGCAGACACAAATCAACTATATTTATAGGAATATACAGCTAAACTAGGTAACGGGCTATATTCTACTTTATAAGTTTATAAACTAGGCAACGGGCTATATTAGTTTATTCCACTGACGACGTAAAAGGCTTCGACAAAAGAAATCTCTTGAAAAAGACTAATCTGTAAATTGGAGGACCTGTCGTATAATGTCATTAAGTTAAGACAGTAATATCAATCGTTGTAACCGTAAAACGTATGGATTCTAAGTGTATTGCATTCAAAACATTAAAAAGGGACAGAATGTGTGAATAAATGCATAAAAAACATCTCGTATGCGGAAAACAAAAATCAATAAATAAAAGAAAAACAAAGACGTGCTACAATAAAACACTTAAGTTAAATTCCAATACGCAACTTTATTTTATCTAAACTCCAGAACAGTTCTTTTAAGGCTGAAAAATCTATGATTCTATCTTTATGATTAGTAATAGCTTTGTACGAGTGACTTGTAAAAGTGTTTTCCAAGGTAGAGCTTTGGGAATTTTTAAGTATCTAAATTTATTTCATATTTTTATAAGAAACCAGACTACACAACCTTAAATCGGTTGTAAACGTTTTTTGAGTAAACTAAACAAAATGAAGCAATTCGTGAAAATCTGTAAAATAATTAAAAATATGTATGTAGTGCGTAGGTACCTAAATAAATAAATTCATTCTATTTTTCCAATTTAGTTACTGTTTCTTACTTTGTCGTTATAGCTATATATGTGTATACATATTTATATTTTTGTAATGTTCCATTTTTGAACAGTGATATTTATAAAAAAGCAGTATAAAAATTGAATTAAAAATAATATGTAGCCGACATGTGGTTTCTAAATTTAAAATCCACTAATTCTAACAGTCGCGCTTATTCTGACGAAAGCAGCCTTGTTGTTTGCGCCCACGCAAACATTGTGTGAACTGAAATAACGCAATCGGCTCCTCCCATTGGTCCGAGAGTCTGAATCATTCAGCTATAATTCCAACGATCGTTGTAACATCGGAAAGAATCGCGTGGCTTATAATGGCATTCGACAAATAAATAAAAAATGCATATAAATTTTCTTTTTGTAAAAGATTTTTGCAGAATTTATGGTATTTATTCATTTCGTGATATTACGAATTGTAACTACATATGTTGCATTAAAAGAGTTAGGATATTGCTTCATGATAAATGTCGAGTTATAAAAACTGTACGACCTTTTGTTAGTTAGAAACAAGAGCAACCATGATGTGCCTCTAGTTTCGTTCACTAATACATTTATGCAAGCTGATGAATAAAATCTTAACAATTACTCGTAGGTACATTTTTAATCTTGGCAAGTCTTTTGAAATCGTAGTCACCATTATTTAAATAGCAGCTCTTGTCGCTGAAAATTAAGAGGAGATAATATTAAAGTCATCAATTATAAGCTTGTCAGCAATTAGCGCTGCAAAGGTCGAGATTGTACTGATGAAAAACAAATTCATGGTTCACGTCGTAAGAAAACGCCCGTTTTTCTCTAAGTATATAACGTTGTCCTTGTCAACAAAAGTACATTTCTGTTGTTAATTCGATTAGAAATACTAAAAATTTTGTAAATAGCTTACATCGTTTGTGTTTTTATATGAAGTTGTACTGTTATAACTATAATTTTTATCACAGCTCCATTAAAATTATTATCATTGTTTTAAGCCACAAAAATTCAATAATAGTGAATTTCTAATAACTGCTTTGAATGTCGTCACGCTTTCGTTTTTGGACCGTAAAGGTTTTGATCGCCCTACTGCTAATGAGATAGGACTCACAAAGATAGTATGACGTTAAGTTACCTGCAGATGTGATAGGTTTCAAGTCTGGTGGTGAAAGGTGCGGCAGTGCGTGATGGGCGGGTTGCGGGACAGGGGCGGAAGGGGCTGGGTGCGGTGATGGCGCCGGTGACGAGGGTTTGTCTCTCTTGCCCTCTGCCTTCACTGGAGCCTCACCCGCCTTCTGCTGAGCCAGTCTTTCTTGCTTACGAAACTTTGCACGCCGATTTTGAAACCACACCTGAAATACAAACGCTTTAGTTACCTTTCTAATTGAGTTAACCTTGCATACGCTGTCATGTCAACGTTTGGAGATGAGATTAATGTACATACATATATAATAGTATGCATGTTTAGACTCGTGGTCAGTGTACAAAGATTATGAGTGAATATCAGATGCATATGATATTATGTATATCGCGTCAACACACGAAATTATTTTAGGTCCAGATAACTTTATTAAATTTAAAAAATAACAATAAACAGAAAAAGTTGGAGCCTTACCAACGACTATTTGAAGCTTAACTAACTTGTTATCATTAGGTAAGGCTTTTTTTATTTAAAGATAAAACCCGGATAAAACGTATCACGTATAAAACGTACAATCCATCAGAACGACAACGGTAAAGCAACTTAAACAAAACTGAGCACGACAGAAACAAAAAAAAAACATAATGAAAACGTCAAAAGCGAACGTGGACCCGATAAGCAAACAAAGTTAGCGTCCGACCCGCCTAATGGGAACGCATCCCGTGCATCGCGCGCCAATTTTAATGCAAACCGTTTTATATTCGTTCCGATGCGCGCAAATCCGAATTGATCATAATTCGATTTGGCGCTACAGATAATTGCAACTGCCACTGGCGCTGATTGGGCAATGTCACGAATAAAAAAGGTTCGTTCATTGATGCGCACCGTTTTTCTCCGTACTGACTGGTCTCACAAAGGCACGCACGTACTTTTACGACTGTTTGTATTCATTATGTCAATATATATAGAGAACTTTTTTGAAGACATTAAACGTATCAGATAAAAATAAATTTAAGTAAGCATTTCAGTTAACAGTATAAAAAAAAATCGCTGAAAACTGAGAAACACATGAGAACGTCTAGAATGTTTACGGACTGTACATTAATAATAATTAGTAACATGAACGCCCACGTATCTCTATGAATATTTTCCTTGGCAATGATCGAGACCGACGTTAATGACCTGATAACATTCTAGAAACAAATCGAAACTTTATTATCTAGTTGTGAGATAAGTGTTATGATGAATTAACATCCCACGAATACATCACATATAATTGTCATTAAATCAAAGAAGTGTTTCCGCGTTATTTCCTCACTATTATAATTGATATTCAGACACACCTGACAGTGATCAAATCCAAACTTGACATTGAAACACAAGATCTATGGATGCCACTTTTGGCTACGTGTAGGTTGTTTAGCATCGTAAGTCAGTGCAGGGCACAGCTGCACATTGGCATTGGCATTGGCTGGAACATCCGGGATATAAATTCGTGATCAATTTGACAACTACCATACATTAAATAATAAATAATATAGATTTATTTCATGTGACATCACTGCAAGCAAATCAAGATGCCAAATACGAACTTAAGTAGATTTTATGCTAATAAGTAATTCTTATCTTCCTAGGTGAGTGATTTTACGTGTTATCAGCTCGAATATAAACATTATTTCATCATTAGATAATCACATCAAGGCATCAATAATCACAATACAGTGATGGAGAGAATGATAATCCCTGTTCATTTGCCCACTGAGTTTCTCGCCGGGTCTTCTCAGTGGGTCGCGTTTCCGATCCGCTGGTAGATTCTGCCAAACACTGCTCTTGCTAAGGTCCGTGTTAGCAACATTTCCGGTTTAAGCTCCGAGAGCTCACCTAGACGCTAAGGTAAAGCTGAAATAGCCTCCCAAGGATATCAGCATAGGTAGGAAAAAAACCTATTCACTTAAAAAATCACACAAATTCATATTATTTTACAAACAAACGAATATTTGATAACCGAAGCTTTAAATACTAATATTGCCTAGTCGCTACGTCAATATATTGTAATCTTATTTTTCTCGTTCCGTGATCTCTGAGATTGAAAGTTAAAATCTACTCATTTATTTCAGCAGAAAAATTGTGTTTGATCTATAAACGAACTCTGAAACGACTAAAATTCATCGTTTTATTGTATGTAACAGGAAATCTGCGCCTTCGAGTGGAAAGGTCCCGCGAACATACGTGCCCGGGTTAGACAAGCGCCGGGGCACGCCGGCGTCGACTAACGAACACACGGCCCGCTTGATTGGAGTTAGCGAGGTACTCCGATCGCCCGAGGCACACAGCCTTCCGCATTATTTCCGAATCGAAAAAAATCAAAGCTCCCACAACGTACGCGGCATCCGCAAACAAACAAATAATACAGATTCCGCCGCCAATACAAATGAGTACCGATACGACGGCGAGCGGAATGCGAAGTCGAAGTGTAGTCGAGCAAGGGCCAGAAGCAAATAAACGTCCGCCGATGTGTTTGTAGGAATTTGTTACGATGTTTATCTTATGCTGCGCGTGTTTCTTACGTAAACAGAAGCCTGAAATTTTCTTGAAATCGGAGTTTTTGATCCGTAATAGTCCGAAAAGTAAATCGTTAGAAAGTTGCTAAATAACAGAGTGCAAAATTACACGGGTAACATTATTACAATACAAAAAGCTATTACGGCACATTCAAATTACATTTAGAAGCACTTAGACTTTATGATTCGTTCATTAAGACCCAACAAAAGAAGGAGAGAGAGATCGTCCAAGGAACAGATGGATCGAAGGAACGAAATAATAGCAAGAGCAGGAAAAGAATGCAGATGGAAGGCAAGAGATAGGAAAAAGTGGAGTGAGCTGGAGGAGGCCTATAGCTTGATGGGCTTCCAACAACAGAATAAGGTTGCAATTTTAAGAAAAATCTGTTTGTAACCTGTTCTTAGAAATAAAAGGCTTATTATCATTTCAATAACCCAGTCAGTAAAAAAACTATTCAATAGATTATTATAAGTGCGTATGTTTTTTTTATTGAGCTCACGGCCCACCTGGTGTTAAGTGGTTACCGGAGCCCATAGACATCTACAACGTAAATACCGCCACCCTTGAGATATGAGTTCTAGGGTCTCAGTATAGTTACAACGGCTGCCCCATCCTTCAAACCTCAACGCGTTACAGCTTCACGGTAGAAATAGGCAGGGTGATGGTACCTACCGGTGCGGACTCACGAGACGTCTTGCCACCAATAAATTTACGTACAGAATGGTGGCATTTTGTTTATTCCCACAACGAAGCAGTCATGCATTGTAGTTTGACGAATAGGGTCGCCCATAAACAATAAAATTAAGACATATTCCTCTTTTCACAATGTGAAAAACAGCATTCATATTGTGATGAGTATGGGTTCCTCATCGTTCACTACACACGAAGTCAATGATGAGGTCATTCACCTACCTCTGTAATAAATAAATTTTTTTTTTTAAAGGAACCTATATATGCTATGAAAGTACAATATTGAAGAATATGTACGTATTAAGATACATACATACATATATCCTATTCGTTAAAATGGCCAATGCAAATCATGTTTGACTTCTGTCCTCCGCGTAAACATTTTGAACACATTAATAAAATATACGATAAATAATGAGCAAGCAATTAAGCCAGTTCGGAACAATCGAGCGTAGCATCAAAATGCACTCTGCAAATGAATGAACCGAATCGTACGAGGGCAGCCTGTGCGGTGCACCCGATACAATGTAGCGTAATGTAATTAAGCACAAACGTCAAACTGTGCAGATGCCATCTTATCATAATCGATTACGGCGAACGAGGTTAATTAAATTAAAAATGTTTTGACAATAATGAGCAGTAAACTTAGGATCTTTTTGGAGTATTTCAAACTGAAAAAGAAATCAAAGAAAACATATGAATTTTAATCGAATATTACCTACAGAAAAATCTTTATTATTGAAGATATAAATTGATTACCGATATACTATTAATTATTTTTATTAAGTGCAGATTTATGTTGATTAGAACGGCTGGACCGATTTGACTACTTTTGGTCTTGAATTATTTGTGGAAGTCCAGAGAAGGTTTAAAAGGTAGATAAATATGAAAATGCTCGGAATTAAATAAAAATAACAATTTTGTTTTCCCTTTGATGTGTACCTCGTCGGACGGATTCTTTTTGTTTGTTTTAAGTTTATTTTATACAAAAGTTTAGGTATTTTATTTATCGATTGAGGCATTACGAAGTCTACCGGATCAGCTAGTATAAAATAAAAATAATAATAGGTGCACTGGACTAAATGTATATGTTTATTTTTACAAAACTTTATTGTTGTTTGAACAAGTTAACCGCACAGTTCTGCAAGCTAGCAAAGGGTAGTTTAATACAGTATGAACTGCAAACAGAGGCCAGCGACAATGGTTTAGTATTAAAATAAACAAGCTCGTGCGTTGCCATGTGGCGCGCTGTGGCGAGCAAACATCAAATAAGCTAATGCATTCAGGAGGGTCGACACTTCGACCAATCTCGACTCTTCGCAAACCTGTGTGTCTCGGCTTCAGCTGCAACAGGCGTAATGGTAACTGTATCAATCGTAATCTAATATGTTTGCAAAGTTTTATTAATACGCTTTTATTAGCTTCAGACGTATATATGTTAGTATGTAACGGAATCTTTGAATATGATTTTGACCCCCTTCAAAACGTCGGATTAACTCGAAATTTAGTATACTTATTAAGGACCGATGACAATTCAATATTAAAAAAAAATGAAGAAAAAAATTAAAAAAATTGTGATTCAACTAAGAAATGAAAAATAAATAATAGTTAAAAAAAACTAACAAAAATTAATTAACAAAAACTAATAGAAAATAAATTTTAATAAATTTGAATTAAAAATAGTGTAAGAAAAAATGATTTTATTCTAAAAAAGCGTGGGGTGCATGGTATCAGTAGTTATAAATATTTTATGAACAGATATGAGTAGAAGGGTTATTTTGATAATATCCTGAAAAGCACCCCACGCTTTTTTACAATAAAATAATTTGTTCTTACACTATTTTTAATTCAAATTTATTAAAATTCATTATTTATTTTTTTGTTGGATTTTCTATAAAAACGTATTTTGTTAGTTTTTTTAAACTATTATTTATTTTTCCAAGTTTTTATTTTTTTATTGCAAAAACAGGAGAAGAGCTCACCGCACACCTAGTGTTAAGGATCACTGGAGCCCATAGACATCAAGCACATGCCGCGGCCCATCTTGAGACATGAATTCGTCTAGGTTTCAGTTTTTACAGTACAACGACTGCTCCATCTTTCAAACTAGAGTGATGGTACCAACCCGTCCGGGCTTCCAAGACGCCCTACCACCAGTAGGCCTTAATTGTATTGTACGAGTACAACGACTGTCATACCTTTACAAGCCGGAACTAACTGTTTTGCAGCAAATATAGGATGGCAGTCCAGGTCGTAATTCGTACAACAGGTAATCAAGCAAATACCGTGTGTTATAATTTTATTACAAATTAACTGAGTCCCGCGATGTTACGCGCGGTTATTTTGGTACCGCGGGTGACGCCGCAGGACGAAGCTAGTCTAAAAAAAGTAGCCTAAGTTATACCTTATATCATCAGCTACCTATCAATGAAAGTCCCGTCAAAATCGTTCCAGCCGTTTCAGAGATTAGCCGGAACAAACAGACAGACAGACGGACAAACAAAATTTTAAAAAAATGTTTATTTGGTATATGTGCTGCGTACGCACTTACGCATTTAGTAAAAGTGATTATTTTATTATTACAAACAGACACTCCAATTTTATTTATTTGTATAGATTTACATCGTATCACTTATATATAAAAATCCTATGATTTTGAGGTCAATTTGTATTACAACTACATAAAAAAAAATCACTAAATATGTTGAAATTAATCTTTTGGAGACAATTTCGATAAAAAGATTTAATTACCTATTTTTTCTTAAATAAAATATCAGGAAATTTTACGTAGGTACTTAAATTGTACGCTCTAGCCGAAAGTAAGTGACGAAACCGGTGGGATAATTCATTTGAATTTTCTCGTCCTAAAACAAAACCACAATAAGATTAAGGTGTGTTTGCACGTTCAACTAGTTCGCCGGAAGGTTGGGATCGCTCTTTATTTGACACGTTGTCAGAGGGCTTATTTGGTTCTCGAGGCGTATGAAAAACGTGAGGTCGCCCGGAATGATCTAATTGTATTCATTAGTCGGGCCAGAGCGCGCAAATATTGACTGTGCTGGCTCCACGGCTCGCCTGCTGCTCGACGCTATTCTCCACTTTAACACTTTGATCTTTATAAGCAAATTTACAGGGTAACTGAAAATTTTACATCACATTTTCGACAATGTAAATTTAAAAGGAATGTTTTTTTTTTTGGATTGGCTGCCATGTCAAGACGCTTTTTTTTTAAATAACACAAATTAAAAATGCGTGTTTTGCGTACTAATAATTCATGTACTACGTTCCAGTACTAAATCCGTCCGAGCGCCGCCGAAATAGTCCCATATACTACCAGCAAATAGGAAGGCGGGAAAAAGTACTAAATTTGTCGCTTACTGAATAAATCATCCGTAAGGTGGTACATGGTACCGAAAATTTAAGAATAATAACAAACAATGAAGCAAACTTCGAATGCCTATTGATAATACAGAGTAAATCAATCGTCAGCGGGGCGGTCGAGGGCGATCAAACATCGCGAACACACCCCCCTGTTTATACTTACACGATGAAAAGGCAACACCGAACGCCCCGGAATAATATTAGCTACCCTCAATAATCTATCCAATATTATCGAGCCGCAAGAAAAAACATCCTGTGACACACCAAGATAAAGTCGTTTTCAGTTCGCAGCCTAAACGTCGCGTCCGTCATTTTAATGTCCATTGTATTTTTTACTAACCGGTAACATGTGTTAACATTTGATGATAATCCTGGATTAACACATCATAATAAAGAGATGAATGCATCGTTTATTCAAGCCGTATGTCGGCCCATTCGACAGTGTTTAGCGTAACTGACAGGTGCGATGACGTTATCCAACTACATAATTAAATCCATTAAATCTCGTACAATTATAATTTATTCAACACAAGCACTGCTATAAAAAAAAAGAATCAGATAAATGTTGGGACTTTCATTATATTAGTATTAGAGAGTTCCGTATTTAATACCATAATTGAATATTCGTAATTAATATTTTTAGTGTTTTTAGTAATAGAGGACTATTTACCTACACGAATTTGATTGATTGAAAATTTCATTTGCTTGCTTCTTCGAATATGTGCCTAAAATGATTTAGTCTTGTTCTTACTTTCGGACCTACTTTTTGTCACAAATTGGACGATTATATTTTTCGAAGTTCTTATCAATTTTTTTGGTTAATAGGTTAAATAACAAAATCGTTCAGTACCTTTATCTATCGATCATGTTGTAGGTATTTGAAAGCTTGAGTGTTGTCTATAATAAAATTGGAAACGGTGCTTATACCTTATCAAAAAAGTCAATAACAAAATTTAATTCACTAAAATGAAATACTTAAAGTAATCCAAATCTTCAGGTGATATGTTGTCAAGTGATATCAAATTTCGAATATTGGGTGAACACTATTTATTCAAATTTGCAACAATAAAAATAATCGTAGAAATTTAGAATCTTAAAAATATTAAAAATGTTAAATAAAACAAAAATAAAAAAAACATTTAAAGTAAAAATATAATGAGGGCAATATATATAACACGCAAGGGGTCACATTTGTACAATTACATTTTTTTGAAATTAAATTATTCAAAACAACTTTAAGCCGAGAAATAATTTTGGAACGAAGTTCCTTATGGGACGATGCGGAGGGGTACCACGACCGGGAAAAAACGTCCGTAACGTAAGATTTTTATTAGTAGTACGTGCAGTGTACGACTTAAATTTGTAATAACGTACAAATTGGTAATGCACACAGTGTACGACTTAGCTTTGTAATAAGTACAAAAAATAACATATTTTTTATCATTCATTGACCACGATCTCAGAGCGTTCGTTTGCGCAATACACTAACTCTTATGCAAACAACCGTGAATGAAGTGTACCACAATAAGTTCGCACGTTCCCGAATGACCGTGGGTTGTTGCGAAACCTCCAGTTTTAATTTCTTTATACCTCGAATAGGACTTAAAATTATTATTATAAATAAGGAACTTCGTCCCTATCCGGTGTCCCACGACACCACACATCTTTTTTTTTATTGCCCGTGTAGGCAGACGAACATACAGCCCACCTGATGGTAAGTGGTTACTGTCGCAAATGGACTTCAGCAATGCGAATGAGCAGAGCCACGCTGCCTACCGTTATATTTTTAGCGGAACTCTCGTAAATCACAATTAATTATTTGTCCAAATCACGTTCGCTTTATAATCAGACACAGTTAGATCTATAAACAAAGACAAAATTGAATTCGTTCGAAACATCTGCCGATCGCTATCGGTTATTTGTCGTGTCGCGTGCCGTGATCGTCCCTGATTATTCGAGTATTGTCTCGCGGAAGCAACTAACGCTACACCGATCATGATGATTCGTCAAAATCGATTCAAATCTGTTACATTTTTAATTGAAACGACAAGGGGTGTCGGGATGTACAGCCACTGTCGATTACAAAAATGATTAATTGTTTTTAGTGGCTTCCGTACTGGGTACGTCAAAGCGTTTGCCTTAACAGATTCAATCTTATTTTAATAGATTGGACCCGACCTGATATTCAATTTTCTATCTTTGTCAAAATTAATAAGTCTAACAAATTATTACTGTTTTTTGTTTAGGAAATACCCTTCATATTTTACCGATCAAAGTTTTACCGGTGATAATGTTTTCTATTAATTAAAAAGCCACCGCTGTGACATAAAGAGACATGAAATCGAAATCTTATTTGTTTTGATAAGGTAATCGGAATGCGTGGATTTTTTTCTGTACAAAATATAATGAAAAGACACCACTAGCATCTATCTCAAGAATAGGCGTTATATATGATATAAGCCCGCGTACATTTTTCATAGACCAACAAGCTCGTTGCAATATAAATATATAATTTTGAGCACGATGGTTTAAACAAGCAATGCTAAGCATGGCGCGTCTTGACTACTCTTGACATTTATTAACATTTTGCAATTGCATTTAACAAATCTGTAAGACAAATACAAAGTGCGTTTAATTGTGGAAAATGTTTCAATTAATAAGTAACTTAAAAATCCACAAAACGAGCAAGCTCATGATTTAATCATAATGTTTTCAGTTAATAGTTGGATGGTATATTTTTACAAAGCACCGCGTAATGGACAACGAAGAGTAATGGACCGTGTGGTGATACTCCGGGCACATCTGTCGCTAGTACGACACCATAGAAATAAAATTCGTATTTGTATTTTATATACTGGCATAAAGTGAATCTTTACCAATATTAATACGCTTTTATTAGCTTCAGACGTATGTATGTTAGTATGTAACGGAATGTTTGAACATGATTTTGACCCCCTTCAAAACGTCGGATTAACTTGAAATTTGGTATACTTATAAAGGATCGATGACATTTCAATATTAAAAAAAATTTAAAAAATTGAAATTCAACTAAAAAATGAAAAATAAATAATAGTTTAAAATAGCTTTTTTTACAATAAGATCATTTTTTCTTACACTATTTTTAATTCAAACTTATTAAGATTTATTTTCTATTTTTAGTGGGATTTTCTATATAAGCGTTTTTTTTTTGTTTTTTTAAACTATTATTTATTTTAAAGCAGAAGTTTGTCTGTTTGTTACTTAATCATACAAAGAAGTTTAAAAAAAAAAACATTTTATTAGCAAAGACACATAGAATTCTATTCATCATGGTATATGACCCGGGCACCGTCGCCTATATCTGCTATAATAAATACGACAGTTTGTTCTCTGGTGGGTAATTTTTAGTGCCAAGCGATCTACAAATTGGAGAGTGGCACAAGCGACACTTTATCCGCAGAAAAGACAACATGTTCTATTCGTTCCGAATTACAAATTTAACTTAAGGGTCAAACCGCACATCATGTCTAGATTGCTATAAGACGCGAAAAGTGTTGGAACAAAACGCAATCGTTTTGTTTAATTTTATTTATTGTTCAAAAATGTAGCTTTGATTCGATATGGTCATTAGAATGCTATAAGTTTTTGTTATGATTGTCTGTTCGATTATTGATCTGAAGATATATTATAAGTATGCGAGCCCAACTCTACTGCTATCCAGTCCAGCACTATCTTCATCGATTGTCAGTTTTATTAGTGTCCTCATGTTCTGCATAAATGCTTTACAGATTCAGTGACACGGATTACTGATTTATTGTTACTAGCTGACGCGGCAGTCTTCGTAGTGCCTCAATCGATAAACAAAAGACCTAAACTTTTGTATAAAATAAACTTAAAACAAACAAAAGGAATCCGTCCGACGGGGGACACATCAAAGGAAAAATAAAATTGTTATTTTTATTTAATTCCGAGCATTTTAATACTTATCTACCTTTTAAACCTTTTCTGGACTTCCACAAATAATTCAAGACCAAAATTAGCCGAATCAATCACGGCCGTTCTCGAGTTTTAGCGAAACTAACTAACAGCAATAAATTTTTATGTATATAGATATATATAAATGATTTTCTTTAAAACAAATAATCGTTTGTAATTTCTATAAAACGAGCATAAAATAAAAAAATAAAATCACAAATCCATCATAAAGAATTGAAGCCGACTGAGCAGTCAATGAGTTGCGATTTATAAGATGATAAATGTCATGAGCACCGTCGCGGGAAGGGGGAAGCGAAATAAAATAAACTACAGTTAATGCTCAAACAATATCGTCACTTGTCCCTTGCACAATTGGTAAATGGCCCGTGAGAGAAGAGCGTTTGTGATTACTTAGCCCAAATGTGGGGCGTACGAGTATTGCACGAACCTGTCCTACGAGATTTTGAAATAAAAAAAATTATTTGTTTGCACTATTTATTCTATTTTCATATTTGAATTGGTTATTAAAGTTATTACAGATAGTTTATTACCAAATCCAAGTCCAAGAATCATCATGTGTGGCAAAAAAAGACTCAGCTGTGTGTGTCTACCTAGAATAGCAGAACGCATCTTTTCGCGTGAGTACCTTAAGAGTCGACTAATAGATTCACCAGAGTATAGGCATCAGCGTTCTCTCGTCTCTCTCAATCACGTATCAATGTACCGCGAATGCAAACCGGCATTTACTGTTTGTAAGGGGTATAATAAGCCCACACGGGTACGTACCACTATCCTGCCAATTGCTGCTGCAATGCAATCATACGTTTCGGAACGATCATAACGTAGTACGATAGAAGTCTCATGATGATATCTATAGGTCCCAGTCAACTAGAGCGTAACAGCAATTAATTCACAAATAATCACGATCAGAAGCTTATCTATTTTAATGAAATATATTAATTAAGTATAATATTTAAAAAATCTGTCGTTTAACTGATTTGTAACACCATAAGCCATAATAACACAATCCATTACCATTTTCATATTTTTCGAAGCCAGCAATAGTTTGTGACGGGCCGCCTATGCTCCCCTGCCGAAGTTGGGACAGCAAAATGGAGCAAAGATGAACTTGCTCTTTTCGCTTCCAATATTATAACTTTTTTTTTATCTATTGTGATATGATAAATGATTTACGGTTTATACCGAGTATTTGAATTGATAGTTGATCAGAGAGCATTGGTCCTATCCTAACTGTTCCTATTTCTTTATTTACATTACACTTTGACAGATGTTTACCAAAATGAAAGTACGACTCTGTAAAATAATATAGTTACTCTAACGATGTAATCTAGTTGAACTAATACAATTTACCGACTCACGAACCTATGGGAACCAAGAACCCTCTGTAAAAAAGCCATGTGAAAATCTAAATTATAAGTCCCAAGACATTTCTGCGGAGACCAACAAACAATTCTCACATTCGAATTATAGTTTTATTGTTCGCGTTAGACGCACTTGATCTGACTGTCCCGGAGGACTAAGCAAACATAGGGACTAAATGAAAAATAATTGTGAGACTGCTCATTCAACAAAGGGTGGGTACATTGACAAGATTTATTACGATAAAAAACAAACACAGTAAATTGTATTATAATTAGTTAATGTTTTGGAGTGATTTTGCAGTAATTTTACATAATAATTTTCTTTAATAAAACAAAAATACAGTGCTATCATAACAATTTGATTGAAATTGTCTACTGCGATACGGGCTCCTAAAGGTCTTTGCCGTACTCATACATAACATTCCTTTTTTAATCACTTTAAGTGCTACCCAAGATTTGCAATACTTCTTTATGGTGAATCGTTGGAGAAGAAAAATAATGAAAATATATTGTAACGCAATGGTATGTACCTATATATGTAGCTATATAGGTACATAACTTATATTCAAACAGGTCATTAAATAATTTACTGGGTTGTTTTCCAAGTATTAGAAAATATAATTAATATATTTTCACAATTATTGTGCACTTCAGAAATATTTTAAGAAATATTTATCAATAGTATTAATCAATCAATAACATTTATTTTGGTGTAGGTATCCTAACATAGTTCGAGGTAAAGACACCGAATTTTTACCTTTACCATAATATTGCTCATAAGAACATTTTATAGTGCAATTTCAGGTAGGTACGGTTCACACGTGGTTCCTTGGTACGCTCTGAAAGTCATTTTTTTTTATTGTTTTCTGTATTGATTTGACATTGTATGTCAATATATTTAATCTTCTTTTGTGGCATATTTTAAAGAGACGACAAGATTATTATAGTAGAACAGGATATAAAAGTTAAAAAAAAAACAATTACATACAAAATCTCTTTTGTTATCCGTGTGAATATACAAAACACGATTTTAATCGATTAGGCGAGACGAGTTATCACTCGATCTGAGTCCCATGGGAGGACTGCGTCACGGTGCGCCGGAGCAATCACCCACACTTGCTCTAGCTTCCCACGGAGCGCGTGACACGCTTGTCCTGTGCTTTCGACCTTATTATGTTGTATCGAATATCACGCCCAAAGTCACGGAATTATCGCACGAGTATTCATGAAATCGAAATTTAGATTTTGAATTTATTAAAATGTTAATCTTTGTCTGATCGCCCATGTTCAATAAGCTATTCTATCTATATATATAAAAATGAATTGCTGTTCGTTAGTCTCGCTAAAACTCGATAACGGCTGGACCGATTTGGCTAATTTTGATCTTGAATTATTAGTGGAAGTCCAGAGCAGGTTTAAAAGGTAGATAAATAAGAAAATGATTGGAATTAAATAAAAATAACAATTTTGTTTTTCCTTCGATGTGTTCATGCGATGAAAAGCTTAGGTCTTTTATTTATCGATTGAAGCACTACGAAGTTTGCCGGATCAGCTTTACTAATATATAAATCTACAGTGGTTTTTACTGATGTTCCGTTATAATTACTGAACCATGCATCCGATTGACTTGAAATTTGGTATCAATGTAGAAAATACAAGTACTTAATGGATAGGCTAATATCTATATGAGTGTTGGACTCCCTAATAATAATGACAATAAATAATAATGTTAGTTTTAAATGCCCAGCGAAGCGGGCGAGTACGGCTAGTCGACTAATAAAAACAATATTAATTTACTAAGCTTTTTTTTTTTTTTTATTGCTTAGATGGGTGAATGAGCTCACAGCCCACCTGGTGTTAAGTGGTTACTGGAGCCCATAGACATCTACAACGTAAATGCGCCACCCACCTTGAGATATAAGTTCTAAGGTCTCAGTATAGTTACAACGGCTACCCCACCCTTCAAACCGAAACGCATTACTGCTTCACGGCAGAAATAGGCAGGGCGGTGGTACCTACCCGTGCGGACTCACAATAGGTCCTACCACCAGTGATTACGCAAATTATAATTTTGCGGGTTTGTAATTAATTGTGCGAGCTGAGTAAAACAATTGTTATTACAGTTAACTCGTACATCGTGTAGTCTTGGCGTGAAGCGAATGTAATTAGTAGAGACTGTTTGTGTTATTTCTGTTTGTCACAGAGTTTCTTGCCGGCTCCTCGTAGTGCGTAAAAAAGCACTGCTCTTGATAAGGCAGATGTTAGCAAATGCTTTCAGGCTATGCCCTACCACTAACCACAGTGAAACCAGAATAGTCATTCGAGGCTACTGGCAGATAGTTAGAAAAACAAGTTTGATGTTTATTTTGTTGCTGTAAGTGTATAAAAACAAAAAAAATGATTTTAAATGGTATCGTCTCAGTAAATATTCGAACTTTTTTTATTGCTTATGTGGGTAGACGAGCTTACAGCCCACCTGGTTTTAAGCGCTTACCGGAGCCCATAGACATATACAACGTAAATGCCGCCACCTACCTTGAGATATAAGATCTAAGCTCTCAGTATAATTACAACGGCTGCCTCACCCTTAAAACCGAAACGCATTACTGCTTCACGGCAGAAATAGGCAGGGCGGCGGTACCTACCCGTGCGGACTCACAAGAGGTCCTACCACTTGTAATTACGCAAATTATAAATTTTCTGAATTTTTACTACACGAAGTTAGTCCTTCACCGTGGAAGTCAATCGTGAATTTTTATTGCAGTAATGAAATAACCATTTTTATATTCTAAGCAGTATAGCAATAAAACATTTTTGAACTATTTTCGTGAAATAGTTTTGTTTACCTTTTTTGCTATACAACAGTCAACATTTTAGCCCCCGAAACAATGTTATCTCCAAATCCGAGTCACTAAACAAGAGCGTCCCGCCACTAAGTGATTACTTAATCCACTTTTATGTAAGCCAATCCGCCGCCAATCAACACAATAATGATTAAATTAAGGGTTAACACTTACCGTTTCATTACTTACGAATTGTGCGTCAATGCCAATCGATTTCCTATTCAGTTATCATTGTTTTAAATGATAAATTAAAAAAAACCTTATAACATAGATTGTATATGGTAATGGATATAAAATGTTTCATTTACAATCTCGATACTGACCGACCTTTTAAATGAGTATGATTATTTTCTTTGCTTTTTGCGAGTCGTAGACACAATTAAAATAACTTTTACAGTTTAATGATGCGTTTCTTAATCATTTTGTTATTACTTTAAGTGGCTACGAAAACTATAAAGAATTCGGCCCGTGAAATAATCTGATAACAAAAAAAACAAGAAGCAGAGAACAAGCAAAGATTTAAATTTGGAAAACAGATTAAACCGGAAAAGTAATTTTAATCTGTGCAATAATGATATAAGGATTTCAAAGCTACTAGCTCATACACAAACATTAGAATAATGGTTGTTTTTATTCGCCATTTGGCGTGCGGCGATCGCTAACATTTGCGGCAAGTGCATCCAATCGGTCGAGTACGTAGAGCGTGTGGGACACGTGCGGACGCGTGTCTGCCACCTGCCCTATGCGAAGGGATCCTTGTCATGTCCCCGAAATGACCCACAAAGAACGCTTATTGTTCTAATGCCATAAAATTTGGATCACGATTTATTGGATGACTCAATATTTGCAAAAATAAACAATAAATCATTAAATAACAGTGCGCACATGGTGCATTGTCTTTTAATGTTACCGAATTTCTTATCTTTAGGTATCAAGATTATGGTTTTGTACCGTAATATTGTAGCGGTATCTATTATATAACAGAAGATGTTTGACTTGATGACTCGCGCTAACGACATTTTCAAAATAAAAATTAGACCATCGGTCTACGAGACAGTTTCATCCAGTCGATATAGGAAGATCTTCAGTTTGTTCCTCCAAAACTAAACTAAGCTTTTAGCTTGTTTTTGGTACGATCACGGAATACAAAACATGATATAATTCGGCAATACGTTGCCTCAGTGATTCCCCGTGGAGAGCAGCTTCTAAGACCGGTAGTTGGATTGACATTTTGCTGGCGCCTCCCGGAGGTCGCCATGTCAATCTTTATTGCAAACCGACGGCGCCGCAGTCAAGTCAGATGACCAACGGACTTGGTGCAATAACAATGAGAGGTCGCCCCCTAACCCTATACAACTTTAATGCATTCATTACTGTAAGCTATAAAACAGAGAGGTTCGATGCTAAAATTTTATGCTATTTTATGGCATATCTTTTTCGTATGTACATTTCCTGAGTATATTTTTTGGGAAATGTAAGAAAGAGAACAGTTAAATAAACTAAACAATGAATAAAAGATCTACATATTATTATGTATCCTTAATTTGAACTATGCAATTTTTGGAATCGTACAAAAATTCACAAAGCTATTCGTGGCTGTTGTCTCACAAACTAATCACACCCGCCACGAGTGGAACAATAAAACCAAAATCGTGTGCAATAATACAGAATTTATCGGGTCGGACGGTGGCGTACTACAAGCGCTTGATGGATTAAATTGCCCTATCCTTATGACAACCTGGGTGCAGAAAAATACGCTCCATATTAAAAAAACAGCTGGTCATTTTTCAAATGTTTCCTTTTGCACTACCGAAGCAGGTGTCGGAGTTTTTTTGTTTCGTTCGGTAGCCGGGCGCGGTTAGCGGCAAATTGCGCGTTTGTACAACGCTTACGTCGGTGAGCAGTGTTTGCGAACAGCCTCTGATGAATTTGTGTAGGATTCGCGTGTTGAATTAGGACACGTCGCGTTTCTTGTTTCGTTTGTATTTTATTAAACGAATGTTTTGATAATTGGTCACTGGTGGTAGGACCTCTTGTGAGTCCGCGCGGGTGGGTACCACCACCCTGCCTATTTCTGCCGTGAAGCAGTAATGCGTTTCGGTTTGAAAGGTGGGCCAGCCGTTGTAACTATACTTGAGACCTTAGAACTTGTATATCAAGGTGGGTGGCGCATTTACGTTGTGGATGTCTATGGGCTCCAGTAACCACTTAACACCAGGTGGGCTGTGAGCTCGTCCACCCATCTAAGCAATAAAAAAAATAAAAAAATTTAGTGAAAATTTCCAGGTATAATTTGACATTAGAGCATTTTGTTCAAGTTACAAGTTATCTCAACCCTTAGTATCAGACCCTTCCTTTACGGTGCTTATTGACGAGGTCTGAAAAGAGTTCACAGAGACAGACAGCGGTTTGGATGTGCCTGTGATATTTGCGATAACCACATATCCACTTATCGACCTAATAGTTACCGAATGCTTAACTGTACCGAAATGTAAAAAAAGATGCGCTTACTTCGTGGTCTCTGTAACATCGGTAGCTGCTTAACACCGGGTGGAACGATATCTTAGTTCCCGTTTAAGTATGTAAAATTTAAAATATACATAACTTTTTTTATTGCTTAGATGGGTGGACGAGCTCACAGCCCACCTGGTGTTAAGTATTTACTGGAGCCCATAGACATCTACAACGCAAATGCGCTACACACCTTGAGATATAAGTTCTAAGGACTCGAGTGTACTTACAACGGCTGCCCCACCCGTCATACCGAAATGCACTACTGCTTCACGGCACAAATAGGCAGGGTGGTGGTACCTACCCGCGCGGACTCACAAGAGGTCCTACCACCAGTAAAAAATTAGATTACTAACATGTGCCTAACTCTACATACGGTCGAAAAGCTGTTAAAAACGTATTAACGCTTTCAAGATAATTGACGGCAACTACATTCGAACCGTTCATAAAGAATCGAACAGCTATCGTGAAATTCGGTTAAAGAACACATTTTCATCTACAAATAAAAATCGCTTATTTTTATTAACAAACATAAAAAACGTGATTAATTTGATACGGATCGATATTCCGGAAAACGAACCACACACTGCAGTTACCCGCTTGTAATTGTTATATGTGAATCCGCATTTTCCAGGCGAGTTTTAATTATCAGGAGTCGCGCGCGCCTGAATTACGCGACCGCCCGCGTTATTTATGACTGCACCCCGCCATTCCAATATACTTTTTAACGTAATGAGCGCGCGTTGCCACGGGAGGGTGCCCCTTGTTATGTACTTACCGACGACATTGTTTATTCATTACGCGTAAACAACACTAGATGATGACCGACCTTTGCTCGGTTTTTTTTTGATAACGCCATCTTGTTGTGTCTTTAAAGCGGTTAGTTGCCCTCAATTAAGAAAAATAGTATTATTATTCGCCAATAGATGTCGGGAAGAGTTGATTATTGAAAACACGAATAAAACAACATTTTCTGAAAATAAATCGTAGCTAGATTGATTTATCGCCCCCGAAATCCCCTGTTTACTAAATTATATGAAAATCGTTGGAGTCGTTTCCGAGATTCAGATTATATACATATATATTAATATGCAAGAAATGCTCGTTTAAAGGTATAAGATAACAGATAAAGATTATCGTGGAGTACAAAATGTTGTTAGAGCAATCCAAAGACAAAATTAAATCTAAATATAACTCTTCTTTGGATAGCCTTAGTTAACAAAATTAACATTCGGTATTATATAAACAAAAGCACAATACCGTTTCTCCTCTACTTGTCAAGTAATTTTTTGATAGCTATTAACGTTCGCGTTCTAAATACAAAATCTTCATAATTCTTTTTTTCACCATTACAACAAAAAATGCCAATACAAAACAAAAGAGAAAATTTTGTGTTGTAATATTTTAAGTAATTATAGTCGAATTTCGATTACCGGGTGAACACTGGCTTATTTAATTTAATGGGTTTGGTTGACTTTAAAAGACTTCCTTAACCTAACTTGTTTACTCTTTCATGGCCACTCCAACCGATAATGTTCATGAAACTTATTTAGTTAAGCCATTTA
Organism: Bombyx mori; assembly: GCF_030269925.1. Lineage (NCBI taxonomy): Eukaryota > Metazoa > Arthropoda > Insecta > Lepidoptera > Bombycidae > Bombyx > Bombyx mori. Next base: position 8,913,354 of record NC_085119.1, read on the forward strand.
TAACAACAGTGCTATTTAAAGCTTCTGAACGATGAAATCGACCCTTTCACACGCTATTTATGCCTAATTTAGGCTACGTTATTTACATTGCACGTTACAACATTGTTATTTAAGAACAACGATATATTACCATCGATGTTTAGGAATTAAAAGTAGTGTAAGAAAAAATTATGTTATTATAAAAAAGCTGCTTTTCAGCATATTATCAAAATAACCCTTCTACTCATATAGGTTCATAAAATATTTATTACTACTGATACACCACGCTTTTTTAACAATAAAATCATTTTTTCTTAAACTATTTTTAATTCAAATTTAGTACAATTTATTTTCTATTTTTTAGTTGGACTTTCTATAAAAGCGTATTTTATTAGTTTTTTTAAACTATCATTTATTTTTCATTTTGTAGTTGAATTTCAATTTCAATTTCAACAATTTTTTTAATAGGAAATTGTCATCGGTCCTTATTAAGTTTGCCAAATTTCGAGTTAATCCACCATTTTGAATGGGGTCAAAATCATGTTCAAAGATTCCGTTACAAACATACATACGTCTGAAGCTATTATAATAAAAGCGTATTAAAAAACGGAAACATCCTTAAAATCCGTCAATAGAAGGAAATTCATTATATTGTTTCCAATATAAAAAATACTACAGAATAGACCAAAAAGATTTTCGTTACAGATGAACGTGATTCGATCTCTTGAAAACAAGCACGGTCGCATTAAACATTCAAAGGCTACACACGTGGAGGCCTCGGCTTACATAAAATAAGTGGTTGTTATGAAATTAAGGAGCTAACCACAAGCTGTCTGCTTCGTTTTTTTCGGTGCGCTCCCGTCAGCCACAGTCGAATTACTGGACACTAATTGGACTGTGAAATGTGACGGACGATGCGAGAAAAATACCTTATTTACGAATGTTTTGCCTTGGAAAATTATGAACAAAAAATACAGGAATTTTCTTTCGAAGCGAATAGTTAGTGCTAACTGAATTCAGAGATTAAGCTATTTTAAGATGTTTGAGAAATCGAACAATACTGCATAGTTTACAACAATATACTAGGGGAAATGGTGGGACAGAAAAATACCTTATTTACGAATGTTTTGCCTTGGAAAATTATGAACAAAAATTACAGGAATTTTCTTTCGAAGCGAACAGTGAGTGCTAACTGAATTCAGAGATTAAGCTATTTTAAGATGTTTGAGAAATCGAAGAATACTGCATCGTTTACAACAATATACTACGGGAAATGTTGGGACAGAAAAATACCTTATTTACGAATGTTTTGCCTTGGAAAATTATGAACAAAAATTACAGGAATTTTCTTTCGAACCGAACAGTGAGTGCTAATTGAATTCAGAGATTAAGCTATTTTAAGATGTTTGAGAAATCGAAGAATACTGCATCGTTTACAACAATATACTAGGGGAAATGTTGGGACAGAAAAATACCTTATTTACGAATGTTTTGCCTTGGAAAATTATGAACAAAAATTACAGGAATTTTCTTTCGAAGCGAACAGTGAGTGCTAATTGAATTCAGAGATTAAGCTATTTTAAGATGTTTGAGAAATCGAAGAATACTGCATCGTTTACAACAATATACAAGGGGAAATGGTGGGACAGAAAAATACCTTATTTACGAATGTTTTGCCTTGGAAAATTATTAACAAAAATTACAGGAATTTTCTTTCGAAGCGAACAGTGAGTGCCAACTGAATTCAGAGATAAAGCTATTTTAAGATGTTTGAGAAATCAAACAATACTGTATCGTTTACAACAATATACTAGGGGAGATGTTGGGAATTAAAAATAATTTGCACAGTGTTTTCTTAGATTAGTTTCTTAGTGTCGTAAATACAATAAAATTACTTCTACTCCTTAAGAAGTGCAAAGAGCGAAAAACAAAGAATGCACGAAACATTACAAATTGTAAAAAGAAAATAGTAAACGAGTAATTGATTAATAAATTAAAAGTAGCTTTGTTCAATTAAAGTGTACTTATTAAATTGCAACCTAAAATATGATAGAATTAACACAACAACATAAAATATATTAAAAAGCGTTGTCCACAGAATGATATTAGAAAGATTATTTTCGCTTATAATAAAATCAATGTTTTTTTCTTTGATTATTGACGGCGATCACTTTTTGTTTTTACAGAAACATTCAGTTGCCTTTATGATTGCGTTATGGGTGAATAAGTTCACCGCTCATCTGGATTTAAGTAATTACCAGAGATTATAAGGATGAAATGATGGTCTCAATTATGTTTGCCAACACTTGACCTATTCTTCAACGGGTATGCATTACTGCTTCGCAAGAAAAATAGGCGGTATAGTGAGTGGTATCTCTCTGGCAAGCTTACGATACCCCTTACCACCTGTGATGTTTATTCCTGGACTTTGGAAGTCATTCATATTAAGTACGTAATTCCTTAGCTAAAAATGGTATAGTTGTATCGCTTGATACGATTACACCGAGATACTCATTCTTTAGGCCAAAACGATTTCAATATATCAAGTAACTTGTTGCATCCAGCCTTGCCTAGACTCAACTACAGCCGTAACCTTATTGGCGTAATAAAAAAAACTTGTAATATTTAAACTGTAATTTCGAAAAGTTTTTATATACCAACTGTATATTTCACCTACTTGAACTCTTGCCTCCGTGAGGTCGATCTTCATAGCGATCTCTTCTCTTGTGTAGATATCAGGATAGTGCGTCTCCTGGAAAGCTCGTTCTAGCTCCTTAAGTTGTGCTGAAGTGAAAGTCGTTCGGATTCTTCTCTGCTTCCGTTTCTCCGTTAGTGATCCTTCGTGACTTCCATATACTTTGTATGGCAGACCCGCTGTGGGAAAAATAAGTGAATTCAGTACTAATAACAATAGCAAATCAAATTACAGTCATTAAAATAATTTATAATCAGTTTAATTTAACTTCTGATATGATATACCTTTTTCCAAAATACATTTAAAACGAGATGTTTCTAATTTTAACATATTTTTGAATATCGAATTATCACTCAAAAATGTCTAAAAGTATATCGCTATCTGGGCTGCAATTATAATTTTCTTTTATTTTCACCAGCATTATTAATGCTGGTGAAAATCCTTTTATTACAGTTATATTTAATAAATGAAATTCATTGGCGAGTAAATGTAATTAAAATAATCTGAATACAAGAAAATGCAGTCTGCTTAATATTAAAAGGTGGTGAAATCTTGTAAAACATGGTTTGTTATCAATGCAAAGAGCAGTGTAGGGTTCTACAAAGCGGCCATTTTTGTCTCCCCGCCCGTCTAAAGGCCCTCACCCTCTCCGTTGACTATATACCTACTTTACCTACATATACTTAATCAAACTAAGAACTTTCTTTAAATCTTTTTTAGCATTAATTTTTGTTTGAATTGAAGGAGTTCTGATAGGTTATGTCAAAGATATTTCAATGTACTTTGAGATTCAGAGTATATTCGATGTATTTTGCAGTTTATTTCACCAGCTTCAACGAAGAGGGTCTCCATTTAGACCGTATATTTTTATGGAATAATAATTACGTTTTCAAATCCCAAACTAAGATTTAGTCTCAGCTCCTTGTTTCACAATATACCATTTTTATTATGTCGTTTCCCAAACCTTTTCACTGCAAGCTAGGCTTCTTATATTTTGAGAAACAGTTTCAAGAAATCAAATAATAATTATTGTAATATATGATATGATAATAATGATTTTTTTCCAAACGTTATCACACAGTGTTGTATTTCAAAAACCAAAAATATGTTCATTTATTTTTCACAAAATAAGCACACCCCATACGAGTTAGTTAAAAATTCTTAACCAATCATTGAAGGCACTAAGTGAAATATAGAATACAGTGGAAAAATGTTCGTAGCGCGGTCTGTCGCGTGGAATATGTATCGATCGCTACTCGCAGCTACGACGTAGCGTCTTGCTACACGAGACTGGAAATTTTCATTTCTTTTCTAGTTGAATGTAAACGAAACTGAACTTTGCATTCTCCGTCCAGTGTGAATATTATATATATGCAGAATACTCTACGTTGCATATAAAAATGCAGTAACCGTGTTTATATAACTATATAGGTGCTTAAGATCTTAAATATTATTGTCTAGTTGTAACATCAGTTCTTACTTTAACACTTTAATAAATGACAAACGGCTTTATCGAAAAAGAGTTTAATATAACTAATATATTTTTTATCCTATAACATTCATCTGGATAAATGTTCTTATAGATGAACAAAAAAGAGCAAAGACACATGAAGCATTCAAATTTGAAAAATTCAAAAGCAAATTAACTATATGCTTATTCTATGGACATCTACAACGTAAATGCGCCACCCACCTTGAAATATAAGTTCTAAGGTCTCAGTATAGTTACAACGGCTACCTCACCCTTCAAACTGAAACGCATTACTACTTCACGGCAGAAATAAGCAGGGTACCTACCTACCCGTGCGGACTCACAAGAGGTCCTACCACGAGCAATAATATAATAAATTTGCTGTTAAAAGACTTGATTGAAGTTTAAAACACAATTCCTGGGTGTACAGCGACTAATCCCGTGAACCAATAACAGTAAACAACATTAGACATTTAGTTGTTGCGGCGTAGGTACATCGGGGGACCGCAGACCGCACACGCGCAGCGACAATTACCTCAAATGAACCGGAATTAATCGAGACTCGGTTCTTGGCCGAGCTGCGGTCTCATTTGCATTATTAATAGACGCTGCGAGGACGGAGGGCCGCGGGGATGTCACTGCCCCCGCACCGCGACCCGCGCCCCCGCGCAATTTGCGGGACCTAATGAAGAGGATCTCGCCAAGATGTTTCTGTTCATAAGATGTTTAATTTGAGTTTGCATTTTCGTGGGTCAGAACGTTGGTCCGCTCATTGTTATTGGGGCTTTATGTTTTAGGGTAAGTCGAACCTTCACATTTTCATTATAAACATTGATTCGTAATAAGATTGTTTGCAAATTGGCTTTTCGCTTGATTGCTATGTTTGTTACTGAACCCATTGTTAAATGGTTACTGGAGTCCATAGAAGTCGTAACGTAAATACGTACCTTTACGTAATGTTTCGTAAGGTATGAAGTCGAAGTCTCAGTTGTCTTATACATCTGACTGTCCCATCTTTCAAACCGGAACGCATGATTGATTTCAGAAATACGTAAGATACCTAGGTACGTAGGTACCTACACATGCAAGATCATAATCTTCACCGAATTTATACATTTTTCCATTCCGACTTTATCACACAAGGCCGTGTACATTCGGCGTATATAAATTTGTTTTAAGCTTTCTGCCTCCAGCTTCCACAAACAGGGACTACAATTGTATGTTTTCAGGAAATATAATTTAATTGTCAAATCCCAAAGCGCGAATCAAGCACAGCTCTTTTTTACATAGTTTTCAAATTTTCATAAAGCTTTTCATTGCAAGCTAAATGTGTTCTGTATTTGGTAGCATCCTATGATTTTATGCTTGTCATTAAAAGTTGAAACTCTAGAAGATAATTTTAACCGATCTAACAATTAATAATAATTTAATTAAAACTCGTAAATGTTACTCTTATTAAATAATAACACTACTGAATCTCATCGGAGCACATGGCGCTAGTTAATCGCCAGATGCATATTAATTCACAGGTGATATGATCCATGACCCCCCGACCCCAGCAATCGCTTTCCATGGCAGCACCCTCTGAGGAAAATCTGTTAATTACTAAACGGCGAGACTGCTTGAAGGGCGCTAAGGATCACGTCAAACGGGTTTTGACTCGTGAAAATTTGCATATTGAATTTTAACTAATATTAATTAAGAAATACATTCATTAATAGTTGTTTTTTATTTGCGTAATAAATCGATGGCATTCACGGAACATTAAAACATTCAGAATGAATAAAAAGAACACAATAAAATATCAATATAATATTTGTTTTTATTTATTTTTTATATCTGATATTTTGAATGTTTTGGGTTATTTATTCCTATGACGATAGGACATTAAGGAACCATGATTAATTTCTTTAAAGCCACCTATTATTGATAAATTACAAAAAAAAAAACCTGAAGCAGTCAGATTAGACGCTTGATTGATTTATTGATTGAAAGGAGTCTTTGAAATATATCAATATTATCGAAATGTATGATTCATCTACGCAGAATAAAAACTTCAGGATTACACATAGATAAATGACCGCTGATATACCAAAGGGCGGAAGTGAAGCTTGTAGTAGCTCTTCGTCATTGTCATTTCATACGAATGCTCTTCAATGCTCTTCTACCGATCAATACTTTACTCGATAGACAGTTAATCTGTAAGCGTTTGTTCTATAGATTCCTCTACACTGATACGAAATATCTACGTCAAATCAAAACGCGGTTCTTTTATAAATGTTTCTCAAAACGTGGTAAAGCTATACCCTCAAAAATTGATATCACTAGTGGTAGGACCTCTTGTGAGTCCGCACGGGTAGGTACCACCACCCCGCCTATTTCTGCCGCGAAGCAGTAATGCGTTTCGGTTTGAAGGGTGGGCCAGCCGTTGTAACTGTACTTGAGACCTGAGAACTTATATCTCAAGGTGGGTGGCGCATTTCCTTGTAGATGTCTATGGGCTCCAGTAACCACATAACACCAGGTGGACTGTGAGCTCGTCCATCCATCTAAGCAATAAAAAAAAACAGAATCAAGCTTAGGAATCGGTTTCAGAAAAATCAATAATCAACATCGCTATGAAAGATAAAATTCTGACTAGGATATTACACGACGATCCGTCCAGGCTGGAGATGGTTCATTTTTCTCACGTCAGGTGAAAAGTTCGTCGGCATCCATAATGCAGGCGATGTCGGCACGTCATCGCGGCATACTGCGGCACTGCTCGGGCCGCATTTCACTTCACTGAAGGGTTGCCGGCGAGATTAATGAACCTACTTCACCGAACCTTCTTGTACACTTTTTTAACGCACTTTATTGCTTTAATCATATTTGAGTAGCGCTATTATATATGGATGCGTCCTAGTTTACCAGTGGTATGATTAAATATACAATTATTTGATTAATTATTTTTTAAGTCGTCGTGGCCTAAAGGATAAGACAACCGAAGAAATAACATCGTGTAATAAAAATCAAACCCGCAAAATTCTATTATGCGTAATTACTGCTGGTAGGACCCCTTGTGCGTCCACGCGAGCAGGTATCACCACTCTGCCTATTTCTGCCGTGAAGCAGTAAAGCGTTTCGGTTTGAAGGGTGGGACAGCCGTTGTAACTATACTGGAGACCTTAGAACTTATATCTCAAGATGGACGGCACATTTGCATTGTAGATGTCAATGGGCTTCAGTAACCACTTAACACCCGGTGGGCTGTGAGCTCGTCCACCCATCTAAGCAATAAAAAAACATTCTTGTGGATTTTCATTAATGTACGGTACTTGTTTATTATAGACAGCCATTTTGAAGTTTAGTCACGAAGTAAAATTTAAGAGTGAAAGAAAACCTCATTGGTTTTAATACTTTTTTAATTTTTATGTAATTGATTCGGTAATTGAACTCATGGCTCATCTGCCGTGATGACGGTGATCGGAATATGAAAGCATTAATGGTGCCACCCACACAATTGCTTAGCAAGTTCACGTGAGTTAGTTACATTAAATTATTGATATTGATAGCGTAGGTAACGTAATAGCAAACGAGCAATATAAAAAAAACATAAACATGTTTCCCATGTAACGTACAGCACCAATATATTTTATATCACAAATAAACATGTGGATAAATTTGCGTAATGGCCGCAATAAAACCGGCACATGGTACTTATGCGCTTTCATATTTTTCTCACCCGCGAGTCTGTATTCGTTTGTTCATATTGTATAAATAAAATACAGGCTCGTTTATTGAATATTTGCGTTTATTCTTATTTTATTAATTTAAATTACAACTTGCCATGCACGGGTGTAAAAGGCTGGAACGGAAGAGAGTGTTGCCAAGCGCCAAACATAAATTTAGCAACTTAGAACTTAGGTGTTACCATTACAATATAACAATATAATTCTAATGTTCATATTTTGATTGAACACATATGAAATAAAATGAAATTCAAACCTACTGAATAATTAACACTGCACGCAACTTCACATTAGTGACTTTAATTGAACTTTGTTTACACCGATATAGATTTTCAAGATATAAATATAATTTTTTTATTGCCCTTGTAGGCAGACGAGCGCACGGCCCACCTGATAGTTAGTGGTTAACGTCGCCCATGGACTTCAGCAATGCCAGGGGCAGAGCCAAGCCGCTGCCTACCTACCTTTAAAATATCTTTAACTATAGTAAAAATATAACATTAATTCATAACATTTAAATATCTTAAAATGTATCCAGCTGGATATATTTTATAGATACATCTTATGCTTTAAACAAAGAGTAATATGTTCTTATCAAGAAATACAGAATTAAATTCGATACATATGTTAGTGAAATATAAAATCACCATAAAACCGTAGTGGTTTATAACGTGAAGCGTTTATAACGAGGGTTTGAGAACTGTTTCTCAGAGTTAGCAGACTCATCTAATTTTTATATGTATATATTTATCCATATGTATTTATTTAAATACGAATATTTGTATCCATAAATGTTATGTATGTCATATATACGTATGTTAAAATACTATCAATATCACACTACACCTACCAAGGTTCTCCCTGCACTCCCCTAAGGTAGACCGTCAGAGAAGGCCTATGGTATTAAATCCGCCTTTATACTGTCAAGTATAGAAAGTTAAAAATATATAAATAAAAAAAAAAATGTGTGCGTGTACTAGTGTACACACGTAAGAAGTGAAACTTGTTTATGGCCTTATTTTTCGAAAAATGATCTACATGCAACTTTCTAGAAATTGGTTAAATAAAGTTAAATTAGATAAAGTTTCTAGAAATTGGTTAAATAAAGTTAAATTAGATAAAGTGTTTAAAAAGGATTTTATTATCATAGACATGAATACAAAAAAGTTAAATTAGATAAAGTTTAAACAAAAGGATTTTATTATCATAGACATGAATACAAAAAAGATGGCGCGTAACGGAAAAATGTGACGCGTAACCGAAAAATGTGACGGTAATTTTTTTTCCAACGCCGATAAAGAAGTTTCACTTCAATAAAATCCATCTGTAAAAATTATAATTTAACAGCTCAATTAGCATTTGTAGAACAACAAAGTCTAAGGAGCTGTCGTATCGTCATTTAATAGTAACATAAATTAGTTTAATTCTGTTACCATTTTTATATGGAAAGAAAGTACAAAAATGATTTAATATAAAAAAAAATTGGTACTAATTCTATTGCCAGCCGAAAATGTTCAACTAGTTTTTGCAAGACAATAAATAAGCCCGTACTTTGGCCCGTATTTTTGGCATTTGAAACTGACAATAACAATTTCTATTCAAAAAATAAAAGTCGTTTCTCTCTTCGAATGTACCGCAGTAACATTGTAGAAGTTACGATCGCGGCACCAGGCGCAGTTCAACCGTGAGATATTGCCTTTTTTATGACCCACTCTACTATACTATACTAGGACAGAATAGATCACATGATGCGATAAAATATTGTCCTCGGTTCTGGAACAAAATCGAATTAACCCGTCCACTTGCATACAAAAGCGACTTGCGAATACAGATAGCCGATATTGAGTTAGGATCCGACCTTGTTTTCCCTCATGGTTATGTCCCGAAACTTGAAGAGGCCGTTCGAATAAATAAATGTTCCTCTAACAAAAGATGTGTTAAGATTTACTACGTGCTTTAGGCAGTGTGTATTTGAAGGAATATTATTACTTATGTAAAAATCAAATCTTTGAAAAGAATGATGTGTGAAATTTATTATTATCATCACTATACCATTTTAAAGAGTTTAATGTACTTTAAAATAGTGCTTTGTACGTACAAAATGCAAATAATTGTACTTTTAAATAACTTTAGTAGCACAGAAACAACAATCTTATTACAACGCTGTAATTCTTGTAATTGTGCAACAATTAATACGCAAACTTGTAATTAATTTCCGCGTGATTAACGGGTATAATCCGGACTTACTCGAGATTACGTGAGAGTTGCCGCTCGAGGTGAGTTATTGTGTTGCGTGGGGGAATGCGGGGAGGGTTGCGATCGCGGGGCGAGGGGGTATTCCTCAGCCGCAAGACTCGGAGAAGGCTCGCTCGAGCAACGTTGTCCTCCCCTTAAGATTCTCGCGGACGCCGCTGCCAATTAGGGGCGCAATCGCTCACGCGGCGAGATGCACCCTAACCCACCCCTTGGAGGCAACGTCCCGCCCAAACGTACTCTCTGTTACGCGACTGTCGTCGACGTCCTTGCATTCGCCCTATCCGACACTTATTTTCCAAATGAAAACGGTTTTGCTTTACTTTAACAAAGAGTAAAGTAATCAAGTTTAATAATAGACGATTTGAAAACCTTGAGACTTGAGTTCAGAGTCTCAATTATATTACAATAACTACTGTCATATTCTTCAAACTGGAACGAATGCTTGGTTCACAGCAGAAACCTGCAAGGGATTCGTGCCATTGTATTTCGTAGCAAATCGTACTACGTAACAGTAAAAACTGGGTAAAATAAAAATTATTCACGCGCAATTCATTCAATCGAGGTGAAACTTTCTTCAGTTGTTGTTATCAGTTTGGGGAAGGTTTCTGGCATTAGAATAAGTAGCGGCCGATTCGTTTCAATAAATGTATTTCAAATATTGGGTCAGACACTCACAATCAAGCTTGGCCGTATTAAATCGTTTTATTTTTTTACGCGTGCATGCGGCCAAGATGCGGATGTTGAAATGGGTGTGTAGTGACAAGAAGGGGCAAGATAAGGAATGAGTATATAGTAAATGTGAAAGTAGCCCCGATAATTAACAAATTAAAGAGCGGACGGTTAGCGTGGTGTGGACATGTGCATAGAGAGAAGATGCATGTGACTAGGAGATGTATGGAAATGGTAGAGCAAGGTAGAGGGGGAAGAGGTCGACCGAAGAAGACATGGATGGAGTTTGTTAATGACGATATGAGAGAGAGATGAATGAGTGTGAGGAGTGAGTTGAGCTAACGGCTGATAGAAGAGAATGGAAGAGAAAAATTAGCTGTGCCGACCCCACCTAGTGGGATAAAGTGAAGAAAAAGAAGAAGATCTTTTTACGAGTGAGTACCGGTGAAAAACATTCGCATGTTCTTAAGATTAAAAATAGCCATTATACTCATCAAGTAGTTAATTATTGAGCAATTACTCCAGAAAATTTCAAGGCAAACTAATACAGAATGAAGCATCTGACTTTGTAGAAGTCGTTTAAAATATTTACTTGTGGCTCTCACAGGACGTTCCAGCTCTAGACAGGATCTACGCAAAGTGAGCCTGGCTGACGAAGCAATCTACAGATTCTGCATAAAGAAGGTAGAAACTATGAGATATCTTTTGAAGTGACAAATTACCAAGGGCTAAAATGAACATTTTGGGTAATATTTACCCACAAAAAAATATCTGTAGACGCTTACATATATCCAAAAACTGTTGCAGGACTCAGGCGGACTGTATTGTCAGATGAGAAGTAGAAGACGGGGGAATTTCCCAATTGTCTAAACATCGGACACTTGTTTGCCCACCCCATAAAATCCAAGAGACTACTGCAAAAGGGGGTGATTCTGGTAGCCACCGATATCTTTGTTAAAGATCTTTGGTGTTCAGAGTTTAGATGTATTTATTGTATTATAATTAAATTATAACATAATATAAATAAAATTGGAGTGTCTGTTGAAATTACAAATTATAATTGAAATTACCGCTTTTTACTACATGCATATAAATATATATACGGCACATACACCAAAATAATATTTTTTACAATTTTTTTCTGTCTGTCTGTCTGTTTGTTCCGGCTAATCTCTGGAACGGCTGGACCGATTTTGATGAGAATTTCATTGATAGGTAGCTGATGATATAAGGAGTAACTTAGATATTTCCAGTTTGTTCTCATAGTTCCATAGGAAATTCTAGCACTGTGAGTCTATGAACGTAGAAGGTTTTTATTTATTTGATGTTTTTATCATTAGAATAATTAACTAGGTAACGGCTACATTCGCCACATATGGTTTAAAAATAAAATTGGAGATTTTTTCTTTTTTAAAGCTTTAAATGAAATCGAGGATATTTTTAGTACTAAATGTTTATAATACCAATGACTTTAATACTAATTATAACATATCGCACTAGTAGGTAGGTAATACACAAAATGAATACCAGAAGTTAAAAATAATAAAAAGTAAGAATAATTATTACATGTGAATTTGGAGTCTGTCATTCGCGTATAAATAATCATAGCATTTTTCATTTTCGTGCCAATCTTTGTCAAATATCTACGATAATAAAATGAGTTGATGATTAACAAAACCAAAACAGTATTTTTTTTTTATTGCCTTTATAGGCAGACGAGCATACGGCCCACCTGATGGTGAGTGGTTACCGTCGCCCATGGACTTCAACAATGCCAAGGGCAGAGCCAAGCCGCTGCCTACCGCTTAATACTCTCCACAAGCCTCGTTTGAAGAAGGACATGTCATAGCGCTCGGGAAACACCGTGGAGGGGAGCTCATTCCATAGCCGGATGATACGTGGCAAAAAAGATCTCTGGAAACGCACTGTGGATGACCGCAGTGGCTCCAGGTAGTATGGATGAACTCTAACAAAGTGTAACGATATAACACAAAGTAGCTGTGATGCCAGAAAAGAAAAGGTAAGATTCTTAAAAAAGCAGTAAAGACCTGCTCATTAAGCTGGATGGATGGAAGTCAAGCTGGAAAGTAACGTTTCTGACTTTCTCAGAGCTAAAATCTGGCCGGTTTCTCGATGGTTTCCATTCCCGATGTTACTCCTTGATTATGCTTTATGGTTGTTGTTTTCTTTTATGTATAGGAAACAAAGAAGAGACTGATCTGTCTATTAAGAAGAAGATAAAACAAACAGTATGCATTTTTGCAAAAAAAAAACAATATTCTGTAGATAGTTGGCGTTTATTACCTTATTACTTGTAGGTATTACCGTTAGACAAATGTAAGGATGGTTCATCCACGTGATTTACATTTATTTTTTTAAACATTTAGTGCACCTGACCTTTCCTTTTATCGTCGTTCCAGTAATCAAATACATCATATGGAAACAAGCCGCAGCCTGCCACTTAATAGATTTTAAGCCCTCTTTGCGGAAAGAAATGCCATAAGCCTAAAGAAATACCGACCATGCGAATGACCATCTGAATGGTACGCGTCAAATAGTGGTTCCAGTCAATAGGAGATAAATGGGCATACCCATTGGTGGTTAAATTTATAGAAAGACGGTGGAAATGGAATGGAATGAAATGGAGTTGTTTGAAATTTCTCAGAGCTTAAGAGCCTCTCCGTTTGTAAATGTCGACATAAGTAATGAGGATTTTTGATGTTTAGAATTTTAGCCCATCGCATTTGATGCTACTTATTTTTAAAGCTGAGCTAAACATATTACAAACTACTCGGAACAGAAGATAAAATAATATGAAAGACCTATTAGAATACTGATAGTATTTTGGTTAATGTTAACGTCAATATTATTCATAAATTACATTTCAAATTAAACGCAACATCAGTAAGTTGAAATACGCAGTTGTATAAATAAATTAAATGATTACTTTAACTATTTGATTCCATCGGATTTTACCTGAAAAACATAGTTTGCATGCGAATTATAATATAAATATTCATGTTTTGAAAAATAAACATCTAAAATTTTGTTGCCTTTTAATAAAAAATAAAATAAAAAGTGCTTAGATAGAAATGAGCCTACAGATATCAAAATGTGAGTGCCGCCACCCATATCAAAACAGGAAATCAAATTCTCAACTATGTTATACATATAAGAACTGTCACACTGTTCCTGCGAACTCATAAATCACCCAACTACCAGTTACGCAAATTTATAAACTTTTGGCAAGTTTCAATTTCATTAAATAATATGGAGTCATTCGTGAACACGTGCTTAAAAAGTCCCACTTGGCAGCGCAGTCTGGATACTGACATGTGGATCTTGCTTTTAGTCCACGACGGCCTCCAATGATTTAGCTTTGACAATACGAAGACTGAAGCCTTGTTCTGTTTTGTCTATAAACAGCCAAAAAATATTAGAAAACGAAAAAAATCTAGCCTTTTTTTTCTATATTTTATGCGATGTTATATAGTCCTTATGGTTATATTCAAAATCTCAAGATCTAGCTCATAAGGAAATTATTTGGAATTAAAATATAATAAATAAAATTTTAATAAAAGGACACCAAAAATATCTTGAAAAATATTGCTCTTATTGTATGTACAAAGATATCTTTTCATACTTATGCCAATATAAATAAATTTTATTTTACAATGTGTATTAAAATATCAGCCAAGTAAGAGGAAATATTCCATAGTTCGTCTCCTAAAAACAGTGTGTGTGCAATGGGGAAGAGAGTTGTAGAGGCACATAACTTGGACCATGAAATACTTATCGTAAAAACTAAAAAGATGTAGTGGAGAGAAGAGGAAAATTACCAAGGCGGCACCAGAAGTTCTAAAAGCGGTTTTGTTTGCCACTGGGGGTCATTATACTTAAAGTGCTCGTGAAGGCAAATTAGTGCATTGGGCATTACGAATAATAGTCTAAATAAAAATAAAAACAGAATCTGGCAATCACGATGTCAACCAATCGAGAACTACTCGTATACGGATGTTTGACACATGGTAACACATACTTCTGCATTCCCCGCCCGAACGAGATACACAGATTCTGCAATAGTTCACATTTATAAGAACTTCATGAGCACAAAGGAAAATACTTCAGCGCAGAAAGAAGATAGAGTAGAAGTATTCGAGTAAGAAGATCTTTAGAACGAAAATATAACCAATTTTTTAAAGGTTTGAGCGACTGCATTGTATAAAACTAAAACTATTCTTTTAGTCACAAATAATGGATCATTTAGTTTCAAATACTTAAAAAAGGACAGAATACTCGGAGTGGTTTGAGGCTACAAGTCCGAGATAATTCTCAATTTATTGTAAAAATAAAATAAAAGTTGTGACTTTATAATAATAATAAGTTATATCAATAAATCAACTTACGTGCTTCAATGCTTTCGAAACTATAAAAGTTCTAACGCTTGTAAATACCTACGGCTTTTCGTTGGGACTGACGATTTTTTTTTTTAAATAAACATAGCAGCACATAGTTTTATTTCAATAGGATAGACGAGAACTAAGCAGTAACGGCTTATCTGATATTGCTGACGTTAAGCGATGGTAACGCTTTTCCATTAGTGGGGAACTATCAAACTTAACTTCCATTTAAAATAAACTATTCTATTTTTTTTTTTGTTTTAACATTTAATTCGGACAATTAATTCGAGACAAAACAGAAAAATGGGCCAAAGGAGTGACAGAATGGTGTCCAAGATATAAAAAGCGAAATAGAGGAAGACAGCAACGTAGATGGGAAGACGACATCAAAAAAGTGGCAGGAACGACTTGGATGAGAAAAACGCAGGATAGAATATTATAGAGAACCCTTGGGAGGCCTACGCTGTACAGGAAGACGATCAACAAACCGGTGTCGAATAATAAAACTAGATAATAAGTGTATTAAAAATGTAACTTAAATTAGATTGTTAATAAAGGCTTATCTTATCTTATCTTATTCTCAAAATTTTAACCGAATTCAAGAACGAAGCGGCTCTCTCGGTTAGACTGTATTTGTTTGTATTACCTTAGAATATTTTTTCTTGGTGAACCTATTATAATGATTCTTTCTTCGTATATTAAAGTGGGTGCTTTTCATGTGGTTCTATATAAAGCTTATCGAGATCTGACCAGTAGGTTTTGAGTTATCATGAAGAATGCATATTTAAGTGAAGGTGGTTTTACTTTTTCTTAAGTTTTTTAAATTCGTTATTTTACTATTTTTAATTTATTTGTGAAATACTTTCAAAGTTATACTAATGTTATAAGTATATAAGTTTAAAAACAAATATTACATATTACCAGTAACTTTACCTGGTTCAACCTTGTGACACAAAGGAGACTGAAACGATTACATACATTTTTGGGCCCGAATGTAACGTGATGAAACTAATATGAATTAATAGATTCAGATTTATCAGTACCTTACTGGAAATTATAAAAGTTTTCTCAATCTGAGAGCCGAGTTAATAAAGATTTAGTAATAATTAGGTTATGTTACAATCTCTTTAAAAGAGCTGAATAATAGCTTATTTAAGCATAAGTAAATGTTTATTACATCCATTGGATAATCTTTTAAATGTCATATTATGAATGAATATCAATGATATATATCAGGTATAGAATATGGAATTGCTATCCCACAATTCACACAGCGATCCATAATTTCAACAGTATCCAATGCAACAATTTCAAGTCAAACGTGTGAGCGATCTTCGGTGTCCAGTGTAGAAGCAATTGTCGTACAAGGCTGGCAGAGTGGAATCCGTAATAATATAGCAGTGATCGTTGAAAATATAAAAACAGCCCGATAGATACACTCTCGAAACGCGTCGAAGATACAAAACGAGTAGAGCAGAAAAAACCAACAAGCGCCAAAAAATAATTGTATAATCTATGAACAAACGTCATGGCAGCTTACTGTCAAAGCTGTCATCAAAAATACAATCGATTTTAATCGATTTGAAATCGATAATCATATTACTTTGTTAAGTAATAATAGACTTTTTCTTCATTTATGTATATAATCGCAATTAAATCTGGCGTATACCGCACTTGTATACAACAAGTATAAATCGCTCATTTAATTACTTTGCATTAATTACCTAGTGCAATGTTTTTCTTTTTATAATCCTGTAATCGATTAATTAAATCGATCACAATGCTAAACCGACAAAAAAACCTTCTCATTTTTCTCCGGTCCCAGAAAAAGGATTGAGGTGATTTTTTATATTCTTATATAAAAAAATATGACAAATTTTTTAGACTACATTCCAAGTTATTACATTTTTGGCCCACGATTTTCCGTCTCCTTTTCACTAGTTCAACTCATGGAAAAAGGGATATTTAATCTACACCATGCTTAAAGAATTACCATCCGTAACGCTGGAAGTAGCTGTAGCGAAGGAAATAAAAGAATATGGATTTTTTTGTAATTTAATAAAATTTAAACTAAGGGTATCATTTACAAAAATGAAAAGAAATAAATTAAAATACAAAATGTAACAAATGAAAGAATGGACAGAATTAAAAGGGATAATACTTTTTTGCTTAGAATTTTTGTTTTTTATTCAAATACCTTGCACTGAATTACACTTTTAAGCCATTACATAACATAGATAATTATTTTTGTCATACCTTCTAAACAGATTTAAAAATTTAATTTGCAAACTTTTATTCTATTCTATCAGCCCACAGACGTCCACTGCGGGACATAGACCTCCCCCAAGACTCGCCACAGACTCATTGCATTGGATAAAGGGCCTACCTTTCAATCTAGAATGTCTGATTGCTTGGCGTTATAAATGACCAGTCGTACCTACACGTATCGCGTGAATCGACAATGCCAGTGCTCAAATCCCGCAGCAGGTATTGTTACCTATTGGTATTTCTAATGAAATATGTACTTAACAGTCATATTCAACAATATAAAAATATATTTTAAGTCGTCGTGTCCTAAAGGATAAGACGTCCGATGTTTCTAATAAAATAATATATATACGTACTTAACAAATGTTCACAATTGACCTCCACGGTGAACATCGTGTAATAAAAATCAAACCTGCAAAATTAGAATTGGCGTAATTACTGGCGGTAGGACATCTTGTGAGTCGGCATGGGTAGGTACCACCATTCTGCTTATTTCTGCCGTAAAGCAGTAATGCGTTTCGTTTTGAAGTGTGGGACAGCCGTTGTACTGTAAAATCTCAGAACTCATATCTCAAGGTAGGTGGCGGCATTTACGTTGTAGATGTCTATGGGCTCCGGTAACTATTTAACACCAGGTGGGCCATGAGCTCATCCAACGATCTAAGCAATTAAAAAAGTCCCGAAAAAAACATAATTTGCGTTTCTACCAACGTAGACCTCAGATTTCAAGATGCGTAGCCTACTATTCTACAAAATCCTTTCGAATAGTAGTACCGGTTTGAAGGGTAAGAACAGTCATTATAATGAAATTTAGACTTCGTGTCATGAACCCCCTTGATGGGTTGATGGGCAGTGTGAATATTCATTGTAATGTTTATAGATTTCAGTAACCACACAACACCGGGTACACAGCCTGTCCACCTACCTGCCTATATAATAATTAAATCAAAAATTTGTAGAAAAATCATGTGAAAAGTTAGGTTGGTAACGTGAAATTTCGAGATGCTAGCAGTTTTTATTCTTATCGAAGTAGTTGTACTCTGTATGAATTAATTGTTATCGAAGCATCGAAGTTGAATCTTCAATCTAATGTTTCATGATGGGACGCAGTATTTACCGGCTAGCATCTACGGAATAAGCAGAAACCGGAAATGTTTTGAATTAAGAGGTACTGTAGTCAGCTTTTTTTTATTGCTTAGATGGGGTACGAGCTCACAGCCCATCTGGTGTTAAGTGGTTACCGGAGCACATAGACATATATAATGTAAATGTCGCTGCCCACCTTGAGATATGAGTTCTAGGGTCGCAGTATAGTTACAAAGGCTGCCTCACCCTTCAAACCGAAACGCATTACTGCTTCACGGCAGAAATAGGCAGGGCGGTGGTACCTACCCGCGCGGACTCACAAGAGGTCCTACCACCAGCTTGCTATCATACGTGTTAAATGCTGTAACCTACACAATAAAAATTCAGGGGTTATTTATTATTCACTAATTCATACCATAAAGTAAAAATTGAAGTATTTATGTGAGATTTCGAAGTAAATAATTTTAAACTCATGTTATTTAATGTCCTTTTACCTTACCTACCCATGCCTTTTCTATTTTTTAATTTTGTTTTTTTTTTCCTGGCAGCATTTAGGGGTCCAGCATAGTTTCAGTAACAGGAGAATTATATCTTGAAACTAACAGAATTTAATGCGAGTGTATTATCAGTATGAAATGAATGAATATACAAAATACTTTCTTATGTACCTACTCAAGATAATTTTTAAAACCAAAATGATTCATGATAATGAATTCAACTGCTCGCTAGTATTTTATTGTTTTACAAAAAGCTAATAAATACAGCGCATCTAAGAAAACTAACGTGACATCTGTTCAGAAATAATGAAGCTATATGTTATTTAATTTCACAAAAAAACAGCGATGACACTAGATTGACACATAACATCGCTGTTTATGACGCAATTTCTACAACAAAACCCGATTAGAGAAAAGGAACTAAGAATCTCCTCTGAATCAAAAGGCTTAAATGTCGGAGTCCTACTAGCCGATTTAAATTGTTTCTTTAAGAACACCAATTTTATTTATTACTCAATCTATTGCCATTACAATGGATTCATTAATCAGATAGTAGTCAAGAACCCAATCAAATTTTATTTATATATCTACTGTATGTTTAATTTAGACGAGGCTATAATTCAAAAGAATATTTTTAATTACATATTAAATACATTTTATTTCAGTTTTTTACACTAAAGCATTAAAAGTTACTCAAAAATACGAATGCTTGCTTTCTTGTTTACTATTACCATATGGTTATTTATGATTAGTTATGGTACTTACGCTGTAAGTTCATGGATGGTGGGAAAATGTGGTGATTCCTCATAGCGGCGTCTTGTGGTCGTGCACACTGTGGAGGAGGAGGCTGATACCGCATGCCTTGGTACCGGTAGGCAGCCTGCGACATCTGCCCGCACGAGGCTAACTCGCCCCATGATAGCTCACCACTTCCAGTGCCCAAGCAAGCGCCATCAAACCCACCGCCGGCTCCACTTAAGTATCCGTACTCCATAATATAAATTTTTCGTTCCTACTATCTAATCAGTTCAAAACCTAGCATGGGCTCTAACCAAACTTTGATGAGGAAATTATTCAAAACAACAATAATTACACGGCGAAAACGCCGCGCCGCGCGGGGCGCGAGCGTCTTGTGTGAGAGGGCGCCGCGCGAAGGTTCACAACCACATAATTGGATGAGCCTCGGGTATATTGAATTATGCCGATTACAGATGGTATCGGGCCTCTGTGATAGTTTTTGCCGACGCGGAGGACCGCGCGCTCGCCCCACTCGAAATCGAATGATAAGCCTAATTCAATAAGGGCGAGCCTCGAGGACGGGGCGGGGCGTGCACCCCCGAAGGCAGGCCAATGGTCGCTGTCGGCGGCGTAGCTAGCTACCCTGATTGGCGGCTGGCCACCCCCGCTCTCAGGCTTCGCTCGGGAGTGCGTGTCACGACACTTGTCTACTTTTCTTTTCGCCGACAGTTCCTTTGTCATTGAGGAAAATAAAAAAGTTGTAATTAACGGTCCAGGTATGTATGTATCTAATTAATGATTGTAAGTATTAGCACTTAACCTTGCAAGTTACTTCTGTCTTACTTCGAAGTTATGTTTGATGATTTTGAATAATTCAAAGTTTACGTAAGTTTTTAAAATCAAAGCATCTTATATACAGCTTTTAGAAACCTACTTTTTAATTATTATTTTTAGCGAACCTAAATAGGTATCAATAATATTAAAAAAGTTGTCATGGTCTAGAAGGATAAGACGCCGTTTTCTCGTGTCAAGCTATGCCACTGGGCCGGGGTTCAAATCCCGCTGGGAGTAAATTCCTAATTATGTAGGCAATGACTTCCGTGATGAAGGAATGACATCGTATAATAAAAACGAACCCCGTATTATTATTTTTTGCGGTATTATTGATGGCGGAGCGTATTGTCAGTCCATACGAATATACTATATTTACACTGATTATTTGTTTAGTAAGGCAATTTTACCATGTAGTTTGGTTATCCAAATACAAATGATATTTCCACCTCATGTTTCAAGGTGAGTGGCGATATTCACGTGATGTCTATGAGATTTGGTAACCACTTACCACCAAGTAAAACATGAACTTGCTCGCTCATGCAGAATAATAATAAAACGAATTATAAAACTGTGACACTGTAAACTCTACCGACATAAATTTTACTGCTGGAAACTTTAATTTTAATCTTTTAATATTAGTATATGTATAACAATTATTATTTCAGAACAAATATAATAATATGTATATTGTGTATGTGTAGGTATGTTTGTATTTAATAGAAATGATTTAATTGATCACGATGTGTAATTTCAACTGGTACCGTGTTTGATATAGTACAACAAGTTCACTAATTTTGTTGATCTCTTAAGATGAAGACTATAATTTTATGATTTACAAACATGCGTCATCAGAAGCTTATTTGAAAAATAAATAATAGTTTTAAAAAACTAACAAAATATGCTTTTATAGAAAATCCAACAAAAAAATAGAAAACAAATTTTTATAAATTTGAATTAAAAATAGGGTAAGAAAAAATGATTTTTGGTGTGCTTTTCAGGATATTATTAAAATAACCCTTCTACTCTGAATATATATAACTACTAAATATTTATAACTACTGATACCATGCACCCCACGCTTTTATTTCTTACACTATTTTTAATTCAAATTTATTAAAATTTATTTTCTATTTTTTAGTTGGATTTTCTATAAAAGCGCATTTTGTTAGTTTTTTTAAACTATTATTTATTTTTCATTTTTTAGTTGAATTTCAATTTTTTCAATTTTTTTTTAATGTTGAATTGTCTTCGGTCCTTAATAAGTATACCAAATTTCGAGTTAATCCGACGTTTTGAAGGAGTTCAAAATCATGTTCAAAGATTCTGTTACATACATACGTCTGAAGCTAATATAAAAGCGTATTAATTAACACAAACAAGAAATATTTATTGTGAGCAGAGATTACCATTAACTAAAATAGTATGAAAATACTCTTACAACAAGCTTTATTTCCAATCAAATCATATTAAAAAAAAAAAAAAGTTGTAATAATGATTACTTTGTATAATCATTCGTTCTAAATGCGTCTGCAAATTTTGAAATCACCCAGACGCTTAAGAAATGCGCGATTTAGTCAATTTAAGCTAAAAAAATGTTTCCTATCAAATTTAATAGCCTTCAGAGGCTATTTCAGCGTAACCTTAACTAGTAGGTGAGCTCACGGGGCTCAAACCGGAGTGATACTAACACTGACCCCAGCAAGAGCAGTGCTTCGCAGAATCTACCACCGAATCGGAAACGCGACCCACTGAGAAGATCCGGCGAGAAACTCAGTGGGCTGTGTCTATGGGCTAATTCGCTCGTCGAGCCCTTCGTTGCAAGCGACGGGTTCGACGAGGACGGTGACCGGTGCTTGAGTTACCTAAAAGCACCGTTAATGGATCGGCTAATAATAATAATTTTAATTTGCTTTCAGAATCTCTAATACTTTAGGAACGTGTGAGAAAATAGTACGATTAAGATTCCCAATACCGAAATTACCAGTAGCGTGAATGTCTCGAGTCTCTGGGGAGCGAGCACGCTCCTCCGCACGCGTGCTCGCCCGCTCCGCTTGACAATTCACCCGCTGCTTTATTTATTATTCATTTCATTATTATTATTATTTTCTTTTGATTTCAATTCCATTAAAAACATTTTTTTTTCATTTATTACTACTATACACGTGTTACATAAATAGAAAAGGTATGCATCTCAAGAGCATAGAACTCTTTATACAGGATTACAATTTGCAAAATGGAATTTAAAATTTTAAATTTTACTGTTGGTAGGACCTCTTGTGAGTCCGCGCGGGTAGGTACCACCGCCCTGCCTATTTCTGCCGTGAAGCAGTAATGCGTTTTGATTTGAAGGGTGGGGCAGCCGTTGTAACTAAACTTGAGACCTGAGAACTCACAAAAAAAAACAACAGTAGAAAACAATATAAATTATGGACAAAGCTCCGCCAATTTTCTTAAGAAATCTCTTCTCGAGACCCGCGCGAAGAGTACACATTAGAATGATAATAAAAAGTAATGAGCTTTGTTATAATAATTGAAATCAATAAATACTGGTTACAAATTTTTACTGATCAATTCAATTTATTTAATCTTGAACAAGCTTCGTTATTACCTACACTGAACCCATCCGAAATCCATTAATTCTTTTTTTGTTTTTTTTTTTTAAATCCTCATGTAAAGACATAGCGGATAAGATTTTTTCGATGATATTATGAATATCGAAAACATACAGATATGTCATTAGAACAGGTAGAAAGACTGCATGGTACCTAGATCATCACTACCCATCTCGTCACGCGGGTATCGTAAAAGGCGACTAAGTTATTCACCAGAGAATCAGTAGCAGCGAACTTATCATACCAGTGTATTGTTAGTAGAACGTTCTTATTGATTAGTTAGTACCTACCCACTCTGCCTATATCTGTTGCAAAAGAGGCATGCGGTCCGGTTTGAATGCTGGGGCAGCCCTTAAACAATAAAATTGAAACGTCGACCTCACGTCTTGAGGTCGATGGCGCCATTCACGTTTTGATAACGTGATATAATATCATAAAATAAAAGGACCTTAAGTCTTTAAACCCATTAAAAGAAGAAACAAATAAAATAAACGTGTTAAACGACGTGGGTAATCATGTCAAAATAACAAGAAAAGTAATTTTGGTAGCTGCGGTTGTAAGTACGAAGGTTCTGCTAAGAGGTACTGATCTTGTTTCTTAGTTGTACAGGAATGCAAAAAAATTACCTCAAAAGTTAGAAATGCTTATAATTTGTAGAAAAGTTTTCATATACAAGACATGGATTGCGATATCGCCTTAAATGAAAACACGATTTTGTTTAACCTTTATAGGAAAAAAAGGATTGATTTAAGCAAAAAATTAAAATATTACCAACGTCGAGCATCATTTAATGCATTTAATATTTAAATATAATAATTATTAAAAAAATAATAAAGGAAAAAAATATTCGTACGGAATTACAACTTTTAATATGCAATTTACGCAAGTCGTAAACATAATTCAAACTATTATTAAGACTAACTTTACGGTTTAATCGCCTCTTTATTATTTTTAATATATTATTATTTCCAATCCTGCGACGTCTCCAATACATTATTACTTTTTCGTCGACTAAGGTATACGTCGAGATTTGAATATTGTGCTAACTACGGTCTAATTGTAAATAGAAACTAGCCTTTAACTATTTTCCGTTGGTTTTCACACTAGTAGTAATAACTACAGATAACGCTTCTATAACACGATAGATATGTTCCTACAAAGACCCGTGTTGTGCTAAACCGTGTTATATACCCGAGACTAGAAACCAGTATAAAAAGGAGAATAATTTTTTTGAATGAAATATCTCAACTATGCCTTTATGTATTTTGTTACCTATTATACATAAAAAATAAGCTGTAAAATTTTAGTTACTCCCATATATTGTGTGTTCATAGTGCATAATGTAATTTTCTAAATAATTTTGAAACAAAAATCCCATTATTTTATTGTAAAATACCTTACTATAGGAGGATTACCTGTAATAGTGTCTTGCGGTCTGACAGTTGACTTGGGTTTTCATCGATAAGAGGATCCCAGGTGACAGATAAGCGCGAACCATTTTCTCTATTAAAGTTAGGATGTTTTGTATTGATTAATGTATTTAATGGACTAATTCATTGAATTAACTTGTATTTTTAACGAGAACTTTTATTATCAATATCAAATGTGATAAAATGGTTAACACCACAGCCCAGGTCATGTAAGCATGCTGCAGACTTGTACAGATACTCAGCTACCTTGATATTCGCAATGCGTTCCATAATTCTAACAAATCCGTGTCTCTTAGTATGAGAATTATGATGGCAGGATCTCTTGTGAGTCCGCACGGGTAGGTACCACCACCCTCCTATTTCTGCCGTGAAGCAGTACTGCGTTTCGGTTTAAAGGGTGGGGCAGCCGTTGTAACTGTACTGAGAGCTTAGAACTTATATCTCAAGGTGGGTGGCGCATTCACGTTGTACATGTCTATGGGCTCCAGTAACCACTTAACACCAGGTGGGCTGTGAGCTCGTCCACCCATCAAAGCAATAAAAAAAATAAAAAAAGAGAACCCATCGTCATTATGTAATTTAGAAACACCAAGACTCTGCAAAAATATGTTACCCTGAACAGATCTTAGATAATGAACTGTAATGATCGCTTTAAGTTTATGCCTTCGGTTTTCACGAACCATACACAACATACTAAGCCAGTAACGAAAATCTGTAAGTTAAGTCATTCCTTTGCACGTCAAAGTAGTTTAATTTTTTAATTCGTATAGTCTTATTACTGTTCTGGCTTAAAATCATTATTAAAACTAGAATATGATCGCGTGTCGAAGTTATCGCAACTAACGATTTTTGGCATACGAACTTGAAACATTACATCGTTCTTAATCTTTATATGTATATATATTTTTTCTGTGCGTGTGTTTGTCACTGAACTTCTCTTAAACGGCTGGACCGACTTGAATGAATTTTTTTGTATGCGTTTGGGTGGCACCCTGGATGGCTTAGATTCACAAATCAGCCCTGCAGTCGATATCTAGGTTAATTTATCTTTCCTAGAAATAATTTATAAGGCAGAAAGAACAACGTTTGCTGGGTCAGCTAGTAAAATCATAAAGTAGTAGTAGTAGTAGTAGCTTTTAATAAAATCATAAAATAGGCTGCATATATTTGTTAATGTCTGAATAATGTTACTATTTTATGGCTTCATCTAAAATTTCAACGTTTATATTAATAAGTTTTAAAAAGAGCATAATATTAATACATAATAATATTTGCATATTTTTTTGTCATGAAGATATTTTATGTGAAAAAGTTGATTGATTACCAACAATAAGTTCGGATAGTGAAAAAAGGCGGCTACGGCAGTTGTTGTTTGATTGCAGGTCGCTAAGTGATCACATATTTTACCGCTGTGACTTCTTGTTTCCGTCCCCCGAGTCAGAACTGAAGTAAATGCGTGCTCGGCAATCTTTTGTTTTGCGCCTTCCGCTTTTTTAATACTATCGAATAAAAATAATCTTTATTTAACCTATAACTGAAAATAAACATATTGAAATATCGAATGCGACAATAATTAATTACTGTTTTTTCCTTATGGGACGATGCGGAGGGGTACCCTAATCGGCAAAAAACGTCCGTAACGTAAGATTTTTATTAGTAATGCATACAGTGTACGACTTAACTTTGTAATAACGTACAAAAAATAACATATATTTTTATCATTCACTGACCACGATCTAAGAGCGTTCGTTTGCGCAATACACTAACCCATATGCAAACAACCGTGAATGAAGTGTACCACAATAAGCTCGCACGTTACCGAATGACCTTGGGTTGTTGCGAAACCTCCAGTTTTATTTTCTTTATACCTCGAATAGAACTTAAAATTAATATTTTTATAATAAGAAACTTCGTTCCTATCCGGTGTCCCACGACCCACACATCTTTATTAAATAACTATTTCATACTAAACGAAAAATTAACAATTGGGTCAATAAAAGTGTCCGAGTTAGATTTTCAAATATGCACTAATCTTTTTACTTTTCCTTCTAAAATTATCCTAAAGTATGTTTTTTATATTAATAATCTTTCAATGCATTTAATATCAAAAAACGTTGCCTATTATTGTGTCACTCATTACATTTGACCTTGACAAAATTAGTAGATTTACAACGTGAACAATCTAACTCACAAAAAAAAACAGTGCATGTTTATTTGAGTAGCGTCAAACGTCACAAGTCGCAACGCGGCGTCTAATCTAATAATGCGTCGGTTATGGGCGGTGTGCGTGCTACACTCCGCTCACCCTCGGCTAATCTAATTTACGCCCTCGGCCGGGCCACATGCCGAGAGCTGCATCGCAACTGTCCCCGGCCTCGTCTTCTACTGTTTTTAATTAACGACAAACCGTAGAAAACTATGGTATTAAACATGAATCAACTCAAGACAGTGTGCTTAGTGAGAGTTTTTTAACGTTCTCGATAGCGTAAAAGTTAACTCACATTTGTATGCAGTTGGAACAGCGCTCCTAGCGGCAAACGTAGGCAAACATTCTAACTCCATATAAATTTGAGTTAACTTTCACACTATCGAGATAGTTAAAAAACTCGCACCGATGTCATAAGATCATCTGTGTGGGAAATTGAATCAAAATCGTTAAGATTTCATTACTTTCCGATATGTTTTAATCAGTTTAGTGTAATTTATGTAAGTAAACTAATTCATTTGTACATCAACTAGTCAAAGCTAAGCGGGCGAGCCAATTTCAATATATGCAACGATTCCTGGCTTTAGCTGTGAAACATCACGATTTTTACTCACTTTTTTTCTTTTTCCTACCTATTCTAGTAACTTCGAGAGGTTATACTACATTCATAGAATAAGTAGGTGAGCTCACGGGGCTCTTACCTGTAAACTCACAACTAAAGAACGATAAATTTAAATTTTAAAATATTGCTCATAATTTAGAAGCCGCTAGGCCTTTTAATATCCTGCTGGAGCATACGGTATGTATCGGCATTTAACGTTACATGACATGAATTTAATTTGGTTTTCGGGTATTATCTATCATTATTTTGAAGGTTGGAAAGAAGTTTTCGTCCTCTGATCTAGTGCAGACGAGAGCAGAGGCCGCGGCGGTACAAGAGAGCGCGGGGGAGTCGAGTTGCACCTGCGTCCGTGATTGATGAGTCAACCATCGCCATGATTGCGTACTGAACCATTAATGGATCTCAGTCGCACCGACGTATTTACTATGATCGAGACTGTGTATTTACAACATTCACATTTAATCCTTGCGACATTTCAATTTGTTTAATATGTTGATTGATTTTATTGTCACACTGAAAATGAATCGTGTAGTCAATGAAATGTGTAGGTAGTTGTTATCAATATTAACAAAATACCACAATAAGTTATGCAGATTGATTCAAAATTTCGATTACATTTCGAAAATATGTAATGCCGATATCCTTATTATAAAAGTATTAATTTTAAGTACTATTCGAGGTATAAAGAAAATAAAACTGGAGGTTTCACAACAACCCACGGCCATTCGGTAACGTGCAAACTTATTGTGGTACACTTCATTCACGGTTGTTTACATAAGAGTCAGTGTATTACGCAAACGAATACTCTGAGATCGTGGTCAATGAATGATAAAAATATATGTTATTTTTTGTACGTTATTACAAAGTTAAGTCCCACACTGTGAGCATTACTAATAAAAATCTTACGTTACGGACGTTTTTTCCCGGTTAGGGTACCCCTCTGCATCGTCCCATAAGGAACTTCGTTCCAAAAGATCACGTTCGAAAAATCGAATTCAAAATCTTTCAAGCGATCGTGGCCTAAAGGTTAAAACGGCCGGTGCATTCATAACGAACGATGCGACTGTACCTGTGTTCGAAACCCACAGGCAGGTACCACATTTTAATATAAAATATATTACGTACTGATGTTCACGAATCACTTCCACGGTAGGTATACGAATAAAATCGTGTAATAAAAATCGAAACCGCAAAAATTATAATTTGCGGAATTACTGATGATAATCTTCTTGTAAGACAATACGGGTAGGTATCACCACCCTGCTAATTTCTGCCTTCAAGCAGTAATCGGATTCAGTTTGAAGGGTGAGGCAGCCGGAGTACTGTAAAAATTGCGACAACTCATGTTTCATGGTAGTTGGGTGCATTTACGTTGCTGATGTCTATGGGCTCCGGTAGCCACTCAACGCCAGGTGAGCCGTGAACTCTGCTACCCATTTAAGCAATAAAAAAAGTAATCATAAAGATTAATTCTTTATTCTGCAAATGGATTTTTTTCGTTATGTCTGGATAATGTGTCCTATATCACTTTTTGATAAACCTTGTTTTTAAATCTATTCACTTTTACCATGCATATAATAAACATGACTGATTGGCTTTTATATAACGTATGGCTCGCCTGGTATTAATTGGTTATAATATACCGCAGCCTATTACAAACAAATCTAAAGCAAGCCTTGTCGCACACAATACATAAACTTACACTGAGACTGAAATAATGTACCTACGTATGGTACGCTTTTCGAAATATCGAAGCTGTCATAATAGCCGTACAATTGCCGTGTGCGCGGAATGAAAAATACAGTTTCCATGGCCGGAACTAGAGAAAACTATTATAGCATCATACCGTAGATGGGTAATACAATTAACAAAGCTATGCCTAAATGTCTTGTCGTTTCGGAAAGTATTATTTCATGAACCCGTAACGGAACGAGAAAGCATATGAAAAATATGCCTCGCGTTTGAGACCGTCAATCCACGCCTTAACGGATTTTCAGGTATTTAAAAAAAGGTGCATTCTAGAAACACCCACTTTAGGTTTGAAGAGACAACAAAAAACACTATAACTAATTTACTCCAATTGAATTTACTTCAAAACTAAAGGAAATTTAAAATCAATATTCATTATGAGATCAATCTATAAAAATTTTGTCAGCATAGAATTTTTTCTTCGTATTTTGCGAATCTTAGACATTTATTATAACTACTTTTACGGTTTAATTTCGAGTTTTATTGATGTTAATATATTATTTTCCATTTTTCTTAAACTTCACAGTTTTCGTGGTCACGGTCTACTAATTTATTTATTATTCGAATATTGTGCGAAATATCTTAGTAGTCATAACACTAAACTAACTAACACTGGAAATAATATAATAAATATAACAAAAACGCGAAATGAAACCGTAAAAGTAGTTTAGATTATTTTGCTAACCACCAACAAAACCCAACGAAACGGATAACTTAATAGCGAAATACTCTGCTTATGTAAAGCGAACGTCACGATTCAGTAGTCAAGTAAATAAAATAGACCGCTCTGTTTGCTGTGTGCAGTCCCGATAGCTCTTTATAGATAGTGTTAGAGCAGTGAAGGGGAAGATTGGTCCCGTCGCTTGGATAGAACGCAGCCAGGTCCTGTCGCGCTGCTTATCAAAGTGGCCGCCGGCGTGTTTGAACAACTAATGAGCGGCTCCCCGGAGACGTCGTGTTTGCCCCGGAACGCCCCGAGCGCTTGTCGCCAGGGTTTTTGGAGTAAACGCCTGGGTTTGCGAATATCTCCCTGCCGCCCTTCCGTCTATATACACGCCACTTGATATGTTGTAATTGTAAATAATTTAAGCTCTTTTGCAATCTCGTAAAGAAAATTTCAGATTTTCGTGTTCGTATGCAAAATGTTGGGATATTTTATAATATTTAAAAGAAAGACATTTATTTTGACCTGAGCGACATCATCTTATACTAAAACTATCTCGTTTTTAAAGAAACGTTCGTCACCAGAAATAAAACAAACATAACAACAGCGAGCTGTCTTTCGTTTTTTTTTCAACAGTCTATCTAATAGAAGTTCCAGTCAGATAATAATTGAAAGTTGATATAGAATACAAAACAAGATATTTCTTACTATGCTTGCATATATGATAGGGTAAATGACTTGTTATTTTAGACAAAAAAATGTATTTGTGAGATAACTCGATAAGTGTTTATTTTTGGTTGCTCTAGATAATTAATTAGGTATGTTTCGGGCTCGCCTAGTGGTAATATGATTAATCAATCAATCCCAATCAATCCCACCAAGGTGGCACCTTCACAAGTGAAGTCGAGCTCCTAGTTTTTCACTGGTGGTAGGACCTCTTGTGAGTCCGCACGGGTGATAACACTGGCCCTAGAAGATAGAGCCCTAGATCGGAAACGCGACCCACTGAGAAGATCAGGCGAGAAACTCAGTGGACTGTGTCTATGGGTTAATTCGCTCGTCGAGCCCTTCGTCGCAAGCGATGGGTTCGACGAGGACGGTGACCAGTGCTTGTGGTGCCTAAAAGCACCGTTAATGGATCGGGAGGATCCGTAATGACGTGCTTTGGGCGATGTCGAGTTTGCGGGCGCAGCTGCATGTTATGACTACAAATAATTTTGTTTTTCATAACAAACTGTGTCCCTACAACTTCATCCGAAAAGATACTAAAAATAAAAACCTACCCTAAATCTATTTTGTGCTTTTATATATTCCTAACAACACAATGTAAATACATAATTTCATTATGGTCGGTTGAGTAGTTGAAACAAAAACTTTCGTGCTTATAACATTTGTATTAATTTTAAGTATTTGATAGAAGTGTGACACTATCTCACAATAATATACGAAACTAGGGTTTTAAAATAGGTACGCTGGTATTGCATGTGACCGCGATCTCGCAACACGCGGAATCACCGAGATTCCTTATATTATTACATTTGTCATCGAATTTAAATTAACATTGTGCAAGTACTGTACTTTCTTAGAGTTTCGCAATCACAGAAATAACTCAAATTTCTGTTACGATTTAATCTCGCTGTTATTATTATCATGATATTGTTTGAGGCGTTTCGAGTGACCAGGACAAAAAAAGTAAAGTTTTTGAAATATGGGGTTCTGACACATGCAAATTTCAGTACGGAAATTAATACTAATGTGACTGCTAAGTACTAATAAGCCTTGCGCCAATTGAAGTGATACTTCTTTAGGCACGTTGAGAGTAAAGTTTAACTCGCGACAGATTCGTTACGACTATAAAGAAAAGATACAGTTTAGGACGAGCAAGAGTGAGAAAATAGACAGTGTCTGGCGAACCACTCGACCTTGGAGAGAGGGAGAAACCGAGCTAGGTCGTTTCTCTTATACACATTCTGTTTATGGGCGTCGGCCACTAGAGGGCTTGTTATTAGTTTCTCATTGTTCCTATAAATAGCAGTAACATAATATTAACTATCTTATATTTTATTTTAAATAAAGGTTTTTTGTCTATATGTAATTTAAAATATATATAAATGATGAAGAGATTTCTCTTATACACAGCATTCCCTATTACAAGAGAAATTTGATTTAGGGATGAAAAATAAAGAAAATCACAATACTACACACCGCAAAAAAGGTTTCGCTTCTTTTACGTGCATAAAGTTGCATACGCACCACATTTTTATTATTATTTAACCATCCCCATGATTCCTACAAAATAATATACAGTGCAACACACAAGATTAAACAACTCAAACCGTAAAACTTTCCTCCAAAAAATCAGCACTAATTGGTTTTCCTTCATTAATTTTGTGCAGAAATTGCGGGAAGAAAATGAAATTTGGGTTAAACAAATTTGTTTCTCTAAATATTCTTTGCAAACTAGTGACAGCCGACCGGTGTATGATGCA
Source organism: Bombyx mori (assembly GCF_030269925.1). NCBI lineage: Eukaryota > Metazoa > Arthropoda > Insecta > Lepidoptera > Bombycidae > Bombyx > Bombyx mori. Next base: position 8,945,750 of record NC_085119.1, read on the forward strand.
TTGTTGAACCCATTTTTTTCCTAAAAACCTTTTACCTAACCTGGCAACAAGCGCCATCTGTTTATATCAATGTGAACCTACTAAAATTAATTGCGGGAACTTGCTGCAAGCTTTCTGTCGTATCAACTTTGTAGTTTCATTTCTAATTAAGAAACAACCCGATAGATGTCGTATAAACATTAGTTTAAACAACTGTAATGAACAATTGATTAACAGCGTGACACTATTTACCTTATTAAAGAATTTACAAACTTTTCTTTGATTAATGTTTTTAGTTAAAATTGCTACTTTGTCGAATACGATAAAGAATTCGACGTGCAACCAAGCACATAGACACATCCACTAATTAATTTAATTAATTATGATCCGGTGGTAGATTCAGCGAATATTAGCTCATATTTGTATGGAATGGGATCGTTTGCGTACGTTTGCCGCTAGGGGCGCTGTTCCAACTGCATACAAAATTGGCTTCACTTTTAATCTATCGAGAACGTTAAGAAACTCGCACTAAGCACACTGCTCTTGCTAGGGCTAATGTTAACAATAGTCGCGTAGTCGAAATAACCCGTAGCATACGCAAGTTACATACCAACCAACAATTAGGTAGGAAAAAAAAAACGGAAGATAGTATTAATTGACTGTACATCATTCCTGAATTTTAGGAAATTCACTCGTAAGGAACATGCTTGCATAAAGCAAATGAGGTTTAATCATCGATTTATTTATTTATTTTCGGTTCACAAATCAATATTCAAACAGAAAAATATGAAACCAGTAATCTTTTGAAATTCGTAATAGTAAAGGTAAAGGAATTAATTTTATTCAGTAAAAATATAATGTGTAGAAAGTAAATATTGAATTTAAATTTGGAATTTTTCTCTCAGTATGGCTTTCGCCTGTATTTTTCCTGGTGTACTTTTCCATTACGATCTGCTTTCCTTGGATAAAATGGCTTTGTTCGGATCTGAGTGAGCTCTTGGCTCAGCCCATAGTCTAGTTCAGACCCGACCCATTAAGTCTCATCGTCTGTTCCTATTTCACACTAACTTGTCTGGACAAGTAGCAGATAAGTATAGATAAAATTTTACTCTATAGTTTATTACATTTGATTTAGCATCACATTATAAATATATACTTGATTATCTGGTTTTCAAGTCTTATACTTTAAATAACATTTTATGTCACAGCAATAAGAGCGTGGTTACAAAAAAACATGTTGATAGGTTGTTGTAGATTTTTATTATTTTTATTTTGTACATTTATTTTATTCTTATTTCTTACTTAAAATTAGTTCTAAAATAACAGCTAAGATGATTTTTTGAAAAGTGAAATAATCTACAGCGCGATTAATCTGCATTTCAATGCGGTACGAAATAATATATCGAAAACATTAGTTATGATTGAAGAAGTTAACCGATTTTCTTTCTTATTTTACCACACATACCAACATAAACTAAATTAGTCAAATCGTAAAATATCAAACATCAAATGACTCATTTTTAATTGAACTTTTTCATAAGTGGCAAGGGCTTTAATATCTTATGGAATAAATTAATAGATTTCGGAATACAATAATGTGAGAAACTGGAAAGCTCGGGCATTGAATTATGATAATCATTTTAATTAACATTGCGTAACGTAACGGTCTTTGACTCCACACTTTTAAGTTGCGAGTTAAAACTTCCATAATATAAAACTAGCAAAATTGTAATACAAATTCAAAGTTACACAAACATATTATTCCGAAACCCGTATTTTGATACGCAATCTAAACCAAATATGTAATTAATGAGTATTATTTCGCTCCGACGTGTATAAAAACTATACCTAATTAAACTAATCTAAAGTACCTAAACGGGTACATGATTCTTAAACATTAAGTTTGGTCGAAAACAGGAATGTGATAAACGTTTGACTAGAATTTGCTAAAACTTAACATCGACCCACCTATATGTGTAAACATAACATTGATTAACATTTTCACTCGAGAACGCGAACTGTCTGTAGGCTCTATTACTCGAAATTCACTACAAAATGAGATCTTACAAATAAATTAAAACAACACACATTGTATAATACAAATGAAAACATATAAAATATTTCACAACACGCCTATTTATAGGTCAGATATTTGATTTTATCGTCTACCAAAAATATCGACGCAACCAGCATGTTCCATAAATAATTTAGTGGGAGTTTATTTAATACATGTTTCATAATACACGTGACATGTGCGCTTTCATTTCCAATAATAACCTTATGGAAAATATTTTTGGCCGCAGTAAACAATTTGGAACCAACAGAGATCAGTGTGTAAAACTAAATTATTTTAAAGTTCACTCAAAAAACTACAATACAGAATTTAACATTAAACAATTATTTTTAAAATAAATAACACTAAATCTAAAGAAGTATTTTACATAAATAATATGAGATCAACTGACGATTATTTTAACTATGATCCTTTTATTAGAAAAGAAAAAAAACGATTACGGCATCTCAGCATCACGTGTGGGTTGTTTTTTTTTTTAAATCGGTGGGCTTTCTTGTGTTGGCACCCAGGTGTGCATTTATTTCTTTTTTTTTTTTTCAAAACTTAAATATATTACTTTTCTTCGCTTCATACGATTGCAACCTCGGTTTAAATTTAGAATTTCTCTATTTTACAAAATTTAAAGTTAAACTATGATTATAATTACGTACTATCAGAAACGTACGTCCTGTACATCTGTTGGTGTATCCGGGAGCTCGGTGTGTTCTGGTGTGGTTTGTTTGTGTGCTTGGGAAACTCTCGTTCTTGGTTCTTGTGGTTGAGTCTCCCTGGCGAGTACTCGCTCGACATGCCGCGCTACCAGCTCAGCTGCTGCAGCAGGAGTTCTCGTCAGCGCGCACAGCTCGTTGACAGACATTCGCACGCGCAATCCACGGGCCGCAGCCGTTATGCAAGCCACCGCAACCATGGATGGCGGGACCAGCAGGAATTCCGTTTCTATAATGACAATAAAAAACTCATGTTAAGTGAATAGTAATCTATATATTAATACGTGAAGCAAAAACTTTGTACCCCTTTTTACGAAAATTGCGCGGATGGAGGAGTATAAAATTTCTCACTTCTAGAGAATATACAGAAGGAGTGCACAATGCTAATATATTTTTAAAATAGTTCATAAAAGATACTTTAAATCAATAAAGAAAACATTACACACACTACCATGTATTTGACACAACACATACATAAAAATATACTCTTTGTTTCCTATCAATTGGGAAACTTTTGTTATTGTTTAGTCTGTGGTCGAATTGAAAATAGATTAAATATTATTTGTCTTTAATATTATTGATTTATAGTGCAGTTTTGGCGAATGCTGTTATTATATTATCGAAATATAATAGTGTTTGACAATATAACCATAATAATAATAATATAAATAAATAAACCAAATAATAAACCATATATATAAATAAACTTATAATTTCAATTAATTATAGTCGAATCTCGACTACCGCGGGGCCACTAGTAAATAGTTATAATACATATATCGCCTTTTCGCATTAAAAGTGTACATTTTCCAAAAATGTTCGAAATTGCGTTAATATGCGTAAACATTTGGTATCGCCAGTGTTTTTCTCATAAATACAGTCAAAAGAGCGTAGTTCAGTTTAACTTTTTTTTTTTGTTTTCCTTTTTCTTGACTTCTATTAACAAAATTAATACGGTAAATAATTTTATCTTACTTCAAAAGACAGATAATGTAACTGGTAAAAAATAAAAAATTAATGTTGCAAATATGATTAATATTAAACATATTACATGTGAAACCTTTAAAACACTCTCCTGTAAAATTAGTAAGTTTTTCGATTATACAGTTTTAATGCGAGAAGACGTTATATCGTTTAGTGGTTTTTTTTAAACTTAAAAAAAACCACTAGTGTAGCAAACCGAACTAACAATTTATTTTATAATATTTTTTCCGTTGATACAGGATATTCGAGCGAATTTATAAAATGAATACATTGTCATCGGTCATTGATACGTGTGCAAATTTTGCGAAGTTAATCGGGCGTTTTAAAGTCGTTGAAAATGACGTTTAATGAATTCGTTATCGATATTTTTTATGGACACGCCTTAATTTATTTCAATTTACCAGAAACTACATTAGATACGCATATGTTTTTTTAAAACTACTTATTAAGGTATTTACAAAAAGCACATTCTAAATAACCTACTCAACAACAAAATGGTCGGTAAGGTCCACGCGTGCGTACCCAAAGCATTTTGTTTTTTTACATCATCAACCACGTGGATCATTTAGACAGACATAAACAACGAAATAATAATAATAAAAAGATTTCCAATTACGTATCAACTTCTATGAAAATAACGTATCAACGATTATAAAACTCAACTATAATAAAATAAAATATATATTGGCTTTGTTTGAATCATGTTACTTAAAGATAAAAAAAAACTCTTGGGATCACGGTAAAGACACATCTGTTGCGAGATACAGACAGGTGGTTCGGACACCTTGCGTTTAGCGTCCTTGGATCTTCCGTATGACACGTTGTCTTTAATTCTTTACTCATATGTTTCAATGAAACAAAAGTTTTCATTTTCAAGACAATCTCACAAATATGAAATACGAAAGTCATGGAAAAGAAGAAAAAAAAACATGGTGTAACATTTTGCACAATAACCGCGTTCTATTGTTCGTTCGAGAATATAAGGAAGGAGAATCGTACAGCTGCCAGATTTGTGCATTTCGCCCCGTCTGCATCTTTGTGTGGGTACCTACCTGGGGACAATGCGCGGAGAATAATGGTAATTTACATCTTAAGTCGTCTAGTTAGGGGCGCAGCTGCGATTTCGCAAATTCAAGAAGGGACCCTATTGTACTGATCTAATGTACAGTGAGTGAATTGACCTTCGATCAAACGACATCTAATCAATAATTTTTATTAAAACGTTTAGCTGTTAGCCACGACGTTTCCAAAAAAGATTTTTAATAATTTATATACATAATCACAACATACACACATATAAAGCGACCGATCACATTCAACATAAAGTAAGACTCCCCGCGCCTTAGGCAGCCAATGCATATTCGTTATGCCAAATGTTAGTTATATGACACAGCATGCTTGTACAGTCTCTTGTATTAAAAAAAACTGGTCTGGGTATGTATGAACATCTTTAAAATTGTTATAGAATAAGCCTTTTGAATGCCGCTCTAGAAAAAGAGGATGAATCGAATTTCGGTAGGCAGCGGCTTGGCTCTGCCCCTGGCATTGCTGAAGTCCATGGACGACGGTAACCACTCACCATCAGGTGGGCCGTATGCTCGTCTACCTACAAGGGTAATAAAAAAAATCCAGTGTCTTTTCTTTGCTTTGAGTTTTTCACGAGACAAAGTCCAAATCGCTCAACGAAAAGATCATAAATTGGCGTCGATTGGCTGCTATAATTGGCTGCTCAAATATTTTGGTTACTTTCGTCCGCCTAGTGCGCGGGGAGCCTTAGGTGCTTAGGTATTGTTCAGAGCGAACGGTATCTATTGAAGCGTTGCAATGTAACGTAATTTATACTACGTGTATGAGTTCGAAGTCGCGGCCCACGACGTCGGGCTAAGACGGCAGATGTGAAGACACCTGGCGCGACCCTTCCGCTTGCACCTCCACGGTGCTCGCGGTGTAAACACAGGGTCACTGCCCACCTACGATCCCCTCCTTCCCCCCGATCGTGCCCTCGTAAGCGACTTAAACACACTTAATGAAAAAAAAAAACGAACCTACTACTGCATCACGCAAACATTACTACATGTTTTTTTTTAAACTGACTATTTTAATTAAAGTGAGCACTGGCCAGTACGGAGCTAGTGTACTTACATAACGAGGTCATAATTTTTTTGAACTAATCATTCGAATGCTCTATTAATCATGATTTTAAATTTAATCAATAATTTATTTACCTAATAACAAGTTTAACAAAAAAAAAACATTTTAAAACTAAATAATTAAAAAGGCTAGTTTAAGTTCAATAACGTAGTCCGTGATAAGATTAGAGATATAGAAGATATAGAGTCACGAATTTCAATCCTGAGGAGATGCACGAAGCAGGAAGGTATACAAATTGTCGTGAGCTAAGGGAAAAGACACACGTACTCTCACACATTTCAGTTGATGCGACCATGCACGTGCTCATATCCCGGAGGCAGGTAAGGAAATACATACTTCACACGTGCCCGCGAACAACTTTCACGATGAATGAATAAGATTCGAAGGATGAAAGCTTAAAATCTACCGCGCTCTGCTATGCGCTGCGAGTTCAAGCCTAATCCACCTGCTGGTCAATTCATCGCTGGGGCGAGATCAGGCGTTCACCTCATGTCTCAAGGTGGACGATGGTATTCACGTTTGTAAGTGCTCTTTGACTATTAAGCATCAAGTGAGCTGTGAGCTAGTTAATCCATTTAATGGAATAAAAAATCGGTTTTAGGAAAATTACAAAATCAGCAGATTTTTTTAATTTTGTCATTTACTTAATAACATTTCGATCGTTAGGTTAGGTACATTAGTGATTCAACTACGCAGCTTATAAAGGAATTTCTCATATTGGTGTTTAATTGAAACAAGTATTATAACTATTAGAGTATTATCATTAGAGTATGGCACAGTGTTTTAGTTTTTGAAAGACAGTACGAAAATAATTACAATATTAGGAGAAATTATCCTACGTCATAATTTCAAAATAAAAACGTCAAAGAAAGCAAAGTAACAGTTCTTTTTTAACTTCACAGACACTCCACAACAACGAGGTCTCAAAGAGTTGAGTGAGATACTAATGTAATATAACTCGTAATCTGCAGTGAGTGAGAAGTGTATTTAATTTTCGAGCTATAGTGTCGAGTAACCTCGCCTCGTATTTAAAGCAGGGGCAAGTCGCGTATCAGCACTGATCTCAGCAGCGTGTTCAGCGGACCGATTCGATCCGTTGCGCGACAGGTTGCCTGTCAGTTGGAGACTCATACCAAACATCTGCTGTGTCGAAGCACAATTCGGGTATACGTATTATCCAAGACACCCCCGCGTCTTACCCTTACCTAATTGCCACAAACGTACATTGCCACTGACGTTTAACTGACTCCGGGAACCGTTAGGAGAAACCTGTCAACGCCACCCCAAATAGTGAATCCTGATCTAATACAAACAATGCAAAAATGCAGGGGTTGCAAATAGACTACGCCTAATTGTGCGAAACCAGTTCTGCCATTAAATTTCACATGCATTTAGTGTTTATGGCGTTTTTATGTCTTATTTTAAACAGGGTACGTATAAGTGAAGTTGCTCGTAAATAAATTATTCGAAGATATCATGTAAATTACTATTTCATTGACCTGGTGACGTAGCTGTTGCGTATTAAGAAGCGGAAATATGAAAGGAACAAAAACTACTTTAGAAGAACATGAAGATGTACAACTAGTATCGAGTTAGACAGGGTCGAGGTACGCCAGGTGCGCCCCGAGACGACTCCTTTGTCGACGACCTTTTGTCGTCGAACTCGGGACAGGGATTCGGGAGCTGTACAATGGCCGCGGGAAGTCTTCGAGCTTTGTACTCTAGTCAGCTGTCGCCTTCGGTCCCCTGTCTGCCAAACTACACAAGTCTCCGAGGACAACTATTACGATGCTAACGTAACATATTCTTAAGTAATGCCGTAGTGTGCACTTCGTACCGCGCTGTCAGAGTTCATAGTTCATAGCCATGTTTTACTTTTCCGTTACAAATATCAATTAAAAGATTCAATACAAAATTTCGCACCTCACAAAATCCGTTTTGTGTTAACCCAATAATTGTTGTATTTTTAATAGAAATCAAAGGTTAGAAAATAAAACCCCTAATAATAAACGAAGACGAAGGAAGTTTATGGGTCAAGTAGTGTTATTACCCTTTCACACCTCCAGTAACGTATGCGGCACGATCAGTTACCGGCAATTATCCCACTTCCGGTAATTGAGACCGGGCGAACAAGATCCCCAAAAACTCCCAAGTTATTGTGAATATCATTTAACTTTACGAATATTTAAAAATCAATAAAAATACTTTGTTAATACAATTTTAATGGTACGAGTAATTATCATAGAATTGTTGATGTATTTTAAAGATTGCTTAATAATTTCAATAAATAATAATACTAACGAATGCATTATTAAACAAACAACTTGATTAGTTTAAGGGTGGTCAGAATCTGTAATGACAAAAAACTAAAGGCGACTAAATCTACCCTCGCGGGTTCGAAGCTATAAATAACTAGTTATCTCAACCGATGGACCATACGGGCCATGAGGATGCTTTACAAACTTCTATCAAGTTACTATTTTTGATAGAAGCTTACTAAAGCTTTTCCAAATTTGTTGTTATTAAAAGTCACAAAAAAATTAAAAAAAAATACATATCTTATACGATCGCGATTTAAAATCATTTGTTAGAATATCAAATGAAAGAGTCTGGCATATCAGAAATGTTTTGCCGATGTCCATGAACCGCGGAGCGTATATCGAGGTTTCGACCGCATCTTTCAATGACAGAACAAAAGACAATATTTAAAGAAATAGATAATAAAAAAGATAATAAAATTTTGATAGTCTGTTCAATTATTTTTAAACACGTTCAATATTTTTATTGCGCCATAATAACGCCCCTTGTTTAAGAGCTCCAACATGGAGTCTACTTACCATGCATCTTCTTAGAAGACTTTCTAAATAAATTGATATCTTCGTGCAGATCAAAGAAAGAGAATATTAATCAGTTAGTAGACACAATTGAAACGACAGATGACTTATTACCATTTCCACAATTACGTATACGACAATCACTACAAAATGGCTCACTAACTGGTTATCAAGTGTTTAACTTCTTCAACATTCTTAAAATATTTATGTTTAACACTAAGCCGCATTTAAATCATTTTACTATTTCATAATACGAGTATGTACTTACAGCTTACATTAACGAATTAATATTATGAACGTCAACCGAACTAAATGAGTAATGCAAAAACGACGACTTATTATTACAAATCGAGAATTGAATTTGGCTACATATACATACTTCCAACAACACTAACAGAACATCAGTTACATTATAAACAGTACAGGTCAACGTATAAGCAATACCAGTAACATACTAATGAAGCGTATTTCTTTCTTTTTTTCTATTACGATGATCGTGCAAGCGAAACCCACCGAGGGTAGAACTAAATATCAAAGGGCATTCATGGTCATTCGTATTAGACATGATACCCGTAACGTATTTAGAAAAAGCTGCATCGCCTTCTGCTGGTCACCATTAAAACATAAAAGGAACTTAACACATATTATAAATACGAAGCTATGAACTTTGAAAACAACAACATCGCTTGCGGTCTAAACATAACAATAAAAACCTTCTTTGTAAAAATTACCGACTACAGTCTAGATTGTGTTTAAATCAATTTCAGAAGAGCCTCTTTATTTTGGTCAATTAATGAGATACTCTTATTTTTTTCTTATACTTTTTTAAAAACAGCATACGAACTAACTTTGATGTTCGCAGTAGACTCATAGACAACATGACGTCAAGCGAGTACTGGAACCACAAAAATGTGAGTGCCATCGTCGACTTTGAGACAATAGTTCCAAGTCTTACTTGTATTGGAAAACGATGTCTTTAACTTTCGGCGCAAACAGCTTCGCGGCAAATATAGACTCCCACCCGTACTTTTTTTTTTTTTTTTTTTTTATTGCTTAGATGGGTGGACGAGTTCGCAGCCCACCTGGTGTTAAGTGGTTACTGGAGCCCATAGACATCTACAATGTAAATGCGCCACCCACCTTGAGACATAAGTTCTAAGGTCTCAGTATAGTTACTGTACGAGCTTACGATACACTTTTAGTAGCGGTGGCGTAAAACACTTCTTTAAGGTTGAAGTGAAAGTTAAATAGTAGCTTACAATATAAACTAAGGTGAACACACTACGGACTGTTGAAGAAGAATTAGTAATTATTGCAACAACAGTCCAAACCAGCTGAGATGTATCATATCATTGCATTGTATTTTTTTCCCTACCTATGCTGATAGCCTTGAGAGGCTATTTCAGCTTCACCCTAACGTGTGTAGGTGAGCTCGCGGGGCTCAAACCGGAGTGTTGCTAAGACTGACCCTAGCAAGAGTAGTTCTTCGCAGAATCTACCACCGGATCGGAAACGCGACCCACTGAGAAGATCCGACGAGAAACTCAGTGGGCTGTGTCTATAGGTTAATTCGCTCGTCGAGCCCTTCGTCGCAAGCGACGGTGACCGGTGCTTGCATTATAACAACGCCCTAATATTATAAATAGTACGTGCTCAAAAAAACCTCTATTACAAGTTAAAGCAATAAAAAAAAAATTCAAATCATCTTTATATAGAAGCGCTTAAACTTATTTACATGATTACTGAAGGAGCGTCGCGACATTTTAATAATTTCTAAATAATAATAAAAAACATTTCTTTTTAAACAAGAGCACGTGTCCATATCATTAATTTCAACGTGTTTCATTGAACTGGTTAAATAAAATGAATAATGAAAATGGATTTAACGGAGAGGACGGAGGACTGTATAGAAATCCAGCCGTAGAACGATTACAATTAAAATAACTGCACATTTGACAATAGGAGGGCTTGGGGTCAGTACGGGAAGGGTGCGCGAACGCAAGGTGTGCGCGTTATCAGTGCATTGAGGGCCATGTGCGCGTTCCGACACACGCGTACCTACAACCCCTGAATGCTTTTACAGCCTTCGAACTACGTCCTGTTGACCGCACGCACACACGCAATTTTCATTTCTAAACAAAGAGACTCCCTACTCATTAAAATCTATATATTAATACGTGAAGCAAAAACTTTGTATCCCTTTTTACGAAAATTGCGCGGACGGAGGAGTATGAAATTGTCCACACTTATAGAGAATATAGAGAAGAAGTGCACAATGCTATTTTTATTTTTAAATAATGCATATAAGATACATTAAATCAATAAAGAAAACATTACACACACTACATATCATGTATTTGACGCACACACGCATGCATACTATTTATTGTCAAACTTTTGTTCTTGACGTCTGTAATCAAATATTGTTTGTCTTTATTAATATATTTTTAGATTGTAACCTTGGCGAAATTTATGATTACAGAAGTATAAAATACAATCATAATAGTGTACAAACTTACAATTCCAATTAATTATAGTCAAATTTCGACTACTGCGGGACCTCTAGTACTATTGAATGCTCGAGGAGTTGGTACCTACTTTTGGCGCGTTGGCGAGAGAATTGACACGAATGTTTATCGATTAATGTTAATTAGCGCAAAGGAGGAAGTAAATTACGCCCGCATTCAAGCGAGTACAACAAAGCATTAAATAATTTTTACGTATTGGAATATCGAATATTTATTTTTGCTTGCCGGCTAAAACGTGTCGCAGTAACTTCATGCCAACATTTACAGCTTCGGTTATCTTATCTAAATATTGCCTATATACCTGGATTTACAACCTTGCTAGCGAAAGCGCTAATACTATTTAAATGCATTATTATGAAATTTTAATCGAAGTATTATATTCCAAAAATAAACAAACCTGTATAACAGACAGAAGTTAAGGTGAGGGCGTGTGTCCGAATTAACGAATTGCTTCTGCCCCACGGTACCCTGGCCAAAAATGGTTCCACGAAGTCAAACGCTGTTGCCACTGAAAGCTGCCAATTCAACCTCTGGAGCAGCATAATCTCCCATTGCTAAAACAAACAAAACATCCTTGAATTATATATACGAGTATCTAATATATGTATATAGGTTTGATTACTTATCATCGATTATTTTAACAATTTCATTAAGTCATAATATGTCAATTTGTGATTGAACGAAGCTTTAGTTAACGTTATAAATAGTCCTATTTCAAAGGTATTTTAGTGTAGTTTCAAACATCGGTCTACTTGATTAGGTGTATATATTCGAAACATAAGTTCTATGTTCAAATAAAGAAATATACGTATGTATTTCATACTAGATGTTAAATACAATGCTCAAATGTATCGAACGGAAATGTTATTTAAGCTTACGGTTCGGAATTCTTGATACGGAAATAATATAAGAAAACCAGACGTATTAAATAAAATCAAAAGCGTGTGAATGAAGGTGCCTATCTATTTCCATTATGAGTTGAATCGTAACCGTCATACCCAATGAAACGGACGGAAACCGCAAAAATAGCGAATTGCATTACAATTACTTAAAGAAAGGGTCCTCTTCATAATACGTAAGTGCATGATAACTCAGTGCAACGGAATTCCTGTTTTGCTGTTTTAAATCGTGTGCTAAAAGTTATTAACTAATAAACAAATACATAATAAATACCTCTTTGTCACTGAATGAGTATCGATTATGTGTAAACACAATTCCTTGGTTCAGTCGAAAGATATCAATAAATGAGGGTTAATGGCATCAGCCTAATCTATATTTAGAAGTTGAACAAACATTATTAAAACCTTGCTCTCGTTAAGATAAGTAGGATTGTAATAATACAAGACGATAATTGAAAATACTAAAACATTTTATACGTGAAAGTTAACAGAATATCTTCTTCTTCTATATATATACAAAAATGAATTGTTGTTCGTTAGTCTCACTAAAACTCGAGAACGGCTGGACCGATTTGGCTAATTTTGGTCTTGAATTACATGTGGAAGTCCAGAGAAGGTTTAAAAGGTAGATATATATGAAAATGCTCGAAATTAAATAAAAATAACAATTTTATTTTTCCTTTGGTGAGTCCCCCGTCGGACGGATTCCTTTTGTTTGTTTTAAGATTATTTTATACAAAATTTTAGGTCTTTTATTTATCGAATGAGGCACTACAAAGTCTGCTGAATCAGCTAGTATCAAATAATTATTAACGAAGTATAGGATTTTTTTAAGTTCATTAAAAAAAGAAATTGGTTACGCTATCTGAATTGTTAAAAGTCAAGTATGGGAAACTCGTACGTACGAATAAGCCCGCACCATATGACATCATTACATATGCGATAGTATGCGTATCGTATGATCAACCGAATTAATAGCAAGGAAGAAACGACATACGGTAGGTAGTCTTTAGGAACGTCGAAACAAATTCTCACGGTCCTTCTCCAATTCAACATAATTCCCCTATGAAAAACTATTACAAACAGTGCAAGAGCTTACAGCCACGTAACTTGAATATAAAAAAACCTTGCAGTTACTTTAAATTATTTGTCTAAATATATAAACACTCTCCAATTGAATATCTCATAATCTAACGTGACAAATTATCAATGCGTGTGAAATAAATGCGACACTCAGTCAATAACAGTGAAAGCGCGTAAATAAATTTTGTCGGAATCACCTGCCGGGCGAAGCATTATAACAATTATGTACATTTTTTTAATAAGTCACACAGTGGGAACGTAGGTGTGTAATGCGACATGTGAAATAGCAGGAAGCAATAAAGGATTACTACAGCAATGACGTGTGTCATATCTCGACTAGAGAATGTGTATTTGGCCAAAGCCGAGAGCACAACGACCGTCTGTCGGTATCATTTAACTTAATGTAGGTAATGACTTCCATCTTTAAATGACAGAGGACTTAATTATATCTATTTTGGAGAACGTCACCGTCTACCGTCCCACATTTCCGTCGGAAGTACATAAGGAGCCAATAGTGTGCCTTACTTCGTCACAGGTTATAGCTCGTGCACAAGACGACAAAGGTGGCTTGTGGGCCCTCGTTTGAGTCAAGGAAGAAGTAATTGCCGGAAACTACCAGACTACTTGAAAGAAACTGGTGTTGGGGTGAATCAGTGACATTTGACACGACTAATCGAACCCAGTGGTATTGAAATCAAAACAATGAAATACTTGCGGTCAACGCAGGATGTATGTACCCTGTAACTACATTGGCGTAACCGTTTGACCTTTTCTTTAACTTACAAAGCGATTATATGACTCAATGAATAATGTAGATGATTGCAAAAACGTATATAATAAATTTTTTTAATAAATCGTAACAAAGTCAACAAAAAAATAAATTTGTGGAAAGACTATTTGACTGTACTTGAGACCTTAGAACTTATAGTTATCTCAAGGTGGGTGCCGCATTTACGTTGTAGATGTCATCTCAAGGTGGGTGCCGCATTTACGTTGTAGATGTCTATGGACTCCAGTAACCACATTTTTGCAGTGACGACAGATTGTCATGACAGTGGGAACGGCTAGCACGACAACCATAAATCCATAAAAAATCGTGACGGCAAATCTGTAGATTTGTAGCTTGCTAATGATGTGTAAACGGCAAAAGCGACTGCCGTGAAACGATAAAATGTCGTCGCGATCCAATGGGAACAGCTAGATACGATAGTAGCTAAACGATAAAAAGTTTGACTACAAAAAATCGTTATAATGGGAACAGCTTGAGACGACAGTCGTCCAACGATAAATTAATCGTTACGACATAGTGGAAACGCGCCCTTAATTACATTCTGTACTTACCCTCACTTCGTGGGGATAAACAGAATTGTCCGTGTAAGCACACAGCAAATCTACGGACAGCGGATGACACTGACGAAACTTTGAGGCTAGCAGCATGGTTGTGACAGCCAGAAGCTGCAGCTGCTGACGAGATATCGCACGCTGTGCCAAGAACCGGTCCATGTAGCTCACCGCCAGAGGAAACACCTGTTCTTCACATTGTTGTTCTTCACATACCTGCACACGAGAAAAATCTATAAATTGAACAAAATATACCTAAATACATAATTCCATAAAAAATTGTATTATTTAATTAGAGTAGTACCTTTGTTTTTTTTACCTAAGCTGATAACCTTGAGAGGCTATTTTAGCGTAACCTTAACTAGTAGGTGAGCTCACGGGGCTCAAACCGGAGTGATGCTAACACTGACCCTAGCAAGAGCAGCGCTTCGCAGAATCTACCATCGGATCGGAAATGCGACCCACTGAGAAGATCCGGCGAGAAACTCAGTGAGCTGTGTCTATGAGTTAATTCCTTCGTCGCAAGCGAAGGGTTCGACGAGGACGGTGACTGGTGATTGTGGTACCTAAAAGCACCGTTAATGGATCGGGAGGATCCGTAATGACGTGTTTTGGGCGACGTCGAATGTTTACCATTCGATCTACAGGATCGGGTATGAACTTTTGTATTAAGCACCCTATGTTTAGTCTACAAAGTTATTTAATATATGAAAGTGGACTACCTGATATTAGTGATTATTTTGTTCCTTTTGAATCAAATATAACCAACTATTGAACTCGTCGTACATAAACCCTGTGATATTAATATTCATGCAAGTAGAAAGCTTTTTTTTTCTGTAGAACACTAGTTATGGGATCCAGAAACCACTAATCGTTCGTGCCACGTCTCACTGAGGTATCCCACTTTCACAGGCGTATTACATCACGGCTGAGGTCAATGCCATTAAAAAGCTATTTTTCTACAGTTTCAAATATTGTTGATTTTCATAGTGTTTTGATCTTATTGATCAAATTGGAATTATTTATGAGAGTACCACGTATTCCAATAATTTAAAATGAAAATTTGATTGTTAAAAAGTGACTATACCTAACCATTATGATTATTTTTATTGAGAACACAATCTTTTAATGTATACAATCTGGTACATAGCTTCGCAACATCATATAGAATTTAATACCTGTTTGTTCGGTGATTCCATTTTAATTCAATTTACATTAATTTAGTGTTCAATTAGAGTTACGAGACACTCAAATCTAAAAACAGATTTTAAAAATACAAAGTTTCATATTGCTCACTATAACATAGCAACCTGATTTTATTTATTTACAATTCAGTCAAATGAAGCCCAAATGGGCGAATAAAGTTTTTTTAATCATTTATCAAAGAACAAACAATACTCACTCACGAGAAAAAAAACAGAACAGGCAAAATACCATAACAAGTTACTTAAATGCTTATCGTATTTATCGTAGCTTCCCGAGAAAGATGTTCGTAGTGAATGATTAAAAGGTATTGACAAAAACAACGAACATTTGGAAAATCATTACTTTAAAATCATAAATGAACATTTAGAGAATAAAAATTGTTTAATAATAGAAACAGATTTTTCCGCAATTAACTTTTGTAGAAATTAAAAAATAAAGAGGGTAGGTAGGACATCAGCAATCACTTTAACACATCATTTAAACTTAAAATACAGAACAAAATTAGTAACTAATCCATTATTCCTTAGGAATTGTTCCAATCATTAAGTAGGTAATCTTATTTGTTATTACAAAAACTATTGCTTTTTTATTTTGTTGACAACATATTACACAATAATAAATAATTCTTTACCTCATTGGCATCAATAAAGATAAATATCAAATGAAATTCAAATATGAAAAGAGATTGTTGTAAAAGCACTAGTTCTGAAAGTTAGGAAAAGTTATAGTTTTTTTTTACATTTTCAGTTTTTAAGCATCGGCTCGGCTTATTAAAGCTGTGCTTTTGTGATAATATTGGAAATTGCTACATATATGTACTGCTAGCTCTTACGGATGCAATGGACGAAGTAAACTACTCATTTATTGAATACTCTAATACGAAAAGAAACGCTAAATTGCTAAATAAGTGAAAATTCGGAATTGCTACTTGTGCATACATATATAGGTATTTACTGACCTCTAGCATCCAAGTAGTAACAACTTTACGCATAAAAGGTTGTATATCAATTTGCACGTTTTGAAAGTAATCCGTGTGCAAAGCATGTGATCTCTCCAAGGCCAGGAGATTGAGAAGAACGCGAGGGTCGCGATCCAATGCTCGATCGGACCCGGCCACGCACAAGTCCCCAGCTCTTTCGTTGATGTTTCCTGAATTCTCCATATTTTCGCCACAAGACAAGTCCATATTAAGCAACACTTATATCAGTTCACAGCTGACCGGTTCGCTTCAAAGTTAAATTTAGAACTCGCGCAATTTATCGTACTTTTGTTTACAATAGTACCGGAGGCGCACGCACACCGTACAGCCGCTTGGCAAGCGGCCAAATGATAAGTGTCAACAAAATACCAATACACTCAACACTCGACTCGACTCGGGGCTGTATCGGAATACTCTGCACCCCGCGCCTCTGCCCTCCTGTAAGGCCCGATAATAGACCCTTGGCCCTGCAGTGCACGTGAACAATGTTTGAGTCATATCTACAGCATAGGCTGTATCTTACTTTAAAATACCAAAATACTTCTCTATATTTTTTATTTTAACACGATTAAGGCCACATTCGGACATAAAAGAATAGACACCAATTTCTATCCATAACTTTATATCGATTAAAAGGTTATGAACTAGTATTATTTAGCTTCGAAATCATAGGCATTCAATAAAAAAATGGAAACCAAACTTGTGAGAATGTTGTTGACATATTATTATGAACTTAGTGTACTACGTGTATATGTAATTGCCCTGCCTCGGTAACTTTGAAAAATTATGTAGCTGATTACTTGTAGATCAGAGATGCATAGTTACTTGAGCGGAATTAAACAAGATCGGCTTTCAAATTCCAATGTTTCATAATTTTTAAGCTATGCCTACGAATATAGATAACATTTAAATCTATTATATGTACATAGAACAATTAAAATTTAGCAATTTGAATTGTTTTTTCATAGTCCTTCATCGTTTGTAGGTACTACTACTAGGACGTTTAAAAAGGTATATTAAGTATAAAACACATTATGTTATTCACCAATTCTATTTTTTTATGTATTTGGAAGATGTAGAAAAACCTAGAGAAACCTCAGCATAAATATAGTTGCCAAACTGGACATAAGTCGAAGTTTCTGTTGCCTTCGACTATCAACCATACTATTTTTCAATCAGGGCATCAATTAATTATATTACAGTAATACATCACTACTTTTCACGCACGCATTACGTGAAAAAACGAACGATAAACAAAACACCAAGGAAAGTTCTGTCCCTCAATATATTCTCATTCGTTGTCATTAATGTTTAGCTTAGCGTGAAAAAATATTAGAATACTTAGTGTATCATTTAGTGATTTAATATATACTTAGTCTGGCCATAAATACTGTTACAATTAAAAATAAACAAAATATTACATTTGAATTTGGAATCTGTCATTTTTATATGATTGCTCATTGAGTTTTCTCATTTTGGCACCAATACATTGTACAATATTTTGCGATATTAAAATGGAGTGGGGTAATAAAGAGAACCGAATCGCTGTGATTGCATTACACAAAGTAGGTATGGAGCCAAATGCAATTTTTAAAACTCTCCATATTATTATGGTATTAGCAAAATGTTTGTGTACCGGACTATTAATAGGTACAATGAGACCTCCTCTGCTTGTGACAGAAAAAGATCTGGCCGTCCACGTAGTGTTCGTACGAAAAAGGTAGTCAAAGCAGTAAGGGAAAGAATTCGAAGAAATCCTGTCCGAAAGCAAAAGATTTTATCTCGGGAGATGAAGATAGCACCTAGAACCATGTCGCGTATTTTAAAAGATGACTTAGGACTTGCAGCCTATAAGAGACGTACTGGTCATTTCTTAACTGATAATTTAAAAGAGAATAGGGTGGTAAAATCGAAACAACTACTGAAGCGGTACGCAAAGAAATTTTTTTTACGGAAGAGAATTTTTTTACAATTGAGCAACATTTTAACAAACAAAATGACCGTATTTATGCTCAAAGCTCTAAGGAAGCTTCCCAATTAGTCGATAGAGTGCAACGTGGGCACTATCCGACTTCAGTGATGGTTTGGTGGGGTATTAGCTATGAAGGAGTGACTGGGCTGTACTTTTGTGAAAAAGGTAACAAAACATCGCCACAAGTGTATCAAGATACCATTCTTGAGAAGGTAGTGAAGCCCCTTAATAACACCATGTTCAATAATCAAGAATTGTCCTTCCAGCAAGACTCGGCGCCAGGTCATAAAGCTCGGTCTACGGAGTCTTAGTTGGAAACGAACGTTTCGGACTTCGTCAGAGCTGAAGACTGGCCATCGTCTAGTCCCGATCTTAATCTGCTTAATCTGCTGATATGATTTATGGTCAGTTTTAGACAGTACGGCTTGCTCTAAACGCCATGATAATTTGGAGTCCCTAAAACAATCCGTACGATTGGAAGTGAAAAATTTTCCCATGGAAAGAGTGCGTGCTTCTATTGATAACTGGCTTCAACGTTTAAAGGACTGTATTGCACCCAATGGAGACCACTTCGAATAAGCTTTTTATACTTTAAATTGTTTTATATTTCTGTATTAAACTAACACACTGTAAAAGTAATAAATGATATTTGCCATAGATTTTTTTTTGTTTTCCTTTGTAACAGTATTTATGGCCACACTAAGTATGTTATAAAAATGATATTCAATGATAATTAGAATTAAATTAAGATTCATTATCACTATTTATGAATTGACTGCAGATAAGCAAATAATAAGCTACGTTGCAGTGTTATCAAAGTAAAATAAAAACATAATTTTTTTTTTTAATAAGCTTGAGATTAGTTCCATTTCTGATGAAACATAATATATAAATTTCATTTATGTAAAATACCTACAACATGCAATAGTTAAACGAATTTGTATATAATATACAATAAATAAGTTGCGTTTTACAGTATCACACACAAACAAGTAAGATGTAAGGCAACTTTTACATCTTACTTGGAAAATATCGATTTATTTTGATCCCTATACAGTTTGATTATCCTTTTCTTAGGACCTCGATCCATACATACAATACATATAATTTTTAATAGATTCTGGAATGAAATCTGAAAAATGGTCTCAGAGATATCTAAGATCTGAGATTACATTATTTCACTTATATACATCACCTTCTGAGATTACAATATTTGGGTAATTTAGGGTGTTTACCCTGATTATAATTATGAATACTTCAAGTGTAAAATTTTAAATTTAATCTAAAATTTTAAATGTAGTTTAACAAAAGTAGAACTGCGAATAATCGTATATATTCACTGCTTTTTCTTTATATTTACTACGAACGTTTAATATACTCGATGAAATGGCAATAGTTTTTATTCCATTCTAGGCTTGGTATTTCTTCTTCTTCCTAGTCGTACACTCTTGACAGAGTAGTCGTGGTCATGCATCAGTCGAATCCTGCGATACTGATGCTCTCGCGATGCGACGCCATTTGTCACGATTGTTTCGCAGAGTGAGAGCAATTATTTATGTTGGAGTGAGTCACAGATTTTATGAGGTCGGTCCATCGTGTTGGGAATCGTCCGCTATATCTTTTGCCCTAGACTTTTCCTTGCACTACCAACCGCTCAATGGAGTCCTCATTACGAGTAATGCACCCGACGAACTTGAGAATTCGTATTTGGGCTGTTGACGATAGTCTCTCCTTGATGTTCAGCTCTTTCAGGATCGAAACTTGAAATAGCTCAACAGCTTAGTATTTAAATTTCAAATATTAATAAATGAAAGAATTTCATTCTAGAACGATCAACTTTAATTTTATTATACCATGTATTTTACTGACTTGCAACAAAAAATGCAAATCATTAAAAACATTAAAATAACAAAGGTTGTAGGTATGTATTTATTCGGAGGGCGCACCTCACTGGAGGTACGGAGGGCCGACGGGCAGCTGCGCGTGTGCCGGCTGCGAACGACCTGGTTGACATTTTATTACAAATCCGGACACACCTGATCTCGAAACCAACCATTATTTTAATTCTATTCTTCTTTTATTCAACATTTATTTTATTCTCCAAACGCGTGCACCAAATTTGAGTAACAGTAGAGTATATATATGCCTATAAAGAGTACACGCCCTTCGCAAAAAATAACTCAATGCTGCTAGACGACCTGCCCAAAAAACTATCTAGCACTCTTTTTTTTTCACTTCTTCAAATTTAGTGTTATAGTAAGGGATGTAGGTAACAACAGGTTTCCAATCAGTAAGAAACACCATTCCAATCAGGGTTGTCATTCCAAACGATAACAACGAAATTGTAAACCCACTCAACTTCTCCAACTGTTTTTTACTTAGTGCCATGACCGAATACACAAATCATATAACTCGTAACTAACAACTATAAAGCAATATCTTCTGTATGACCATTAACATAGTTTTTCTGACTATAGTAAAATTAGAATTGAAAATAAATTGAACAAATACGTAAAAGAGTTAAGACAAATCTATTGAGTTACACCACGTATGCCTTAACATTGAAATTTATATATAATTTTGGTATTTGTTTATCACAAGTCATAATGTCAAAAACAAGTCATAGGGAGCAAAAAGTTTTACATCTAGCTGGAACGCTTGTAGGTATTTTCATGTACATTACACCATCAAAACACAATGGTACCTAAAATGTGTATGAATTAAACATTTATAAATGAAGTAAGAAATCGGTTGATTACCATCGGAACTTTACAAATGCTGCGGATGCCGTACTCATCGTTTGATTGACGGCTTAGTAACGTACAGAGGGTGTCGTATAAATTGACAATAAACTGCTAAATAATAGTCATCAAGTACATATTATCTATACCAACTTTTGTACCTATAGTATTTTATAGCCAATATATTTAAACTACAATAGACAAGCTAATGCATTATTTCTGTTGTTTTATCTAAGAGATTCACAAAGCAAGAAAGTTTAAACACCTGGTTTCGTATCACAAACAACGAAAGAATTGGGATAAACAAACCACCGTATCGGAATTGTGACCCATACACTGACGTGACTGACAGACCTGCTAGGACATGTCTAGGGTGTCGACGACAGTGAGCTGCTGCGTAAGCCAGCTCGGGTATGGAACTCTAAAACATAGTGTAGTGTAGTGTAGTTGCGCCGCCGTTTTAAAGTAGCCTTCTAACGCCGTTCTTATTAATTGTGGATCTTGCTCGAGACCCAGATCGTCGTTAACTTTTACATTCCTTACGTGTCACGGCGCGGCGCTCCGACAGCTAATTTGCAAAAGCGAGATTGAATTTTCTGAAAAGAGTGTGTGTGAGTGCGCCGCGTGACCGAATACCACACTCGTGTAGATTATTATGCGTGTTTTGTAGCGCCACGTTATTACGATGGGATATTTTACTCCGCTTGCAGATCATGGGATAAAATCTGCCCAAGATCAACGCGGTCGTGAAAATTTTTTACGTGGGGGCAGAAGATCACGGATCGATCTAGGGTATCCAAGTCCACTGATACTTGACTTTACTGGCCTGACTTTCATGGTGATCAAAGGGACCGCTTCTTGCCCTGATGCGGGGCTCTTCGCATCGAGTATTAGCTTTGAAAACACGGCTGTACTTTTCACAGGGCTTACTTCGATTCGTCACTTCGGGAAACACTCCGACCGCTACGGCTACGCTCTAAGCACAAATGGTGTAACGGGCGCAAAAGAGAATACTATTTCATTATTGTATATAGGAGTGAAAGAGCTTCACCTGGTGTTAAATGGTTACTGGTTAAGACAACGTATTGCTACACTCGCGTTGTGAACTCGACGGCCTCCGGTAATCTTAATATACCTGATGGATCGTGAGCTCGTCCGGAGTAAATAAGAAAAAATCCTTAAATAAATAAGGACTAGATGATGACCGAGCTTTGCTCGGCTTTTTTTTTAATAACGCCATCTTGTTGTGTCTTTAATGTAGTAAAAACAGTATTATTATTCGCCAATATATGTCGGGAAGAGTCATAAAGTTGATTATATTATTGAAAACACAAATAAAACAACATTTTCTGAAAATAAATCATAGCTAGATCGATTTATCGCTCCCGAAATCCCCTGTAAACTAAATTTTATGAAAATCGTTGGAGCCGTTTCCGAGGTTCTGATTATATATAATTTATATATTAATATATAAGAATTGCTCGTTTAAAGGTATAAGATAAGATATCAATTAGATATTAAAATACATATAATTACGTAAATTTCTCATACATCGTGAATATTTCCCGCGATGCTCATTACGCCGCATGTCATTTTCAAATTAGGCCGGCCACAACATAACCGCTAATTATAAAGTTATCAATTTGTCAACCGTCAACCCATCCCCATCTTGTGAAAGCTATAAATACGAAACACGAATCATTAGTGAACGTATTAAACAATTCGTCCTGTGCGATATGATTGTATTCCCACACTTCTAGTAGATAATTTCTTGTTGGCCTGTTTGTAACAATTATTAAATTTGTTTCTACTAAAATTGCATCTATACCCTACAGTCAATGTAACATCTTTCTATTTTGTTGTTTCATCATTAATTTATTCTGTAAATAGCACCTGGGATCCTCTTTTTTTCAGTATGGAAATTGTTGCCAGTTGATATATAATACTTATATTCACCATCATCATCGTCTGAGGTAATACAGTCGCAGTAGCCACCTCTCGGTGGTTTACCTTCTCCAAATTATCACCCCTAAGTTCTTTGTGATCTGTTCGAAGCCGTCCAATCTGAGCTTGGGTCTGCCTCTACTTCTGCGTCCGTCCGGTCAGTCTTCTAGAAAGCATTTGAGTACTCTGGCCTGGTCTTGTCTGGTTCGCACCACGTGTTTAATTTTTTTCTACTTAATGGTTTGTAGCAACTACGCGCGGACCCGTACTTGCAAGAGAATTGCAAGAGAGGCTACGAGAATCTACGACCGAATCGGAATAACGATCACCTAAGAAGATCTAGGGAGAAACTCAGTGTGTTGTGTGTAGGTAAATAGTTCACAAGTTGAACTCTTAATTGTAATCGACCTGTTCGGCGAGGACGGTGGCCGGTGCTTGAAGAGCCTAAAAGCACGGAGAGGGGAACTGGAGAACCAGACCAGACAAGTTTTGAGCGACGTTGTCTTTTCTTTGCCCCGTCACCTACGTCCGATTTACAACTAGAGGTGGCCACAATAAACGACTATCGTATCGCGCCGCTTATTCAAAGTAACGTTCTGACTCTTCCATAAAACTTGTATCGGTTCTAGATTTAGATAGTTGTGAAGTTCAACATTCCTCATATATCACGGTACCCCGACGGTTGTTCTGCAGTATCGGAATTGGATGACCTGAAGAGGGTTTATGTGCATGCGAGCCGCCTGAGTGAACACTACACTTTCTTAAGCCATAACGGACCATATAACCTTCCCATAGAAGGGGTCCGGTCTTCCTGATCATAATGACATTTATCTCGTGGTTACAACGCGTTCGCCATCTCTCATCTTCCATCACAGTCGAGTTTATAAAAATCTTCAAGAAAAACGATGTTAAGCGAAAAGAGATGAAATTGATTAGGTAATTTGAGACTTTAATCTAATAAGATGAAATTAAATCAACCATATGCACTGGATAGCCATCATACAATACAAGATATTTGACAAATGCTTGAATCTCGGTTACGACATTTTCACGATAAGCTTGCATATATATAATATCCGAACAACAACATTTAGGACCGTCGATCTACCGAGCAATATCACCTGCTCGGTGGAAGATCTTGCCCTTCGTCGCTTAAGCATTCCCACAAGATAAGCTGGGATGAAATAAAGACTTAGTAAAATGATGATTATTTACTAAGACTTTTTCGGTGGACGTTTTAGAAGAACCCGAGAAGCCAGTCAAACGGTTATGTTTCGTTTACACACAATTGGGCACTTTAACAGACGGTAAAAAGTTTTTTTATTTTTATTCATTGCTTAGGTTGTGTACGAGTTCACGCCCCCCCGATGTGAAGTGGTTAGCGGAACTCAAAGACATCTACAACGTAAATGCTGCCACCCACCTTGAGATAATAGTTCGAAGGTCTCAGTCTTTACAATACAACGACTGCTCCACCCTTCGAACTGAAACATATTACTGCTTCACGGAGAAATAGGCAGGATGGTGGCATCACTGTAGGTGGCGGCTTCCCCCCGGTGAAGGTCAAGAGGCGACCAGAGGGGGTAGAGGCCGCCTCGAAGGCTCCGTCGGCTGGGCGTCCTTGGGGTGAGCTGCACTGTTTGGTTGCAGTGTTGACCGCCGTAACCCCCCTACCTCATCCGGGTTCTGACCTCGGAGGGGATCGGACGCTTGGGCGAAGAGTGCAGGGGAGTCGTTTAGTGGGTGGGCCCTAAAATTCCTTGGGCCCGCGGTCTGCTCCCAACACCTTGCAGATCGTCAAGTCCCACATATCCCGCGCGCACCCTAGGCGCGGGGACTAGGAGATTCGACCCCGGCCCGAAAGAAAAAAAAAGCGTGGTGGTACCCCCTCGTGCGGACTCACCAGACGTCCTACCACCAGTAATTACGCTAATTATAATAAAATTCATCCCAATTGATATATAATACTTATATCTCAAATAAATTAACTTTAAGCTATATAACTTTTCACTCTATAGTATTTTTATTTTACTATAACTGAAAATAAAAAGAAACATTAGACTCTATGCCTTCGCCTTTCCGCCGTCATTTCATTATATACCTATTGTGAAACAATTATTTTGTAGATTTGATTTTGCTCAGCTTTATATTAATTTAGATAAAAGATTTGGTTGTATGGTACGATACTTTCGCCTTTTCAGTTGGAAAAATGGAAATACTCTATCAAACTATCAATATAACTGTGACTTTTGGCGGGAACGCGAGGAGTGAAGTTGTCTGACTTTTTTATTTTGTTTATTTAGTAATTCTTCAGGCTTAAATGTGTAATAAAGGTGGTGAAAGTTCACAAATTTGGAAAAATAAAACAAGGTTGCTGGACGTAACTTCTCAAGATCCTGCAAAAAGTCTACGGAAAAAATCTAAGTAAATGACCACCATTTTACTGAGATTATATTTCATCCCATATCATCTCATCTCATTTCATTTAATTTCATCCCAGTTAATTAATGTCAGAAATTAATCATCTTCATTTCATGTCATTTCATTTCACTCTGTATTATCATTTTTCATAAAAATAAGAATATAAATTAAAATAAGACATGACTTAAAAGTCTTAGTTACCAGGTCATAAAATCCTTTAAAAAAATTAGCTTTTTCAATTTTCAATATTAATATTTTATTTATTTAGAAAGGCCAAATAAACTGCAAATAAACAAAAAAAACATTAATGGCGGGCTTAGAAAAAGATCCACTGGTGTACGAAAGATCAGGAACAGTACGAGAAGTCGGTAATCATGCTATCTGGAGTTTGTCTTCCTGTAAACCAGGTAAATAGTTTTTTTTTTGTTGTGTTGTGAGCAATTATTTATTCACTTGGAACCAACTGTAGCTCTTAAATAAAATCAAATAGTTATGAAGAACCCTGTGCACCTTGTGTAACTTTCTTTGTTGTTTTGTGAGCAATTATTTATTCACTTGGAACCAACTGTAGCTCTTGAATAAAATAAAATCGTTATGAAGAACCCTGTGCACCTTGTCTAACATATCTTGTGTACATATATACCTAATGATTCTTTCCTAAAATTAAAAGTTTGTGACACATCTGCTATTCTGATCTCACATCTAATGTACATCTACATTTAAAAAGAGACATATTTCAGGATTTGGTATTGATCAATTGAGAGATGACTGCATGGAAACATACTGGCAGTCTGATGGACAACTTCCACACTTGGTTAACATACAGTTTCAGAAAAAAACAATGGTATCACATATTTACATTTACACTGACTATAAATTAGATGAAAGCTATACACCAAGCAGAATATCAATAAGAGCTGGCACACATTTCAATGATCTACAAGAAATTGAAGTGATTGAATTAATAGAACCTAGTGGTAAGTACCTTAAGTGTACATCTATATTTATTGCCTGAGATAGCAGAAGTCTGTACAACATTATTGTTGTACAGACTTCTGGCAAAACTCCATTAGTTGTTATTGATTATCTTGAAAAGTAATTTTAATTAATTACCTTTTTAGAGTAAATTAATTTTCTCTTTGGGTTTTCAGTATCATAAACAAAATTAAAATTAATTTACAGGTTAATTTCACATTTTTATTTGTCATTATTTTATTCAATTAAAGCAGCACTCACAGTTAACCATTGTATACTTTCAATACTTTCCAGTATTCATATTCGCAGACAACTAAGGTGTTCAAATGAAGTATGTGTAAGTCTAGAAAATGTTGTTTAGGACAAAAAATAGAAGTAAGCACCATATTCAAATATCAATGAATAACACCTTGGTTTGTCTGTGAGTGGTCATACACCATGAAGTTTTCCTTAAAATAAAAATGTTTAATTTTACAATCTTGTTTTCAGGTTGGGAAATGATTCCAATCAAAGACATTCATGACAGACCCATTAGAACTTATATGATTCAAATAGCAGTTCTGAGTAATCATCAGAATGGTCGTGATACACATATGAGACAGATCAAAGTGCATTCACCATGTGAACCTACCTCTTTTGATATAAATAAGTTTAGAAATTTTTCAACTGTTCAATTCCAACAATATGCCACTATAAGATAATATAATTTACTTTTGCCTGTTGAAAGAATGTACTCTTGGTGGGTTGTCAATAATCAGACCCTATTGTAATTTTATCACAAAATCATTTGTATCAATATTTGTTATTTATTTGTTCTCTTATGAACAATTATTATTCAGAAATAACTGTTGTAAGGAGAATAAGCAAAATTATATGAAGCTTGACAGCTTGACCAATTAGCAGCCAGCAATGAAGTTTCTATTTGCTGATGTACTTTCCTAGTATAATTTTTATTGCTCTCTTTTAAGTAACTTGAATTTTGGTTTAAAGATTTTGCATCATTTTACTAAGTATAAAAATGAAAATGTTAAATGAAATAGTCAATCTAGCCATCTTTGACCCACTTTTCCATAAAAAGTTAAGAAAATTATTACAATAATACATTAGACATAAATAAAAGCCAATGTGCATAGCTTTGGATGACTTTTTTTTTTGAAAATATAAAAATCTTTACTTATGAAGTTGCTGTTTACACAACTGCCCATTCAAAACGTAATTTATGTATAGCTACCAATAAATTTTAAATTCAAATGCATTTTATTTTAAAAATACGGAACTCATTTTCATATTATGTCATTTGTTTATGTATTGATTATTATTGTTTTCATTACATTTATATAAGTATGTTCAAAGTCCCAAATTTTCCAAAGGTACATCTATTCATTGCGGTTTAAGGTTTTTGCTATCATTAACCTGAGCTCTTTTTTACTAATATTGTGCTCAATTTCACATGTGATGCGTAGAGCGGATATGTATAAAAATGGTAGTGCAAGGTAGGGGGGAAGAGGTCGACCAAAGAAGACATAGATGGACTTTGTGAATGTTCGTGAGGAACGTTGACATACACGACGACCTGGGCTTCGAATCAATCCAGAATCACATGAAGTGAGCATCGGAACGGTACTTCGATAAGGCTATGCGTCATGATAATCGCCTTACGTTGCCGCGGCTTACTCCCCGAATCGTAATCACGCAGGAGCTTTTGCATTAGCCGCCTTCAGCTCTACCACTAGCAGTAGGCTTAGAAATCCCGATAACCCTCTCGATAACTCTGCTGAGTTCGACGTGTATCCTAACCTAAACATCAGCCCGCTGAGTTTCTCGCCAGATCTTCTCAGCGCATCGCGATTCTGATCCCGTAGTAGATGCATTCGCGAAGCAGCTGCCCTTGAGTTGGTTCTCTTTTGGAGGCACTCAGGCAGCTGTTAACAAATCCCACCCCTCCTAGCTGAGCTTTTGCTCGCCCACCTGTCCTGGTGAAACTGGAGAGGCCACCCGTAATCCCTCCAACTCTTTGTAAGAAAGACTAACCGACCTTTAAGTTTTCACTTAAAAAAATATATTAAATATATAATATTGCTCCATACATTACATATTAAAATTTCAATATTTTTGTTTCTAAATGAATTACAGCATACCTCTATAGTAAAATTTGTCCATTAGGAATTGTACTTTCGTTCCTGGCACAACATTTCTTATTGGCCACCAATAGGCTAAACTGCCAAATTTAACTTTATATTGGACTGATCACTTAGCTCAGCTGAACAATAAATTTAAACACTAAATTATGGCAATAAAATCATAAATTTATTTAATAACTGAAATAACATTTCATTTGAATGATGCTAGTTGTCTAACATATTAATTACCTACTTATTCAGAATCATCACTTTCTTCACTTGCTTCTTGAAGCCATTCAAAAAATTTTACAAGTGAAGGCTGTTTGACAAAAGGATTTGCATTTTCCTTTAATTCAGCATACCAATCCACCAAAGAATCTTCATCTACTACATCAGCTTCATATAATAAGTGTAAAATTTGTCCAGATTTTCCATCTAGCCATTCACAATTTAAACAGGTGTCCTGAAATATTAATTATATATTATTTACTTCACGACAACAAAAACGCTTAGAATTGCAAATACTGGAGCCAGTGGTCAAAATATTTTAAAGCAATTATATACAACAAATGTTTGGCCTTCTATACATACCTCAACAGCTCGTAAGCAATCCATTATAGAAGATTTTGACTTGATGTAGTTTGCTAATACAGGCCGGAAATATTTCAATATATCTTTTACAGTTGTGAGCACATTCTTAGCTTCAGACAAAACAGGCATACTAAGTAATGCTCGGACAACGAAAAAATTGACTTCATTTAACTGAATGTTGTAGGCATATCTTGATGAATTTATTTCTAATATAAGGTAATCGCATTTCAATTTTTCATCATAGCCTCTTGCTAAGCTGTCTATGACTTCTTGCAAGAACACTGCAATTTAAAAATGATAATAAAAACATACATTTTTGAATATGTGTTCAGAATACAATCAATGTCCTTACTTTTAGTATCATCAGGTACAGGAGAGTCAGGTAATGAAGAATCTGCTGAACTGATTGAAGAATAACAAGATTCACTGTCACTCCATACTTTATCAAAACCAATAAACTCCTCATCACTACTCCCAGATGACTCTTCCCATTCTGTTCCACTTGATTCTGATTTTTGTAGTTTTTTATCTGTAAATTTCTTTAATAAATTTATTTGTTAACCTAGTTAGGCGGTGGTTTGGTTGAACTCTGGTTATTTCAAACAGATATGATCGTCGCAACGATTTACGTGACGTCTTGATGCAAAATAAGGCATTTCACCAAATTAATCAACTTAATGGTTGCAATTATAATTTCCCAAAAAGAATTCTACAGCATCACTAAATAATCAACAAATAAGGAGGTATCAATACAATTAAAATAAAGAGATTTACCATTGTCAATAGAACATTCTATTCTGCCTTTGAGATCACTTCCTGATTCCACTTTGACATTTTCTGCAATTATTGTGCCAGCATGTAGATTTGATCCTTCACTAATAACACAATTGTCATCAATAAAACTGTTTGAAATTCTACAGTTGTCCTTTATTATTACATTATTCATTATGTGTGATCCATTGATTATGACATTATTTCCAATTGTACATTTCTTTCCGATAATTGATTTTGTCACCGTGGTGTTGTCTTGTACTTGCGTTTTCGCTCCAATTAATGTATTTTCGGTTAATACACATGATCTATAAATAGATTAGATGTGGTCAATGTTATGAAATTTAATTACAAAAATATATTTCACAAAAGACAATTCTCCTACCATACCTGCTCAACATAGCTGAGTTTTCAACAAAATTAAGATTTCCCGTAAGAGTATACTTGTCACGGGAATACAAACCCGATTCAATTGACAGTGGATACACCCACTTATGTAATATGTCTCTACTGTAACAAAAAATAGACATTTTTAGTGTCAATCTAATTTATTTTATATCTGAAATTTTATATAATGATTAATTAATTATTATTTTCAGATACATACCAAACTGTTTGATAAGTTTTCCAATTTGTTATAGCAGCAGCATATTGATTTGATTTCAATAATGTATAATATAATGAGCTGGCAAGAATTTCCTCATTAATTAATATGCCATGAATGAAGTCATCCCTAGTTTGAAAATCAAAATTATCCGAGAACAATGGTGGGACTGTTGGTGAGCAGAGTGCAATGTTAGTATCAACCAGATTGTGATGTAATTTAACTTCAGAATTATTTAATACCAAATCCTGAAAAAAAAAGAATACATTAAATACAAGAAAAAAGATCTGACTGCAACAAAATAAAATTAATTTCATAAATGTAGATAAGTGAATTAAATATGTTGCTCTAACAGAAATATTACCAATCACTTGATTAGTTCATTAAATTAAGAATTAGATTAAACAGGACCATGTGAGATGCACCAAATATCAAATAACAAAATATCCTTAAAATCATTTCTTAAAGAAAAAAATATGAGGTAGCACACATGAAAAATACAGTCTTATTAATAACCTCCTTTTTTAAGTTAGTTAATATAACAGATTAACGATAATAGGGCCTATTATGACCGAGCATGGAAGGGCACCATACCATAATTCAAAAGATACATACATACAATACTTTACTGACACAATAATGGAAGAACATATTATCATATAAGCAAAAAAACTGAAATCTGCATCATTGTAATGATTTATAAAAAGATCAGCATGTACATATGTGTGCTACAAATGTGTGTTAATTTATTTACTTTTTTTTTTGCAACCTCATGTACCTAGTTTCAATAGTGGACAGACTCGTTGACAAGATTCCAGTGGTTCACAAGCATACCATACTTTTAGTATATTTTTAGTTGGGGGCAAAGTAATATCAACACTGGGTTTAGGGACTCCTGTATCTATCTCTTCGAACATGCGTCAATTTGACGCATGAATGAATATATTTATGGATGAAATAAATGAAATTTAAATTAATACTGTTACTGTTTCAGTAGTGGCATGAAATTAACAGGCCTTTGTGTGACTCAGTGCTAAAGATTAACTTTCACGAATATGCCTAACTAAAAACAATTTAATAAAATTATTGAACAACCTTCACATTATTTTGTACATAGAAGGTACTAACAGTGTCTTGAGGTTTGGCTGTATATGTGATTTTTGTTATTTTTTCATAATAATAAAATCCCAGGTGTTATTTTTTTTGTTATTTCAATGGCCTTATCTACTATACTGCGGATCATCATGTTTTATATAGAGAATATTTGGATTTTGTTAAATCTTATAAAATGGTTGGCACCATTGTCCAGAGAATGTTGACAAATCACAGTTTTTTTATATTAAATTATTTTTGACATGGTCCATAACTCTAACTAAATGTCTCTTAGTCTGTCCTATAAATGAGAGCTCACCATCACAATCCAGTTTATGGACATGAGAACTCTGCAGAGGTGTGCTTCACTTAATAGACCTTAGGATCTTGCTCAGTTCATGTGGTCTAATTACAAAGCTATCATAGAGATACCACAATGTTATTAAACTAATTCCCTTAATATACATCATATAATGTAGGAACCCCAGGGTATAGCCCACCATGGTTGGTTTTAGTTTGAGGCAACAAAATTGGCCTGAAGAACTTCAGGCAATTCTTTTTTAAAACTTGCTTTACAGGTTAAAGTGAATCCAAATAACTAAAAAAAAACATCTGTGATCATGACAACTAATATACTTGAAACATCAGAAATAATAAAATAAATATTGTAAGCTCAACTTCATATCTAATGCCGGCCACTGACATGCGCGCAAATATTCGTACATTGTACGAATGTTTTAGTAGGAGAGCTGGCACCAATTTTTGGGTAGGTATTTGAGGCAAGCTGAAAACTTGTCACATACCTCTCCTATTATATTCCAACACCGAATTGCAGACCTGGCTGGTGAGTAGCGGGGCTAAATCAGCTCTCGGACTATTTGCGCTAGAGATGGCGTTAATGGTTGAATTTATTTATCTGTTAACTGGTAATTGATAAAAAAAATTACCGATATTTTTATTGGTTGAAAATACCGGTAAATCTTTTCGTTGAAAAACTAATTTTGCTAATGTTAAACTTGAATGGTAGAGTTTCTTACATTTATTTTCGATTCAGTGAACTTTAGAAGCTACAGGCTTAGGGCTAATTAGCTTAACTAATTAGTACGAAATGATTAGTGGGAAAAACTCTTTACAAATTTTCCACCACGGCGGTGCGCTGGTTCAATATTTTTGAATTGATTTTTCTTACAATAATTACACATTGCAATTTTTTCCGCTCCCAAGCACTTTCCGAAATGATCCCATATTTCTGCATTGCGTTTCGGCATTTTAAATTAGATATACACTTTAAAAATCCACAACAACAAAGTAAGCAAAGTCTCAAACACACAAAAACAAAGTCAAAACACACAAACACAAAGTACAAATCTCTTAAAATACAAAAACACAACTTTACCAAAATAATAGAAAAGATGCACTGAGCCGCCAAAATGTCAAGTACCAAACAAAATATTACGTTTAAAAAATCAACCAATCGCGTCATCTTCGCGTTCGGTAAAAATATCGTTTCATTTCAATTTTTTAACGAAAAAAATTATCATTAACTGTAAAATACACCAACTTAAATATTGTGCTTTATTTTGAGGGGTATAGAGCATACAATGAAATCATAAAATTCAATATTTTTTACATGATAAGTTGAAAACATCTGCAAGGCGAAAATGAATCTTACGTGTTGAAATAAAGTTGAAACTTGTATAAATATAATTTCCAATAATTGCCTATGCCACTACACGCAGTGTTTTTGTAAAACGGTATTTTTAACCGTTTTGGGTAATTTTATTTATCGAATAGAAGTGTTAATTTTTTTTACCGGTAAATTTATTGGTTAATGGTTATATTAGCCACCTCTAATTTGCGCGCATGTGAAGGGCCGTCAAACATTCATTCGCAAACCTAGCGGCTGTGCAAATGGGTTCGCATACTCAATTTGCGAACCCGTTTCGCTTCCTCCTACATTTGTTTACGAATGTCTCACGAATTTCTCCTCCTTTTTAATTCGTCAATAGAACATTGAAGAGAAAAAGAGTTTTGAATTCTTTCCCAGACATCATTAACAGCCATGCTGTTTTTATGGGATTTCTTTTGATGAAGATACGCTACACAGTAGACGTCACGAACTATGAAAATGGCGATACGTCCGTTACCTTCGCAATCGTCGGCGCAACTGGTCAAACGACTACGCGAAGGTTCGCGGTTCGCGCGCTTTGATGTCTGTTAAAAAACCGACACAGCTTGGAAAACCATGAATGTAGCGAAAACTTTGCATAATCATTTGCAAATGTCGTCCTACACTTGCGGGTTTGCGTATTCGTGCGCATGTGAGTGACCGGTGTAAGACTACAGGAAACCAAAGAAAAAACGTCTAATAAGAGTACTTGTAAAAGGTTACATACCAAAGGAAGAGATATTATCTTCTCCTTGGACTTAGGTCTATATCTCTTGTGCACTAACACTTTCTTTGTATTCTCGTTAGCGGCCAAAAAAGTTGACCTGTCTGAGCTTATCAATGGGTGTTCCCAAGAAAGTTTCTTATAAACCAAAGTCATCGCTGTCCCTTTGTCTTTTTTACATGTTTGTCTATGGTAAAAAGAATAAAAGAGGTTTATACTTTGATAATCTGCTATTAAAAGCTATGAGTTATAATGAATTTCAAGTTTTTGGTAGAGATTGAGAGACAATAAATAATCTGCCTCTTTTTCCATGAAAAAGCAGTGATTTTAAACATATATGGCTATTATGAAAAGTATCATATCTGTCAAAGTAATTGAGTAAAATATTATAATTGGTGAATTTTGAACAAAATTTAATTTAGCTTTTCATTGATTGACGGTATTTATGATATGCTTTTAAAGATCAATAAATTTATTAATTCATATGCAAATTCCATCTGTCAGCATGTTCTATAATTTAGAAAAATATGTGAAGCTTGTACAAACTTATGTTGTTCCAGAAGACTTGCAAAATTCATATTAGTAATGCTATTGATACCAGCTAGCACAAAATATCCTTTCAGCAAAGCAGCAGCATCTAACTCTCTCATCACATCACCCATGGTCTGACAAGTATCTGACATCAAAATCTGGATATCCATAGTAAGACTCCACAGAGACTTGTTATCTTGATGTTTCCTGAAGTATAGATAAATTTTAGTATCTGATTACAGAAAATATAGGTAGATGGGTGGGAAGATAGAAATCTTAGTCAGCTACGAATCTATATAAAAAATAAGTTCATGATAACAATGATTTGACCACTCAAAGCACAAGTTTTTATTAAGCTTAATAAGTTGACTGTCTAAGCTATTTTAGGTTAAACTCCACATTCAGCAAGCCCTTTTTTTTTAAAACACTTCAGATATTAGCTTCATATCTGCAATCCTGAATTATATGTAACATATAACATAATATGTAGTATATATGTTATTACATATAATACAGGAACACCACTGCCAGATTGAATATACACTACATAAAATGGATTGACAGTCAATGTATGTAATAATGATGCTTAATTTTTAAGCAAAAATGTAGTCATACACAGGATGAAACACCCTGTGTACTCTTACCAAAAGATTCACTTTGCCAATGTTCAAATCAGACAGACAAGTACCAATGTTACTATAGAAATATGTCTAAACACATGTTTACGAATAACTACGACAATGACAGAATAACATCTTGTAAAAAAATGAAACCACCAAAGATGTATAAATTTGCCTGTGTTAAAGCATACTGTAAGCCCAAATGGGATAATGGTACACAAAACTCTCGCTTCTATCTTTATGTGACGAGATTAAATTGTACATAACTGGAACTTCGTCCTCATAACTCAATACGGGCGGCATCATTGACATTATGAGTTCTTTTAATTATCTAGTACTATTAAAAAAAACTTACTGTACATGTTCTTTTATTTTTTGTCCATTTTGACAACAAAACAGAATTGCCTCTCCCACTCCGCCCAAAGCAAGAGATTCTAGAACATAATCTATTAGAGGCACGCCTGCAACTTCAAGAAAACCCTGTAATATGTCCCATTCAGTTATTATTTTGGTTTCAGATAAATATACAAATTTCAAACAGGTTACATACCATTGGTTTATTGTCTGTTAATGGAGAAAAATTACTGTTAAAAGTGTCCATAATAACAACAGCTTGTACGATATTTTCTTTATCCATTTCCATTTTCATCAATTCCTAGTTCCTACTTTTTAGAAAATAGAAAATAGGTTATTGCTACATAGAAAGTTAGTAATAGTAGTTTTATTTTTTCAAATAGAAAGGCAAATGTATCATACCATACAGCCTTATCTATTATATTATATTTTTTTTATGAAATATGATATTATGAAATGAAAAGAAAATGATTAATTTGAGACATTAATCAACTAGGATGAAATTAAATGAAATGATATGGGATGAATTAATCTCAGTAAAATGGTGGTAATTTACTGAGATTTTTTCAGTGGACTGTTTGAAGGATCCCGAGAAGTTAAGTCCAGCGGCTTTGTTTCATTTTTGCACATTTGTACACTTTCATAGATATTAAACAGTCAATAAACCAACGTTATTACACATTTAAACCTGAAGAAATATTATATAGACATAATAAAACAAATCATTTTATTATTTTTAATAGGCAATTATAATAATTAGGTACTTACTGAGTAATAAAGTACGTATTGCATACGTAAAATGCGTACGTATGGATATGAAAAATTTTGGATGGATGATTAACTTTGGAACATATGATATTGGATTTGTCTTGGAATGCACGGCTTTCTTTAAAATTATTTATAGCTTGTAAACATATCTTTTTTTTCCATACCTATTCGCTGATAATTTAAATGGCTATTCCAGCTTAAACAAATCTCCATTTACTAAACAATATATGCATGTAATCTAGAAAGTACTAGAAAATGAATTTAATCGGAAACGAATCAATGTGATATGAGATGAATTAAATAGTATCCGTGTAAAACGAAAGCTTACTGACACTTTATTTTTGAACTTTTTTACATTGAGCCCAAGAATGAGCATTTTCATAAATGCTGCTCACAAAAGTTCGCTATCTACTTTATTCATTAGCTATAATAGAATTTGTAGCATTGAAAAGGCATTATGATTAATAAGCTAGGGCAATATCGTTCCCGCTTGTGAACTTGTTCCCCAAAATCATTCTGTAGGACCTTTAGTTCTGTGTATTCAGTCCAATCGTACAGACAGTATAGAATTACAACTCGCCACGGGGAACTATTACGCTGAGAACAGAATTAAATAATTTTATTAAAACTGTGTTTTCCTCATAACTAATTCACTTAATAATTAAAGTTATCTCTCCGATCTGTATCGGAGACATAGCTAATATTCTACTATCGATATCTCAAACTCCCTTATTTTCTTAGAATGTGACGGGTGTAATTGCTCGGTATAGGGTCGAGGGTTATTTTAATGTTGGTTTATGTTGTTTGGAGCTTGTTTAAATTACAAAGTTATCTTGACATCATCGTTAGCGAGATTCAGGCATCTGTCAAATATCTTGTGATCCATGATTGCTACCGTCACATAATATATTTTTCTATTCTTATAGTAATTCACATAGCCAACCTTCCAAGACTACCTTCTAGGTATCACAGTTTTACAATCCATACAGTTAGGAAATGGAGACACTTGCGTCGATACACGCAAACAGTTTTTTGTTCCTACCTATGCTGATAGGCTATATCAGCGTTACCCTAGCGTGTAGGATAAAAAACGGTTTTTCTCGATTTCCGGCAAAACTAAAAGTCTTATGGAAAAAAGTCACAAAGTTGTAGGTAATAAAAAGATCTAAAACTTTTGTATTTACACTTTTTTCACATATCCTCAAAATTTATGTGAAAAATTCAAAAAACCAAGTTTTTGGTTTTTTATTTTTATCTTTTTAAAAAAAAAATCTTTTTTCACGAAATTTGGTGAAAACTTACCTTTTCATGTCCCAAATACGCTGTAATTTATTTCATTACAAATATGAATCTTTTCACCTTATTTTGAATTAATGTCGAAAAAGCACCCTAATTTTCAATCGAAAATTCACCCGTCAAAATATCAGCTATTTTCAAAAAGTTCGAAATCGCTACATACTTTCCGAAGGTGAAAAAAATCTATCTTACTATAGTAAATCTTCTCAGACAATGCAAAAAATCGAAAAAACTCGAATTCGATTTTTTTATTTTATTATTATATACAATTTATAATTTTAAAATTTACACTTTAATAACTCGAAAAACATAAGACTACATGTTACATTGATAAAAAAAAATTGCAAATCAAAATATACTACTATACCTAGTCAGGTCATAAATTCTGTCACATGTTTAATGTAAAATAATTGAAACAAGTTTATTCATTATGTAACCATTCATATACCAAAATGAACTTAACAAAACATAGATTCTTATGACACTAAAGTTTATTCAAAATGACCTCCGTGATTTTGAATACAGGCCTTCAATCTGCGCGGCCAGTCGTCTATCGCAGCACGAACGAGGTCCATGTCAATATCGGCGGCTACCTTAATCAAGGATGTCTTGTGAGTGCCTCCAAATTGGGATGAGGCTTTGAGCACGCCTTTTCCTCCAAGTGTTGCCATATCTTGTAATCTAACGGATTCAAATCTGGACTGGAGGAGGGCCAGTCTTCGTGCCGGATGAAGTCGATTTCACGCGCCGCCAGCCAGTCTTGTGTGCTCTTCGCTCTATGAGCTGGCGCCGAATCTTGTTGGAATACCCAGTGCCTGTTATTGAACATGGTATGAGAAACAGGTTCCACAAGGTTCGTCAGGACTGTATTTTGATACACAACTGCATTCGTTTTTACACCTTTCTCACAAAAATGTACCTCTGTTAAGCTCCAATAAGAAACTCCCAACCATACCATGAGCGAGGATGGAAAATGACCTCGCTGGACACGCGGAATACGGTTGCTCGCTTCTTCACTACTGTGTGCGTATACCTTATCATTTTGTTTGTTGTAGCTCTCTTCTACGCTAAAAATTTTTACATCCGAAAACGAATTTCCCAAATATTTTTTTCCCGCGTACCGCTTCAACAAAGCGCGGCATCTCTTCAGTCTCAGGTCCATTAGACGAGCATTCAAACGATGTCCTGTTTTTCTTCGATATGCCCGAAGCCCTAAGTCTTCATTTAACACCCTTTTCACCGTGGTTCTGCTTAACCCCATCTGAAGGGCCACCAGTTTCTGCTTACGTTTGGGATTTCTTTGAATTCGCGCCTTCACAGCTTTTATCACTGCTGGAGTCCTAACAGACCGAGGGCGACCACTTCTTGACCTGTCATCTACACTAGAGTCTTCATTGTATCGTTTGATGGTACGATAAACGAATCTTTTGATTATATTCAAATTTTTCAGTATGTTAAAAATTTTAATTGGCGCGTAACCGCAACGATGCAACGCAATAACTGCAACACGGTCTTCTTTAAGCGTCCACTCCATATTTAAAAATGAGTAAAATTCTAAAAGTATACATTTTTATTTTCATGAACAATTCGAAATTCGAATTCAATAAACTTTTTTGTGGCCAGCATTCTAAAAGAAAAGTTTTTACTGTGTGACAATACTTATGACCTGACTAGGTAATTAACAAACAAATAAGTTCATAAAATTAATATTTAATAAGACATCTACAATATTTGGAGAAAATTGTCGAATCTTTTTTAATTTTTATGCGTAGATGCCTATTTATAACTATTTTTAGATAACTTATATACCTGAGTGACCTACGAAAAATTTTAACCCATCAAAGGTATTTGAAATATATGAAATATAATGGAAATATACATGAAAATCGGCCAAAAGTTAGTTATTATAAATATAAATTATTTTTCCTTTCATTTTTATAATATTCCCCTCTTTTTCTAATGGGTTCCATACTATTATTATTTTTTTTGGTTTTAAAAATTGTCGACCCTGGTCTATAAAGACAAGACGCCAATAGCATCCGGATCGACAAATGCAACGGCAATGTTTTACGACTTTTACGTTGTCCTTACGTACCCGTGCGAACATTGACGAAAACGTTGAAAGACGAGCATAAGGCTCACCTAATAAAGGATTACAACCAAGTCAAAAGAAAAGTATCCCAGAGGTCTCTCTATTCGCACACTGTTGTTCAGTGCACAGAAGTCTTCAACAAGAAGCTTTCTGTTGACCTCAAAAAATGAATACTAAGCACACAGGAGTTTTATTGATTTCTTGTTCAAGTTTGAGGTCTGTTGTTTTACGTTTGGTTGCCTAGGCTTTATCGATTTCCTTCTATGTTAAAGATTTTATGTCAGCAGAGTGAAAAAGACGTTGCCGGTATTATTATCATATATTATAGAGTTATGGATTACGACTTGTGCAGAATTGACTACTTTATAAGCGGAATCACATATCCTGACACTCTAAAAATTTTACCATCTCAAGGACAGAAACTGGAACAGAAGGTACCTACCTATCACAAATTGCTTTAACGCTTAACGTTTTTAAGTATACAACTTAAAACTTGAGACAATAATAATTAATAATGTGAATCGCATTTAATATAATATCAACCAATTCTATTATTAGAATATTGTTAGATTCATTCATATAATTAAAAAACAATCAAATATCTATCGATGGGGAATGTTCACTCATAAATATCTCACTTCCCAATTATAATTTTTATTAAACACAAATATGTACATTAAATACAAAGAACAAACGATATAAATATTGGTTTTATGAAAAACTACAAAGCGTCAAACCGGCAGAACCTGTACACCCGACAAAATTACATTATACAAAAGTAAAATTACAAAATTACAAAATATTCGAACTTATTTTTGAAAACCTGTTATTACCCGAAGGATTTTTCGGGCTTACCAGGACGAGGAGTTAGGAAATCTGTTCTCGTTTTCCTTTAGAGGAGGAGATTTTTATCGGATAATAGTCACCATTCCTAGAAAGTACCCACAAATAAAAGCGAAAGACGGTGAAATATGAGGATCTAGAGAAAACTATTTTAATAACTTGTTCAAAAAGGTTTTTGGGACCTTCGTCGTAAACAAAAAAGCAACAATTATCATGCTTTATTTCATGTAAACCGAAGTCATTACATTGGTAATGACTTCGGACTTCGGACTTTAGGCTATTGAGCCTAAAGTAAACGGAATACAATATTTATTTACTAAACTAAAAGTGAATTTAAG
The DNA here is from genome assembly GCF_030269925.1 of Bombyx mori. NCBI lineage: Eukaryota > Metazoa > Arthropoda > Insecta > Lepidoptera > Bombycidae > Bombyx > Bombyx mori. The sequence goes on from NC_085119.1 coordinate 8,986,981, forward strand.
CATTAATTGTAAATAAGCAGGTATTAACTTACAACTTCTACTAGTTCTTAGTATTACGTAGGTATTTCGTGAACTTGTAAATTAGCGAAAACTCAACAGACTGTCCTCTGACGTCCATAGACGATATATATATCGTCTAAGGGAATCGCAGAATCGACAGTCAGACACAGTCAAACACAGTAGGACAGTCAGACACAGTTGGTATATACCTACCAAGTGTTAGGTAATTCATTTTAAATCTTGTCAAAATGTATGCAATGCAAAAACACATTGTTATACCTTTTATTTAAGATATTAAGTTCACAATTTCCGAGACAGACAGTCAAATTAATATATAACAAAATAAAAACGATTTTACAAACGATTTGATCTTATCTACAGTTCTGAAAATTAACTTCATAATTCTACTGATATGCTTTCTTTAAAGGTCGTAGTTGGGGATAAAACCGGAGTTCTGCAATGTTTGACCATAAGAGACGAAGAACCAGTCATTCAATTTAAGACATTGCCAGGCAAACCAATTACCGCCGTACAATTGACTTCTACAAACGGTAATAGCACCTACATTTTATTTAGGCCGAGTCTCCTACTGGACCCCGCACTGAAGGGTTGCTCGGCGTAGTTTCGATCCATATCTTCAGCGATATTTTCAAATGCACACATAATTAAAATCAACCCGTCATAACTTTCCCAAAAAAAAATTGTCATTGACGGAGTTGATGTCGGTTTTTTGAGTTAGATAGGAAGTCGCCAGCGTTCCGCTTACGCGTTGAAGGTGATAGATAGTGGCACGTTAGAGTAAAACCGACTTAAACCCATGTTGCTTAAATTGCTGCTGCCTGCAGACCCCCGTCTGAGGCGTCGCAGGGTGGCAGTAAGGCAAGTTACGCGTAGTGTATATCTGTCTACCCCCTTGCCTCCACGGGACGTCGAAAC